>NW_028317982.1:7918750-8258125 GCF_062004578.1 Staurois parvus | reverse complement strand
GGCATAGTGACCTGTCTTTCGGGTTCTTGACCCACGTGTTGCCTCAGTGAATGATCTTCCACGTATTACATCCTAAGCTTTATCACTATCTTTCTGGCTCGTACACAAGGATGAGACTTATTTTATCCACAATTACTCACTCTAACATCCCCTTTATTCCTTACCCTTCCCCCCCCCTTTTTTTTTCTCATACCCCCCCCACTACCCCACTTTATATCTTCTCTAACTATTCTCCTTTCTGACTTCTCTTTATCTCACACCTTTTAGATGCCTTCCGTATTCATATATTCCCAACAAATGTAACATTTAATCTCATATACAGGTGTGACTGATTTCACATGGCTCACATGCTCCTGAACTGAACGCTCAAATCATATCATACACATCATACTGTGCTTCCCTTACCTAACACTTCACATTCCCTTAACATACGGGCTCACAAGTCAATAGATTGGTAATCAATATACTTATATCGATTTATCTACTATACTCTTCATATCTGCTGGTTTATTATAAATATTTGACATAATGATATATCTCACCTTGATTTGTACTGCAGTTTAAACCCACGGCCCGTCTGCAAAACAGGATGCTACATGCTGTGTCTATGTACAGACTGCGATCCACATTTGTATGTACATTGTTATACCTTACTTTTTCTAATAAATTGCTTTTGGAGCAAAAAAAAATAAAATAAAAATGTAAAACATTTTTTTTCGAAAAATTATAATTTTTGGTTATAAACTAATTTGGGTTATTTTTTTTTTTACTAAAAATATAGATGAATACATTTTGGCCAATATTTATGAAGAAAGATTATTTATTTGCAAAATTTTATAAGAAAAACACGTTTTTTTCAAAATGTTTTGACTTTTTCATTTATATAGAAAAAAATAAAAACCCCAGTGGTGAATAAATACCACCAAAATGAAGTTTTATCTGTCTCAAAAACAATGCTAAAATATGGTTACAGTGTTGCATGACCGCGCAATTGTCATTCAAAGTGTGATAGCACTGAAAGCTGAAAATTGGCCTGGACAGGAAGGGGGTGAGAGTGTCCAGACTTGAAGTGGTTAATGATGCTTGTCAACACACAAAGGAAACATGTTGATGCATGACAACACACCTACCTAACACTACAAATGAATGCACCTCTATGCACACACAAAGGCTTACATGATGCCGATACTGCTAATCATGTTCTGTAAATCTAAGCATCAATGGCCTCTGATTATAATAGGGGTTAAAGGCGTTTTTCCAATATTTTCATGCAGTTTCGCTGTAATGAGGCAGTTTCAGAGTAATGATTTTATGCAATGTGCATTTAACCCAATCAATCACATTTCACTATCCATCAGACACAGCAGTCAAAGCTCTGCAATGTGTTCAATTGATTGGCTGCTGTGGGTTACAGTACTCTTCATACTACCGTTGGCTTGTTGATATAACTATATTCTAAAGCAAGGCAATTAGAGTTCCTGTATTATGAAATCCATAATTAATACATTAGTAAATGGATCACAACCTTTCAGATATAGGACCTTTCAGGTGTGCTTTAAATAACCCTGCTATACAATCCTGTAGAAGCTGCAAAGGATGCTGGTTACTGGTGTTTGAGATTGGTTGACAAGGCAACTCTGTGAGCGTTCTCCAGGAAGTGACCTATGGGACATAAACAAAAAAAATATGTAGCATTAAACGGTTGTGCTAAAGTCCCAGAAAGACCAATTATATTAGTGTTGGAAACAAAATGTGTGCTGCTTCCTGGCTAAACACAGCAGATGTAGCCATTTTTGAAATAAGCTATAGTCAGGCATTGGAAATCTACATGTTTTCTTTATATTTTTTGCTGTTAAAGGGAAATTGTAATAATTTGGGGTTGGTTTTATTGTTAAGTTAGTAATTTTTAAAACTGATGTTTTGTATTTTTTATATAACCTTTCATTTGCGTTTAAACATTCAGTACAGGTTTACCTTGACAGAGAGCATAATTGGATTTCCAAGGAAATAGCAGAACACAAGGTCTTTGCTTTCAGACTATCTCTTTCTAATTGAAAGTCATTAGGGTAGCTTTTGGCAGGAGTAGGCAGTAGGAGGAAGGTGAGTTCTTCTTTTGACTTATTGAGTTGTGTGAAATTTGAACTTGGGCTATTATTTTCTGGTAACAAAAATTACCCTTCTAAACTTGTAAAAAAGAAGAAAAAACACATAAACTTTTTGATTAGTGCTTTGAGTGTAAAATCAATCTATATGTTGATTGTTGTAGGAGTTATTTTTTAGCCCAACACCAATGATTGGTGTAGCTCTGTACAGAACATGAGAGTTCCTATAATCCATACAGTTTGTAAGGTAGATTATAATATGCCCACGGGGAAGGGGGGGCTTGTGCCATTGAAAGAGAGCGAATTTTGTAGACACATATGAGAAAAAGCTAGAACGGTATCCCATGTCATCATTGAGGGCAGAATTGTTGGAAAGCCGGTTTATTTTCATATTTCCAATGTTGTGTAACCTCTTAGAATTTGAAGGTTATAATTAAGGTGAGCAGATTCACTTACACATGTGGGGTGTTGGAGGAGGCACACATCTGACCACCGAAAAGAATTGTTTCTATGGTACACAAGTTTGTTTTGGAGATTGAATTTGTCACTGTATGGTGACTCTTCACTTGTTTATAATTACATGAAGACTTTCGGACATTTTTTGAAGACTGCTTTTTATTAATTTATGGACACTTCTATTTTTGAAAAAAATCTTTATTTATACACATTGAAGTTTTAGTGTAGCACAGTATTATTGGATTGATGTTTAAGGAGATGACCACAGTTTGTGATCATTTAGGACTATGCAGTAGAAACCAATTAAAGGGAAATAATAGTGTTTTGTAAATGCACATTTTTGAAAGTAAATTGAAAAGAGAAGTATGGCTATGGCTTTTATTGGCAAATCATACTTACCTAGGTGGATGCAGCTTCAGTCCAATGTTGCATTTGTCCCCCGTCGGCTGTAAATGTGAGAACTCACATGACCGCTGATCACTGAGTTCTCACAGGCGCTCTGAGCAGAGAGCGAGACTGTCAGTCACCGCTATCTGCTCTATGCCCCCCCTGCGCTCACTGGAGTGTTGGGTTGTGGAGGCATAGGGAGCCGCTGGCTCAGGCTCTCAGCAGATCGCTGACAGGCTGAGCTAGGTGCCACTCCAGACTCTGGGGTGGATCCCGACTTTAAAGTCGGGATCTTTCCCCAGCCTGGACCGTCTGAGTGATGTCAGCAGAGAGCGGCTTTAGCTCGCTGTCAGCTGAAAACAGGTCAGAGCAGTGCTGAATGAACTGCGCTCCTGTGATCCACAGAAGTACAGCCAAACGACCTTTGGCTGTACTTCTCCTTTAACAAGCCTTTCATATCTTTACTTGTTTGCCTTGACAAGTTTCAATGATCATATTTAATATACAGATTGGAAATGGTCCTTAATAATCCTGGGTGTAAACAGAGAGAACCATTCTAGTCACACGAGCAAATTTCATCTATAGACTTGTCTTGCATTGAGAGAAAGTGAAATATGTCACCTTTTTTGGAAAGTAGTTTGCATGATTCAGAAAGTCAAATGTATCCCAATGTACGAATTAACAACTATTAACAAATTTCAACTACTCTAAAATAAACTATAACAAAAACACCAACTTCATTTGCATTTATTTGTTTCATTTGGATGCCATGATGCAATAGTTTGGGCCTTTTGTGAACGTTAGAAGCATCCAAAACAACGTAACAACATAACAAATGATCTGAATTGATTCAGATCCATGCAGTGTTATTCTAGTGAGCGTAATGTGAATATTGTCATAGGATTCTTTTTGCATTGGAGTTGAACTTGAGAGATCATTTGTTTCATTTATATGTGCGTGGCCCAACAAATATAGTCAGTTGGGAATGGGAAAATTAATTCTACTTAATAACATAACGAATGAATACAAATTAATTAATTACATTGAAACGAATAAAGCCAATCTTCTGAAATAAAAGAATAACAGAACTTACGGAAATATGAATCGATTCAGAACAAGGAAGATATACTCTACTGAAATGATGAATCTTTCCGAAAGCCAATCATTCTAACATAACGAATGTGACGAAACATGATGATTTACTTAACAAATGAAACTGGAACAAAATAGTGCTCATGCTTCCTGAGCTGTGCTGTTGACTGGAACAATGTGAGGGGAAGGGGGTGTTTGGAGCTCTGGAGACCCAGGTCGCTCACCCTGTGTTGGTCTGGCTCTTCAGTGGGCTGCCAGCGTTTAGAATTTTAATTTTGAGCTACAGCAAATAAAAAGTTAAGGCAGTATTAAACGCTAAAATAAAAATGTATTAAATTGTAGCTTACCAGTTCTTAGATGTGGTGGCTGCATTCGTTTATTTTTTTTAGGCTTTGCTATTTTTCAGCTTCCTTGGACAGACCGAGCTGTCTAACAAAAGTGGCAATTAGAGGGTTGAGACAAACTATTTAACACTGACAGGGGTGTTTAGAATTGTCAGCTTTTATTCATTTATGTAAAACATTTAACTCAAAAAGGAAAATAGCGTGTCTGCAATTGATTAACCTCTTCACGCCCTTTAAGGGGTTTCAGATGCCAGGAGGCAGGGCAGGGTTTTAGGGTCTTGTGACTGCCATGATTTGCTGTCACGGTGGTCACATGATCGGAAAAGGTCTCAATTGCAAGGGACCTTTCTGTGAGACACTGACATATGTGCTGGGAGCGCGAAGGGCATGCACTCTCAGCACATATGTATGTTCAAATGGTACGCAAATATGTGGCCGCTTGGCGTCAAGGCCCAGCAGCCGAGAGACCACATATTTGCATACTGTTGGCGTCAAGGGGTTAAAAATATAAATTCGACTTTAACTTGTTAGTCAAGGCCTACTAAATCTGCTAATGTATCTAACACTACCCTCTCCTCATAGTGACAATGCTGCTTTCCAAAAGGTGTCTCCTCCATCCAGAGTGGAGACATCCTAAGACAGGGAGTGTGTTACTGGCCAGATCACCAGGTGAAATGAAAAAAAAAAACTAATGCAGCCATCTCATTTGGGTTGGTAAACTACATTTTTGTTTTTGTGCTTAAAAAAAAAAAAAAGATGCCTACATCTGTTACTATGTATGCGCACTGACTGTATCACAGTAATAAAATAAAGAGGCAGAAGAGCCAATTCCTGACAGTGTGGACATGTAACACACTGTGTGTGTGTATGTGTACTGTATATATATATATATATATATATATATATATATATATATATATACATATATATATATATACACACTTGCCGGACACTTTATTAGGTATACCTGTGCAATTGCTTGGTAACACAAAATACTAGTCAGTCAATCACATGGCAGCAACTCAATGCATTTAGGCATCTAGACGTGGTGAAGGTGACTTGCTGAAGTTCAAACCGAGCATCAGAATGGAGAAGAAAGGGGATTTGAGTGGTATGGTTATTGTGCCAGCCAGGCTGGTCTGATTATTTCATACACTGCTGATCTACTGGGATTTTCATGCACAACTATCTCTAGGGTTTACAGAGAATGGTCCGAAAAATAAAATATCCAGTGAGCGGCAGTTGTGTGGACAAAAATGCCTTGTTGATGTCAGAGGACATTCATATAATAGGGTCAGAATTTCACCTAAACAACATGAAAGAATGGATCCATCCTGTCTTGTGTTGTATCAGGCTGGTGGTAGTGGAGTAATGGCATGGGGGATATTTTCTTGGCAGTAGCAAGGTGTACCTAATAAAGTGGATGGTGAATATATATCTATCTATGTATCTATCTATCTCTCTATCTATCTCTCTATCTATCTATCTATCTATCTATGTATCTATCTATCTATGTATCTATCTATCTATCTATCTATCTATCTATCTATCTATCTATCTATCTATCTATCTATCTATCTATCTATCTATCTATCTATCTCTCTATCTATCTCTCTATCTATCTATCTATCTATCTATCTATCTATCTATCTATCTATCTATCTCTCTATCTATCTATCTCTCTATCTCTCTCTCTATCTATCTATCTCTCTATCTATCTATCTATCTATCTATCTATCTATCTATCTATCTATCTATCTATCTATCATGTATGTTATCTATCTATCTATCTATCTATCTATCTATCTATATATAAATATATAGTATATATATATATTGTAGGTAATGATGCATTTCTGTACAATCTGAACCTGATACTCGGATTCTCATCCACTGCTCCATCCTGCTGACTAATCTTGTCAGGAAATAGAAAATGCAAATAATATTTTTGAAACTATCCAATATATAAAATTATTTTTTACATTTACAGAATACCTAACAATAATAATAACAGTTCCACTGCGGCCCCTCCTTCCAGTCAGCCAATGGTCTAATTGCAGAACAGTGGCGCTACACTCATTTGTAACATTCAGTACATGGTCCTCTGCTAACCACATTGAAAAACGAAGCTTCAAAAACACACTGAGCAGATTTTTCCTTCAGCTCCATCAGTGAGCTCAGCTCTTCATTGCTCTCCGTCTGGAAGCACGGGGGAATAAGATGCTTAGGAAATGCAGCAATTAACCGATGCTATTGGCCAGAATCCTTACAGCTGCCAATAGAGGAAGATTAGAGCTAGACTGGGACTACAATCAGTATGGCATAATAAAGCATTCCAGCAAACATCTGTGTCTACAACAAAAGTTTGCTAAGCTCAGTGGAGTAATAATGCTTAGGTATTGGCAGGCCTATCGACTCATTGCTGTACAAGAGGCCAAGCGTAGGTTTTCTGTCTATAAAGTGCTGGGTAAAGTACTGCTAGAAGCTTGGGAAGTGTGTTCAAACATGTCCTGTGTTGAAGATATTCACCCTTTTATTAGATGTCTGTGTTTTTTGTCTAGCTTTACCCTTTTTTAATCTGATCTGATATTTTTGTCAGTTCTTTTAGTATATGAAATGAGAGTGAGAGACGTAAATGACTCCAATATTATTTTATGTCATCTCCTACTTGTAGAAGATAACAGTAATAACCACGAAAATGTAACTGTGCATTTGCAGTTGAAACATGATTCTGATTCATCCTCAGTAGATATAGTTAAATATTGACCTAAATATTGATTGATTGGTTTAATAGCAAGTACATTGTGAATGTCCTAGGCCCACGTACTTGGCAAAAAATGTCCCAGGTGTAATCTTCTCTGGATGTTCAGAATGATGGGTGCCAATCAATCACAATCTGTTTTTTGTTTGCAGATTGTAATGCATGTGTTCATGGACACATAGAAATAAAGGACAAGAGGATACCTGCAGAGTCTATTCAAAACACAGTTTTTTGGTCTTCCGCGTGTATTTCTAACTTACTGGACCCCTCTTTTGCTATATTGGCTAAACTCTTATACTTTAGGTGGTTACTTGACAACAAGGCTCTAGCAGTATCTCAAAATCAAGTCTTTGCATTAGCAAGACAGGACAGCATTGAAAGGTTCCTGTGTTATTTTCCACTAATCAGCCCCATGGGGGACAACTGGAGTCCTCTTCATCTAGGCCCAAAGTAGCACTTCATGGCAGCACACAGCTAAGCTAAGTCAGGCTTGGTAGACACCAGACATGTGTGATCAAGCAAGAGCACATTTCCATGTGTCATGTATAGAGCAGGTCATTCATTTCAAGGGTTTACTAGAAAAGGGTTTACCAGTAATTCGGTGTTGTAAATCAAATTTATACCACTTACCATGCTGTGGAATACCCCGTTATAGTGTCCATATGTTTTAATTCAAATTAAAAAATGCAAATTCCCTGCCACTGCCTTTTTTAAATCAAAAGTCTCATATACCACTATCACATATGCATGTGAGACAGCATTGTGACCTTTTAAAGAAGAACTATAGGCAAAATTTTAATTTTAATTTTAGAGAGAGTAAGGGAGGGTTATAACCCCTGACAGATTTTTTTTTTTTTTGCCATCTGTGTCCTATTGCAGAGATTTCCCTTCATTTCACTTCCTGTCCCATAGCCAAAGAGGAAGTGAGAGGAAATACCTGCAAATTAAGGGAATTTCTTGGGGACCCCCAGGTCACCAGATCTAGTGCCCCCATTGCAAGAAGTTTCTTCACAGTGAGAGCTGTGAAAATGTGGAATAGACTCCTGCAAGAGTTGGTTCTGGCCAGCTCAGTGGATTTCTTTAAAAAAGGCCTGGATTCTTTCTTAGATACATAGAATATAACTGGATACTAATATTTATAGGTAAAGTTGATCCAGGGAATATCCGATTGCCTCTCGGGGGATCAGGAAGGATTTTTTTCCCAGCAGGAGCAAATTGGATCATGCTTTGCTGGGGGGTTTTTTTAGCCTTCCTCTGGATCAACTGTGGCTATAGGATTATAACTTTTTTTTCTATGGTTGACCTGGATGGACGTTTGTCTTTTTTCAGCTAGACTAACTATGTAACTATGTAACTATGTACGATTTCCTCTCTAATACTTTCCTAGGGAAAACCAAAAATTTGGGAATTATTTTTACTATCACTTTTGATGACAAATAGAGAGTTTTGCCTTTAGTTATACTTTAACCGCCTCCCGCCTGCAATATAGTAATATGAAGGACGCAAGGTGGTTCTCTGGTTCTGGGAGGACGTCATATGACGTCCTCCCATTCTAACCACGCATGAGCGGCTCCTGGAGCGCACAGCGCGGTGATCGGCGTTGCGCTGTGTCCCTCGGATACAGTGGATCACCGATCCACGGAAAGAGCCGAAGATGTCGGCTCGGTCATGTGATCAGCTGTGTCCATGTAAACAGGGAAATGCCGGTTATCGCCATTTCTCTCCCCCACGAGCTGTCAGCGAGGAGAGGAGAGCCGGTAATCGGCATTCCTCGAAGGGGACATGTACACAGATCATCAGGGCCCTGATGATCAGTGTGCCCTGATGATCTGTGTAGCCACAGTAGCGCCACCTGTCAGTGTCCATCAGTGCCAGCTCTCAGTGCTCATCCATGCCACCTGCCAGTGCCACATCAATGCCACATATCAGTGCCCATTTGAGCTGCCTTTCAGTGTCACCCATCAGGGCCAGTCAATGCCACCTATCAATGCCAGTCAATGCCACCTATCAGTGCTGCCAATCAGTGCCGCCTAACCGTGCCAGTCAGTGCCGCCTATCAGAGCCAGTCAGTGCCGCCTATAAGTGCCATATATGAGTGCTGCCTTTCAGTGCCCATCAGTGATGCCTGTCAATGCCCATCAGTGCAGCCTATCAGTGCCCATCACTGCAGTCTCATTAGCGCACATCAGTAAAAGAGAAAAATCACTTAGTTTTTTTTAAAAACTTTTTTCTTTCAAAATTTTCAGTGGTTTTTGGTTTGTTTAAGAAAAAATGAAAAACCCAGAGGTGATTAAATACCACCAAAATAAAGCTCTATCTGTCACAAAAAAATGATAAAAATTTCATATGGGTACAGTGTTGCATGACCGCTCAATTATCATTCAAAGTGCAACAGCGCTGAAAGCTGGAAATTGGCCTGGGCAGGAAGGGGGTATAAGTGCTCTGTAGACTAGTGGTTAAATGCCACCCCAATATTGCAGTGCAAAAATACAATTTACACCAATATTACATAGCATCATATGCCCAACATTCATTTAGATAGAAAAAGTCCCATTTGACAGCACCCTGTTTCCGTGCAAAACTCCAGTAACAAATTCACAGTCCAGTGACTTGACTCCAGTCTTCCTCAGTCCCTTTTCACCTGGATGTACATCGGGCCAATGGAGCTAAACCAATGATCTGCATGGCTCTGTCTACTGTCCTAAAATGAGGAATAATCATTTTATTTCTGAGATACAGTATATGATGGGATAAGACTACTCCAAAGAGGTCATGGTTTCCATACACTGCACTGATGATGGCCAAATGGCCTGAAACAGCTATATGCAATTTGCAATAAATGGCAGTATAATATTTGACCATATTTGCACTATATAATAGTGTTTGTACATGTGTATCTAAACAATGGGGCAAAAAACAATGATTTGCAAAGCTTCTGCCACTTCTTTGAAATGAGGAATAATCCTCGTATTTATGGGATAGGTGGTGGAATGAGACACGTGAATACCTTCCATGTTAAGAAGGCTTTACTGAGCTACTAGAGATTTGCTTCGAATTTGGGTCAATTGTGAGTTTGATTCAAACGTCCGCTGTTTGAGGTTTGCCAAGCGACCCTCCCCCCCTGTCAGGAATGGACTTGCCAATAATGGTGGGACTCACCTGCCTTGTGGGCTGCAGTACCAGGGCTGGCCAGCGGGTGCTCTCAGCAGTCAGAGACTCTCCCCTGCAATCAGCCAAACACCTTAAGCTGATTGCAGGGGTTGTATTTAAGGAATGGCCAGACTCACAGTCAGGGCCTTGGTGTGTGTTTTTCCATGGGCCCCTGTATCTTGTATCCTGTGTTCCTGTTCCTGTTTCTGTTTCTGCCTGACTTGTTACCGACCCTGCCTGATCCTGACCTCTGCTGACTTCTCCTGTTTGATCCCTGGCTTGTGACCCTGACCATTCTCTGCCTGACCCTCTGCACCGCGCTGCCCGTGAGTTACTGAACCCAGCTTGTGACCCCGACCACTCTCCCGCCTGTTCCTGGTACTCCATTTGCCCGTTTGCTACTGTCCCGGCCTGCCTGATGACTCTTGCATTGTATGTATTGTTATCTGTAGGTGGTTTGGTTTGTTTGCACTGTGTTCATGTTTAGTTTTGCACTGCGTTTTGTATTGTTAGTCTTAATAAATCATTTTGTTTATACCATATCTGAAGCCTGCGTTTCCCTGTGTCAGTCCACACACCTCTGGTCATACCCGGAGCCCTGATATTACACCAAGGCCAATCCTGACCAGAAGTGGCTGCACAGGGAAGCCATCTTGGCTTATTGTTGCATGTAAGTGGTGATGCAGAAAACAAAGACAGAAGGTTCATAGTAAAGACTTTAGGAAGTACACCCCGGATGACCCTTTGATGAGCTACTTTAGACTCAACTGCAGCAGACTAGAGAGACTGGACAAATTTTGATCCTTCTATGGGCAGGCTGGTTGTCTTTCGATCGACTTATGTACAAACCACCTGATGGAAAATCTTTGTTTGATCAGTGCCTCTGGCTATAGCTGGTGGTGCTGATGAGCATATTCTGACAGCAGGGCAGCCTCCCTGCTGTCTGAACGCAATACCTCCTCAGGAGGGATTCCCCCATCCACCCTGAATTAGTGGATGGGGAATTGATTCTCTTTCTTTCATTCAACCGCTGGTTGAATGAAAGAAAATCAATCATGTATGGGATGCCTTAGGGGAATTTTACAGTATTAGTTTAGCTACCATAATATTAGTGGCTTACTGGTTGATTTTATCTTTCCTGGAATTGCTCCTTAATTTACGATAAGATATGGGAGTGTTTGGAATCTTATTGGGAAGATAGAGTGGCCTATATTAAAAGAGAACTCCAGAGGCAGACACAGGCACAGCGTTATATCGTTGTGGAGCATTTAATGACTTGCTCAGGGATTCATCATGAAACCTTTGTCAGCATTAATAAACTCAGGACTACAACTGACCTCTATTAGCTTCCACTCTAGAATAATTGCTGAGCTGAGGTGTCTTCTTTTAAACTTTAAGTGTGGAATCCACTTAAGTCAAACTAATGTTTTCATCAGGGCTAGTATAGAACACAGATTTTCTAAGGCAATTGATGTTACCTTTACAGCGGCAATTAATTAGAGGCTGCGCACACTCATCACTCTTTCATTATTAAAGTGAAGAGTGGACCACGGTGCATGAATTAGAGGAAGAAAGGAATTCCATTCCAGAGAGGGGTACCTTATATCTGGACAAAATCTTGTTTAATGCAGCTAAGGCTGGCCATACATTTCCCAATAAAACTGAGCAGTTTAATCACCAAGAAGTGCTTTCTACAATCAGTACATGGCCAGTAATGAGAGAATAAGATTGTGGGAAAAGATCTTTATCACAGGGTTTTTCATCATGTTGGGAAATATCTTTACAACTGAAAGTTAATTATTTCCTACATTTTGCAGAAAACGGAAGTTTTCATAGTGCATGCCTCAAACCCATCAAATGGCAAAATCAGGAAAAAGATAACAGTGGGTACCAGCCACACACAGGTTGTTAGAAGATAAACTGATGTCTTGCCACCAATTGCTCTCAGGGAGACACTGTTCTCTTCTTGGCCAGCATTCCTATTGGTTGAGCTATTCATGCTAACCCTTCAGCATGTGTCAGCCTAATGAACTTTGAAAATAATATTGATATTATTATTCTAAAATAAATTCTAAATTGGAGAGGATTTCCAAAAATCTTCCAATGTATCCATATAAATTTGCACATACCTTTACTTGTGCAGGTTAGTCAGACGATGTCAAAGCTCTCCTTTTAAGCACAATCTATAGGCCAGTCCATCACAGGTCCTTCTTTGGCTTCTGTGGTGGCAGTGGATGGTCTTTTCTACTGAACTGAGTGGTGCTTACCTCCTGATGTTTGGGATGCTCATGTGTTTCGGATGAACAAATGTGTATGGGTTCGGTTCCCATTGTCAAGTCCGAAAATTAAAAACGTGAAGTCTATTGGAAACAAATCTTGAAAATCGGCTCTACCCATTTTCCAGGCCAATAGGCAAGAGATTGTCTTTTATTTTGGCAATAACCAAGCAAGGCCCCATTAAAGTAAGGAAGGTTTGAAAAGTCCAGTAGTCAGCAACACAGAAATCAGGAGTCAGGAGTCAGTAGTAAGTAATGCAGAGTGCAAGGGTCAGGAGTAAGAATCGCAGAATTCAGAGATTAATAATGACCCTTGTATGTCATGCAGAGTGCAGAGGTCAGTAGAAGTAATAGAAGTCAATAGTATGTAATGCATAGTGTATGGGAGTAAGTAAGTAGTGCAAGTAAGTAATACAGAGTGCAGAAATCAGGACTAAGTAATATTTGGTTTATAATCATTTACCGATATTCTGCCTTTCAGAAAGACATTAAAGAGTTATTTCCTATTCTTAGTAAACCCATCCCACCCATAGAACAATAGCACTGACTTTAAAAGTACTTTTGCTTAGGTCTATCCTTCAAGAAAAATAATTTGTCTGTCCCTTTCTGAAATATTGACTTTTCATATACCGGTAAATATATATTTAGTGTTGATTCAACCCGTAAACTCTAATGAAAACACTCTTTGGGCTCATTTACAGTAGCAGCAGATCCATAGTGGATTGCTTTTTAAAGGGCATCTGAAGGGTGGTTGGAAGGTGATATGTTGCCTCCTCAGCACGTGTTCTAACCCTGCGATTGCAGCTCTATTCACTGTTGCTGATCGTGACATGGGGTATAACTTTGGCAATATGTGTACAACCTTCTCCAGCCAATGTGATGAACTGGAGAAGTGGTTACCACCCCCAGTCACAAATATGAACAAACCCTGTATGATCTTCCTAATGACAATAGTGTTGCAAGCCTTTAAAGCCCATTTTCAGCTTAGGCAAAACAATGCTAAATTTCCCTAGCAGTCCATGAATAAGAAAAAGCAGCTCTGGTTGCTATATTCACCTCTTCTCTTCAGACTCATACCCTCAACAATCCCCTGCTGTTCTTTTCTGGGTTGAATGATGCTCATTGTCATTCAACACACTTCTTGTGAGCTCAAGGCATGATGACTTTGTCCATCACCCTAGACTCAAGAGAGAAATATGCAAAGACTGGTGTCACATCATTACATGACATCACTTTCTGCATCAGTCATGACTCATGACCCACCCACCATTGGTAGAAGAAGACAATGGGGAGAACCTGTGACATTAACTGGTTGGACTGAAGACACAAGCAAAAGGATTAGTAAAAAGATTGTTTTTAAAGGTGCAGGGACTGATCTCTGTAATAATATCACCAGATTTATCTTCATAGTTGTCTGTAAAACCACCCCAAGAGATCTTGCTATCTTACCTTACTTATCTTTTTGGTAATACACCCCTTGAATAAGGTTGCCAACTCGCTGGTCCAACAAGTACCACTTGGACATATAGGGGAGATTTACTAAAACTGGAGCACTCAGAATCTGTGCATGGTAGCCAATCAACTTCTAACTTCAGCTTGTTCAATTAAGCTTTGACAATAAAACCTGGAAGTTGATTGGTTTCTCTGCAGAACTGCACCAGATTTTTCATGCTCTAGTTTTAGTAAATAATCTTCATAGTGTCTAAATGGAGAAAAGAATTGTTCTTGCCTTGTTAAATAAAACAGCATACAAGATGAGGTGCCTGCATTAATTGTATTTTTCAGTTTTTTTTCGCTTTATATTCTCTTGGTAGCCCTGAAAATACTTTGTAAAGAAGCCAAACACATAGCTTAAAAAACAAGAATTCAATCATTTCCCATCTAGTACCTCCAGTAGATACAAGCAATCTAAATGATCCAATATGAAAAGGTTTCATACATTGTCACCTAGGAAATATATAATATTTTTTCATAAAAAAAGCAACATACAAAATCATGGAAATAAAAATTGGATAAATGCTGATAAAAACCCTTCGACTGTTGAGGACAAAAATCAAGGGCCTTTCATTAGAAAAGAATGGGAAATCTACCGTGCATACTTTCCAAGGAGAGGTTGCATGGCTCCTAGAGACTCAACAGTAAAGATCACTGTGGATCCTGTACAGGTAAGTGGCAGATTTGGGGAGGGGGTTGCTGGGAGCGGGGAAACATTTTAAGTATAGCTATACTAAATGTACAGTTTTCCTATAAGCTAATCTTAACATTTAACCCTATTCTTTCCTCTAACTTTAATAAAGATGATTTATTAATGGAGATTCCACTTTGTTGCAAATAGGATGACGTTGGCCCAATTATTGACTCTTAAAAAATGCCCCTGTGTGACATCACTGTTCCAAACGGGAGGTACTATACATAATTAGGACAGCATCTAATAATAAAAAGCATTACTTCCTTATGAGGTGACAAGGTGTGGACATCCTCACCTCATAATAGGAAACGGTCTCTAAAGGTGGAAAGTCATCCAAGGGCCAGGAAGTCCACACTCCTGCTGTTGGGCTCTTTGCAAGCTCTGCGTTTGGTAATATGTCTTTTATACCACTTTAGCAGTCTACTCAGAACTTTGCATTTGTCAGAGGTGTAAATTGCAACTAGCTGGTAAACCCCAGTTCCACACAACCTAATGTGCTAGTATGCATCAAAGGTAATGGCACCTGTGCCAATTCATATCACTGCCAAAACTGTGGTGCCTAGAACTCTTTATTTGTAATAATAGATCCATAAAACACATTTTATTTCCCTCTTATGGCAATTTCCCCTCCTATTGCATGGACAACTATGATGTTCACAGGAATTAAATAGCCATTTTTACTACTGGCATGAAAAATGCCAGTCCTCAGCTAACTGAATACTAAAATGGCTTACTTTTAGATGTTTCCTAATTCACTGCCAATACTTAGCACTAAAACTGAGAACACAGGTAATAAAATCAGAGATATGTAATTTTTAAATGAAAAATGTGATTGTGAAAAAAATTGTAGTGTTCCCAGTTTAATTTACATGTTAATATATCAATAAAATTTTATGTCAGAGAATGGATCTTGCAATAACTGATGAATTTGATGGGATCCAGTGAATAAAATGTGCTGAATAAAATCACACAGATAAATGTGCAAAAAGCAAGTTGGACTTTTCAGCTTGAAAATGAATGCGTTTAATGCCAGTTTTAACATTGACTTTCAAGGTCTGGAAAGTAGGTGGCATAAGGGTATTTTCCCTGTACCCCAGCTGTGTTGAGTCCCCTATCCAATTCCAGAATTGAAAAGTTCCCCTCCCCCAGCCCAATTTACGATATTTTTATTTATCAACTATTACACTATATATGCCTATGATACAACATTTATTGAATACACCATTACCCAATTTTTTCATTTAAAATGTAAATATTAAATTGACTTATTTATTAAAAACCTCTTCATATATATATACACATACTAGGACCAATTTACCTAACAGCATGTCTTTGGTGTGCGGGAGGAACCATATAGACAAAAGGAGAACGTGCAAACTCCAGGCGGGAAGTACCGTGGTTGGGACTCAGACCAATGACCTTAGTGCTGCTAGGCAGAAGCGCTAACCACTTAGCCACTGTGACTTATGCATCGACATATATATGTTTTTATTTTATTTTTTTAAATTCTCTTTATTGACATAAAATGGAGAATACAAAGCCTATTGGGCATACCCAGGCTTGATCAAATCACAAATAATAACAAAAAAAAACAAACAAGAGGAGAAGCATAACACACAGATAAGGTGAACAACAACAAACAGATGACAACTGCAACCAATGCTATCACAGGGCTTAGATACGGCAGAAGACAATTCGCACAGAAGATTACTGACAACGCACACCGAGGAAAAAAATCTGCAACAAGAGGTAGAGAACCATCATTCAATCCTAATCAGGGCTGGAAGGGACCGACTCGGAAGAGTCAATCCAGATATGCCACACCTTCATAAATTTAGAGGGACACCCCCTAGATTCATAAGTGTATTTATATAGAGGGAGAACCGTATTAACCAGCTGTTTCCAGAAACTGGATGTGGGAGCATGAGGGACTTCCACTTTCAGAGTATCGCTTTGCGAGCATAAAAAAGCAAGAAACCAATCAAGGTTCTCATGGTGCGAGAGATAGCCAAGGCCTGAACCAAATCCAACAGACAAACCTCAATAGATAGTGGTACAAAAACCGTAGTTATAGAGGATGTATTGTCAACTACATCTGTCCAGTATCTCTGGATAACAGGGCAGATCCAGAAGATATGCAAAAATGTAGCTGGATCCTCAAGGCAACGCCAACATCTACTGTAGAAGTGTGTGCTGGAAACATCTGTCACAGCCTATGAGGAGTATAATATATTCTATGTAGAATCTTAAACTGAATCAATCGGTCACGAGTAGAAACCAAATTCTGCACAGGATGCTCCCATATGTCTTCCTAATCCCCAGAGTCCAAATCAGGCACCTCCACACGCCATTGCGCAAAAAGATGATCAAGACCAATACGGACCAACGGCTGCAAGGCTTTGTAAATAGAGGAGAAAGGTTTCTTCAGGAACTCATCCCACAGCATGGGCTCACACCCTAACTCCAGAAACTGTACTGGACTACCCTGAAATTGTTGATGAAAAGCATGACGTAGTTAAATTTATCTAAAAAAATAGGAGTTGGGGAGGGCATATTGAGCTATTAAGGAATCAAATGTTCTGAGCGGACTGAGAGGGTCAGGGAAAAGAAAGAATTCTTTTAAAGAGGGATTCAGCCATAACGGAGTGTGGGGTGACCTAATTTAGGACTCTAAAGGAAAGTGCAACTGCCAGGCCCTAAGGACCACTCTCATAGCCATAATAATGGGAAGAGGTGTGGCTGGACCCCTATATAACAGGTTACGGAGGACTTCATAAGAGCCTATGAAAGCTGCCTCCAATACCACGGCAGCATTGGGCTCATCAGCCACAATCCAGTTGTGCACATGAGAGAGCAACACCGCAAGGTAATAAGAATATAGATCAGGGCAGGCTAGTCCCCCCTCAATCCAGGGTCTCTGCAGCACCCTTAGTTTAAATCTTGGCTGCCTCGAACCCCATAGGAAAGAGACTACTGCTGCATCAAATTGTTTGAAGTATTTCCGTGGAATCAAGACCAGAGTATGTCGGAGTACATAGAGGAAGGAGGAAAGTTGTTTCATTTTGACAAAGTTAATCTTACCGATGAGGGAGAGTGGAAGGTTAGTCCATAACGCCATACATTGCTTCGCCCTCAAGAATAACAGCAATAAATTGAGCCTACAGAAATCTAAGGGGTTTGATGAAACCACAATAATCAAATATTTCACTGTGGAGGCCCACTGCAAGGGGATGTCAGGATCAAGCAAAGTTTTAGCACTCTGGTTTATAGGGAGAATTTGAGATTTTTCCCAGTTAACCCTTAGTCCCGATAATGGCGAGAAATTAGAAATCAGGGCCAATTCCGCCTTAAGGGATGGACCGGGATCATGGAGAAACAACACCATATCATCTGCGTATAAAGCCACTTTCTCTGTAATAGTGCCCACCTGCATGTACCGAACCTCGGGGGACATCCGCAAGGCCTGAGCCAAGGGCTCCATAACCAACGCGAAGAGGGCAGGTGAAGGAGGACATCCCTGTCTAGTCCCCCTACCCACAGGGAAAGGGTCAGAAAGGTCATCACCCAATTTGATCTGGGCCTGGGGATCACTATATAAAATGCTTAACCAGGAACTAAAATGTTGGCAAAAACCCATCAGCTCCAACACCTTAGACGTATAAACCCAGTCAACAGAGTCAAACGCCTTTTCAATGTCAAGCATGACCATCACCCGGGAGGGAACTGAATATGTGACAAAACGCATCGCAAATTAATATCACTAGATTTCCCAGGGATAAACCCAGTCTGATCCATGCTTAGGAAAGAAGGAAGGAGTTTTCTTAACCTCTGTGTTAAAATTTTAGTCAGAATTTTTAAATCATAATTCAATAATGATATGGGTCTATAGGAGGAGCAGCGTAAAGGACCCTTACTAGGCTTCGGTATCAAGACAATGTGAGCCTGATACATGGAGGGGGGGGGACACCCTGGGCCAAACTTTTCCTGCAGAGATCGTAAAGATGCCATGCCAGATCTGAAATATATAATTTATAGCAGTCTCCAGGCAATCCGTTCGGCCCGGGGGTTTTATTGGGTGGAAATGAACAAATGGCTGCCTCAATTTCTGAGATAGTAATTTCTTTGTCAAGTTCTGCTGCATCATTATCCGACAAACGCGACAAGGACAGGCTCCCCAATCTATTCCCCAAAACCATGGGATCTGGAGAGGAGCGAGGACTATAAAGAGACTGAAAATAACTTCTAAATTCCCACAGGATCTGAAAATGCTCTAGAAGGAGGTCATCCGTAGAGGACAAAAGTCGGGGAATTATTGTCTGCTGATGAGACTCAACCACTAAATTTGCCAACAATTTGCTATTCTTACCACCATTTTCAAACAATCGGCCCACGAGAAGGCCTGCATCTGCATCGGACAGGGACGTAAAATGTAGTTTCAGCTCCCTGCAGGCCCCAGCCAACCTGGCATAATTGTCCTCAGTAGAGGAGTCTGCGAATGTAAAAACCATATTAGCAACATTAAGTTCCAACAAGGAGGTGGTACTGGTGAAATCCTTCCTTGCTGTTTTAATGGCCGAGATATATTGCCCTCGTGTATAAGCTTTAAAGGCGTCCCAAACTAACAGAGGGGAGGTAGACTGAGCATTAATTTCCCAAAACTGAGAGCAGGACCCAGATAATAATTATTGTACTTTGGTGCTGCGAATCCACTTAGGATCCAGTCTCCAACATCCTGGGTGGCTCCCGTCTTCCAACCTCAATGTCAACTCTAGTGGGGAATGATCAGAGATACCTGCCGGTAGGTAAGCGACCCTCTGCACTGACTTAGACAATGAACGAGAGGTAAATGCCTGATCAATTCTAGAGGCCGACCTGTGAGTTGCTGAGAAACATGGGTAGTAACGTACCTCAGGATGTTGAAGCCTCCACAGCTCAGTCAAACCAAAGGCTTGGGACCATATCTCCAAATCCAGAGAGATGGTCCTCCTAGGGTTCAAGGAGTCTGAAGAGATGTCAAGTACCGTATTAAAGTCACCAGCAATAATCACCTCAGAGACCTGTATCGGGGCCAGCCGTTCCTGTATCTTATATAATACCTCAGCAGAGAAAGGCGGTGGCAAATAAACATTCACAAAAGCATATTTCACATTGCAAATCTCTAGGATTAAAATAATAAATCTGCCCCCAGGATCTAAACATACCTGCACTACAGTACACTGTAAGAATTTATTCAAGAGTATAGCAACCCCTCTCACATAACTAGAATATGTAGCATGAAAAGCCTGTTGCAGCCAGGCCCTACAGAGGGATAAGATTTTACTACCCAGGAGATGAGTTTCTTGCAAAAAAAGAATATGCGGTTTGTAAAGTTGGAGAAATTTAAACATTAGGGACTTCTTAAATTTATGGTTCAAACCTCGGACATTCCATGAGATCACTCTAAGCTCCATTAAATATCCAACATAAGAAATAATGGAAGGAGGGCCATAGACCATTCAAGTGGGCAAAAAAGGGAAGTGATGGAAAGGGCCAGTAGGGGGAGAAGGCCATCAGCCCTAGAAGGGGGCCTCCATAGCCCCCTACCGACCACAAATACCCCAAAACCCGTTACAACAGAAATCTAAGGAGTGTACGGTTGTCATATACAAACTTAAACATACTTCTCATAAACAATAGTAGAACCTCCCTACTGACCAGTAACCCCAACAACTGACCGGTCAGTTTTATACCCTTAACAAAACTTGAAGTCCTTCTCTAATAGCAACTAGGCTAAAACAACAGGGTAGTCCCACGAATCAGACTTCTTCAGGGAAGAACTGAGAATGGGCAGGGTAGATCATCAATAGATGAGCCAAGGCCAAAGAGTTCCAGTATAGGATTATGGGTCATCCGCAGAACATCTGATGGAAATTGTCCAAACCGTCTCCATACTCATGAGATGAGGATATATTGGCTAGACTGCAATTCCTGGTAAACCACGGGACTTGCTCAAGCTGCATCCAGAGCTAGATAAAAAACAGGATCATCGCCAATGGAATAGACCAAAAAGAGTGTCCATTAACAGGAAGTGGGGCCCCATGGAGGTTATCCAAGGGCGAATATAAAGTAGTGCATACAAACAAGCATGACTTCTCAGGAAACCAGTAGTTACCGCAGAGTAGAAAGCCATCCATCTGCATCAGCAGGGGAGTCAAAAAAACGGGAGTATCCCTCATACTGCACACGAAGGAAACTGGCATATAACATACTGTATTAAATATTTGTGTCACGCAGGCATCTGCGAATATCAGTAAACGTTTTTCTTTTCTTCTGTAATTCAGCAGAAAAATCCGGGAATAACATAATGGAAGCATTTCCAAATTGTAAAGCAGGGCATTTCCTAGCCTCAGAAAGGATGATATCTCTGTCGTGGTAATTTAGAAAATGCACCAGGAATGGGCGCGGATTGTTACCTGATATATTGCGGCCAGGTGGGACCCTGTGAGCCCTTTCCACCATAAGTGGATGAAACAGATAGGAGATCAAGGATTTCTTTAAAAAATAATTCTACAAATTCTGATGACTTCTGATGGCACTCTCAGGAAGACCCAGTATCCTGACATTATTGCGTCTAAGTCTATTTTTGGCGTCATCTGCTTTGGCTGTCAGAGTGGACACTGAATGTTGCAAAACAGCTATATAATTGGTGTGATTTGCAGTGAGATCCTCTGTAATAGAGGGTCTGGATTCAGTTTCAGTGATGCGGCCTTTAAATTTATCCAAATCAGCACGGATTAAATTACATTCTTCAACCAGCTTATCTATGCATACCAAGAGGGAGGTTTTGCTCTGATGTGTAGCACCCTCATAGATTAGTGCAGGTTGCAAATTTTGTTGGCTCCTCTGCAATCAGTGGAGCAGGGGTTAATTGTTCAGACCTTCTCATTGTCTCATGGGTTGCTATTCTGATTGCTTCCCTCTATATTCTAGAGGATTCTAGAGTTATAGTGGAAGGAAGAACAGGAGAAGTCAGCAACCTGAATATTTATGGAGAGTGTAAACAATCCCTGGGGAGGTGTGCCCAGTAGGTAGCTGGAGAGTCAATAAATATGCTTGCCTGAGGCAAAGGGAGAGAGTTCCTGGGTCCAGTCCTTCTGGAGGAGACCCCTGGACAGAATTACTGGAGGTGCCATCTGGAAGACATAGAGGCCCCAGATGAGGCTTTAGATGGGGGGCCTGTTTGCAAAGCCTAGTCCTGGAGCCTGTTTGGCTCTGGAGAAGCACACTGGAAAGTGCCAGGAGGAAGTTGAGGGAAAGGTGCCCAGATGTCCTATGGTGGTGTGTCTGTATCTCCCTCACTGAAGAGTGCCAACCGATGATCTTGTGGCCATGTAAGTAGATGACCCTGGGTGCTGGAAGTTAGTGAATGCAGCTTTTCGTCTTATGTGGAAAGTCCTAGTCTCCTGACAGCATAAGAGATTTCGTGGGACATTTTGTGCAGTTGAACAAGATTGAGTTGTAGCACTCGAAGTGTTTAGTATACCGGTTTTCTTTTATTTGGGTGCTTTCATGCTTTCTTTACACCCTCCAAGTTCAATATTAATGAAAAATCCTAAATAAAGATACCCCCTAGTCTGCTCCATTTGATTTACTAACGGCAAATAGACTGTTCACTTTGCAAGTGCAGTTGCACTCATTTTTCCCAGTGCTTAGTGAATGTTGTGAAGTTCTGCTGATTTCCATCACCCAATCATGTGCAAGCAAGAAAAATGTTTTTTATCTTCCTTGCACTTGATTGGTTATTCTTTACAAAGTAAAACTTCACCGCATTCGCTAAGAGTAAAAGAAGTGCATCTGCACTTGCAAACTGCACAGTTTATTTGCCTTTAGTAAATCAATGCCATGGCCTCATATTCTTATCAAGCACACTTTGGTATGATGCAGATTTAATATTTTACTCAATTCCTGCAAGCTGCTAAGGTCTGAAGCAAAAAAGCAACCCAAACCATAACATTTCCAAAGTCATGCAAAACAATAGGTTTTCCAAAAATGCTGTCTTGGTTTTGTGACAAACATGCCTACTGTTAATTTGGTCAAACAACTCTACCTCTGTAACTATCAATGTATCTATGTATCTATCAATGTACAGCACATTGTTCCAAAAGGTCTGGTCTGTTTCTGTATGCAGATACATGCATTTTAACATCAACTGTTGCAAGAGTTACCTGCAGATCCTGCAATGACATTTTGAGGTTTTTGGAAACTTCTTTTAGCATCAAATGCTCAGCTGTTGGGTTGAATTTGACTGGTTTGTCAGTCTTGGACAAATTAGCTGTCATCTGAAATCCATGCCACTTATAGATTATATTCCTTACAGTGGAATGACTGATTTTAAATGCTATGCCTATCTTTTGCCAGACTCAAAGGCATCCACAAGCTTCTTTCTGAGAGCCTTACTTTTACTGTTGGCATGAATTGCTATTCTCTTAGTCCAATGTGTATAGTAGGACTGCTAAATGGCAGAGGGAAGGCCAGAACAAATGTGACAATCAGATTCTACTGTATTTTGCAGATTGTATTTATAGGCCAACTCCAAGTTGGGCAAAAAGTAAAAAAAAAAAGAATTCCTCAGCATTTATGAAAGTTAAAATATACTACACTTACCTGGTCTCTGGTGCTGTCCTCTGCAGACTCAAAGCTCAAGCTATGCTGTGCTACACCTGGGTTGAATACCGAGTGGCATTTTACCCATTTCCTGTCAGCCCAAATCATCAAGGAACCACCCTCTCCTCCTGTGATGTCATACAACCAGACCAAAGACTCACAGAAAAAAAGTATGTATAGAAGGTTTTTTAAGAGTCGGAGGTGCTCCAAAGAAGCAAACTGGGGAATCCCAAACTTGGAGTTGGATTTTACCTCAAAAGTTCAATGGCTTACTTTAACAATCCATTCATTTTATACCTAATTAGGGAAACCTTCACATTAAATGGTTGGTAAATCTAAAAGAGATAATACAATCCAATTGTAAGCTGTGTGGCTGTTGTTGCTAAAGATAAAACAGGTTTGATCATATTTCTACTCTGAGTTTGTTGTATAAACATATATATCGGTTATAGTTTAGTAAATCCTCTTTAACTGTATTTCCTGCTATAACAAATGACTGGACTTACATAGAACACTTAAGGGCTAGTAAATGACATTCATATTTTGTACCGTGCATGCTGTCAACATCCTGCGTTATCTAATGTGATTTTATCCTGAAGATAAAATATTCTCCAAAACGACAAATACTGAGGCCATAGCCAGCAGCCTGGATCTTGGTTTTGAAATCTAATTATTTTTTTTTCTGTCTTTTCCCTCCCCAGCAATTGGAAGGACTCTCATTCCTCGATACTTTAGCACAGTGTTTGAAGGGGGTGTCACTGATCTCTATTACATTCTCAAGCACTCCAAAGAATCCTACCACAACTCATCCATCACCGTGGACTGTGATCAATGTACCATGGTCACTCAGCATGGGAAACCCATGTTCACCAAGGTAATAACAAAGCTGATGTTTTTTTCCCTGTGTTTAAGAGTGATTGATTTTTCTCCTTTCTGTGCTAATATAATACTGCTGCTCTTATCCAATGCACAGGTTTCATTTTTTGACTGAGTGGCAAGCATGTTATTTACAGTTTAAATGTTTCTATACAGTCAAGAATATGGATATAATGTATTATGTGAGCAAGCAATATCATGTAGTTTTTCTGGCCATATACAAAGTGTAAGCACTATGGTTGGAAAGACTACAATGCAGTTCATACTGCATCTATGGAGCCTGAGATTAGAAGGGCTTTACATAGAATCCTTCTCATAAACTCTCACTCCATCTACCTCCTGGTGGGCCTGTTGAATGCTTTCAGTATTACAGTAGATGTACTAGTTGCATTGGCTTCTGTGGTTTCTCTGATGAGGTTTAATATTGCAAAATGTAAAGTATTGTACCTAGGAGCTAAATATATTAATGCATGTTACAGGGGTAGAACTGCTGTGGGAATCCAGGATAGAAAAGAATATAGGGGTCCTAGTATATTACAGACTGAGCAATAGTATGTAATGCCAAGCTGCAGCAAGGAAGGCTAGCAGATTGGTAGCAAGCATTAAAAAAAGGTATTTACACAAGCAATAAAACTATAATTCTACCACTTTACAAAACTCTGGTTCAGCCACATCTTGAGTATGCCGTACAGCTTTTAGTCACCAATCCTCAGGAAGAATGTACTCTAAATGGAGAGAGTCCAGAGAAGGGTAATGTAGCTGAAAGGAGGGGACTGGAGAACCTCAGTTATGAGGAAAGACTTTGGGGACTTTGGATAGATTAAAAAAAACCTTTAGAAGGGGTTCTTTGCGAGCACAATGTGTAGGGATGTTAAACATGGTAGTGATATAAACACACGCACATAAATGGACCAGTGTCTTTATTTACCCTTACAAGTTATGTATCTACAGTATGTAACTGAAACATTTGCAAAAGTTATCTGAGCCATGTCAACACTGCATGATGTACAAATCTCCCCGGCTTCCTCTTTGACCAGAGACATGACCAGCCCCTTCTCCGCCACGTTTTGCAAGGTGGTCCTGTAACATTCATATGTGTAAAAGACAGCAAATGTTTATTTTGCTGTTTTAGTTATTGGTTCTAAAATGTTGGAAAAAAAGGAAATGAAAAATGGTGTAAGAGGTTTGTATAGTGTGGCTAAGTAATGGCCCAAAGGAGAAAACTGCGTGAGCATGAAAAGTCCCCAAGAGTTCATATAAGGAGAATTGAAGAATTCTCTGTAATGATAAATAAGAAAGGGACACCAGATGGTGCCTAGGTGTAGCATTAGAAAGACTTTAATGATAAAAAGACAATAATCAACTCACAAAGGTTACAAAATATGGCACCTGTCATAAACACATCCCAGTACAGATCCCATGTGGATAGATGGCAGATCACTCCATTCCAGGAAACAGCCTCACTGAGAAAGGAGTCTGGGATGCTCTAAAACTCTTAGCCTTGCCCCCTTTGGTCTACGACAACATCTGACATCACTTTTGGCCTGGCCTGCACTCCACCAAGATCCTTAGTATACTGGTTCCTGGTTCTAAGCCTGCTTCCTGGTTACTTCCATCTGGCCAGTGGCGGTAAGGCTGTTTCCTGGAATAGATTGATCTGCCATCCATCCACATGAGATCTGTACTGGAATGTATTTATGACAGGCACCATATTTTGCTTCCTTTGTGAGTTGCTTATTGTCTTTTTATTATTAAAGTTTTCTAATGCTAAACTTAAGCACTCTCTGATGTTCCTGTCTTGTTCTCAAATGTTGACAGCATTTAAATATGGACTTTGCACAGTACTTGGGGTTGATTTAGCAAAAAGGGAAATAGGTTGTATACTTTGCCATGTAATTTGCCCCAGAGCTTATTAAATAAAGTGAAGATCTGCTGACATTCATTATCGAATCATGTCATGCAAAAATGCAGTTTCTTTTATTTTCCTTGAAGGTGATTGGGTATTCTTTGCAAAGTGAAACTTCACCATATTCACCCAGCACTGAGGCTTATTCCATGCAAAGTAGAACTTTCTTTGCCAAGTGAACATCCTATTTACCTATAGTAGATTAACCCCAGCGCCTTTTGTTGTACATGCTGTATATTTTTTAGTTTTTTCTTCTTTGTATGTAAACATGACAAAGTATCTCTTTAAGCCTCTTGCGCAATTTAGCCACACCACGTTTTTGCTGTGTGCCACTTTCATATCACCCTATATACTGTTCCCCAAAGTTAATATATCTATTATCAGTCTTCATTTTTTGATAGCCTAGGGTCTAACAAGGACATCAAAATATGCAATACTGCAAGTGCTACCTGTCTTTGTAATATGCAGCACATACCCTCTGTGCTTGTTGTGGAGACCACAGTAAGCTTGCTCTCAAAGATTATTTTACATACAGAAATAACAACCTAGGACAGGTCTTAGGGTGATAAGAATGTCGCGCTGTCCAAGCACCTGGCGCAAAAGTAGGGGTGATTACATTATTTAAAGCACAAATCAGTTCAAAACAAGAACCCCATGGATAATCGAAGAAGGACCCCTGTAAAGAAGAGGAGAGAAGACTTGGACCCTCCCCTCCACTCCCCTCTAACTGGTTGCTGGAATGAAATGAAAAATCCAAATGCCCTTTTTTCTTCCCTAAAGTTGTGATCACATGACTGTCCAGTCCCAAGTCTTCTCCTCTCTTCTGTTTACATCTGGCAGGGTCCTTTTTCAAGTGTCCATGTCACTGCCAATGTGATGTGGATGCTTCCAATTGACTATTCACTGGCGACATTCTCATAGAATTTAGGAGAGGAGTGATGACATTGCAAAGGGGCTTTGAGGACCAGATGACGTGGGGAGATCTGGAACGTTGCATTTGCAGCCCCTGGACCTTGAAACCAGTGATGAGCTTAGGTGGGTTCAGACACAAGTCTGAACCTGCCTCAACTATCCCACTGGGAAGCTGTCAAGGTCAACAGCCAATCATAAACATATGATTCCTACCCTTCAGCTGCACATATACATGCCCCTAGCATACGTGCTGCTGTGGAGCGGGGAATGCCTTTGCCACCTATAAATGGCCATCGGCTTAACAGATTCACAGTGGAATAGCGTAGGCGGGTTCAGATGCATTTGAGAAAGCTGGATTGCCAGCTTAAGTGAGTATACCTTGTTTCACAAGGTAAGGAAAAAAAAAACAGATGCCAGATGAATTAGAGGGGGTGAGAGGGGGTTCCTATTTTGACCATAGTTGGGCTTTAAGCGGGTGTCTTAGTGACGCTGCTATAAGAACAGATACTGAGAATTACACCCAGCATACAAAGTAACAGAAGTAGTACTGATTAGTGATATATAGCGGTTGGACAAAAATATGGAAACACTACATGACTTGCAGGTATGGAAGTGATGACATGTTTTGCGTTAAAAGCAGAAGTGATGTAACATTCTATTGCTCCCATTGTGAGACACTTAGCTAACAGGTGGGAAACCTCACTTTCTTTATTCAGTGCATGTGCTGCTAGTAATAGGGAGTTATGTCAGCGCTTCTTGAATTTCAAAGTGAGCAAATTGTCGGTGCCCTCTTAGCAGGTGCCTCTGTGACTGAAGTTGCCAATTTATTTGCCGTGCCATGAGTTACAGTATCAATGGTTATGAAGGCATATGCAGTTTCCAGGCATGAAAGCATATACAGTCGAGATGGTCAACTGACTACAAGAGACAAAAGGACATTGAGCAGGATTGTGGCCCAGAATAAGAAAACAGCTGCCACAAAAGTGACTGCAGAGTTCAATCTCAGTCTTCCAAAGCCCGAGTCCTCAAAAACTTATGAAGGGAACTCCATAAGCAAAATTCACGGGCGAGCTGCAATTACAAAACCACTAGTGACTGATATTAATGCTCAAAAGAGGGGAGAGTGGTACAACACCCATAAACCATGGACTGTTGATCAATGGAAGACTGTAATATGGCCCAATGAATCAAGCTTCGCACTGTGCCTAACCACCGGATGTGCTTACGTGTGGCAAACACCGTCCAAGCTTGCGATAAGGACTGTTTTGTGTCGGTAAAGCATGATGGATGCAATCATGGTTTGGGCACCCATATCTTAGTATTCTGCAGGCCCTATCATCACCTTGGAAGGTAGAGTCACTGCCAGTGACTATGTACAAATTTTGACCAACAATGTGCCCCCAAGGTGCCGACATTGTTTCCCAAACACAGCCCCATTTACCAAGAAGATAATGCTCCAATTCACACAGTTGGTGTTCTCGAATTGTGGTCTCACAAGCATGCAGATGAAATCTCATAGATTCCCTTGCCGCCACAGTCGCCGGACCTCAATATCATAGAGCCACTATAATCAATTTTGGAGAACAAGGTTCGGGCTCATTTTCCACATCTGGCATCCTTGTGAGAACTGGAGCAAGAAGAGTGGTATCAGATCCTATCATCCACCATCCAAGAGTCATATTTGTCAATTCCCAGGGGAATTCAGGCCATCTTGGACGCCAAGGGCGGTCCAACACCATATTATGTAACAATTTTGTTATTTTACCTGGTGCTTCCATAATTTTGCCCATCCCCTATATATATATATATATATATATATATATATAAAATTCAACATAAGGTTAGTTGAGTGCTATACTGCTATACATTCTTTTTTGTTTGCTCTAATTTTTAGAACAAGCTTTTTAAGCAGAGGTATACTCTGTTTATCAGGTCAAAATGGTAATGGCATCTAACAAAGAGAATGAATCGCTCTAAAGTTTTTCCTGAAAAAATGAACTGTTAGTTCAAAAGTTCAAACATTTCAAGTATCACTTATAGAATTTAATAGTTTCTTTGTTAGAAAATTATACTAATACAATAGTAACACAGACAAGAGGCAATATGTACTGTATGTGTGGGTTGTCATTTTTGTTTTGTAAAATCGGCACAAATGCTAATTTCTTTTTTCAAGCATTTTATTTCATGATACATATTTTATGTCTATCTAAGATAGACACAAATGTTAGTCAATGTATAATGTTTAAAAGTACAGCTTACTTGATTTTAAAAGTAACAATAAAGAAGAGCCTAATTTATGAATTTATTACAGGATAAAACTATGGTCCCTTAGTGCTTAATGATTGACCGGTAGCATTCACATTGCAGCATACACAGTGGCAGAAATTAAGTCTAAGAAAAACTATGGGGAGTATGGTATTCCAGCACTATATAGGCTATATCTCTTGACTTGTCAAACCACATGTGCTTGCTAATCATATTAAACATTGTTTAAAAAAGTTTTTGACTACAAAAAAAAATTAAAAAACAATTTTGACTACAAACCTGACCACATCCCTAAACCCATGCTTATCTTCCCTCATCTTGCCATATGGTGAGAAAACAGGAGCATGACCTGATATAATGTACAGCTGTAAATGGTGGCTGTTATATTTTTAATAAAAAGTGTATTTAAGAAACAAAACAGGGAAAAAAGAATAAAAGCAACAAACCAGAAATCACTGACGGTTAATTCTTCTTAGAATGTCTAGTCCTCCTTTGTTTGCTGCCAGGGAGGTTATTATGTGTCAGAGAACTGCCCACACAGGTGAAAAGCGGGATCGTAGTCTCTTTGGCATGAGCTAGGTGCTAAGATGTTTATTTAAAGGGAAGCTAATGGTTTGAAGTCAATTTTATTGTTTAAAGTCTATCTAAAGCATCCAGTTGTTTTCCCTTTGGTGTGACAAACAGACATTTTAATGAAAGTTTGTAGCTTGAATGTTTTTTAAAAATGTAAATCAGAAATGCAGCTGGGAAGTTAGATTTCTTATGTGTCCTGCTAGACAAAGCTGGGTGGGGATTGACTGAGCAAGGCTTTTACATTAATTTCCTACAGCATGCTCCTGCAGATAGAGCAATGTATTGTCAACTAATGGACTGTGGACTGAACTAGGGGTGGATATTCACAGCCAGGGCTATAAAGGGTGCCAAGATCTACGCAGCTATAGCAGCTGCAAGAATGACAAAATTCTGCAGTGATTTCACTGAAGAAAGAAGAGCGTTATCATTATAAAGGAGATGCCTATCCAATGGTTCTTCTGAAAGAATTTAAAGGTACTTACAAATCTTGGTGGGTATGGGCAACCTACCCAGTAGTTCTACTTTAAAGTTTATAAATAGTTATAAATATTTGGTCAATTTGTGCTCACTTTTAATACCCAATCATATGCTACCAAAAATCTGGTTTGTTACATTTCCCTTGTGCATGATTGGGAATACACAAAAATTTGCTTTATTTTCCAACATCCATTTTTCAAGATTAACATTCCCTTTGAACAGCCTCTAATCTTTTAATAATCAAACCCATTCTGTAACAGCTTTTTGCATGTAAGAACTGCTTTTTGTTTGTGACTCACAAGGACTATTTACGTGATTTGATGTGCAATTAGAGCCAGTGCACAAGCTGTTTGCCTCTTTGTCTCTAACTGAAACCTTACACGAAAACAAAGGAGGATGGATGAGTCACTGGGTGTGTAATATTCAGCTGGGGTTATTGAGTTCTGTAAACAGGATACAACACAAGGAGAAAAAGTAAAACCTTTAAAAAGGAGCCAAGATTTCCACCTCCTGGCTGGATATAGGGATACAAAATATTTAAATGATATATTTCATATTTATTTGGCTAACAAAAAGAAAAATATTGTAAAAAAAATAAAATTTTATTCCATCAGCTGTTAATGGGTTATTTGCTATTTAAAGGTTAACCCCAAACATGAGTAGTGAGGGATGTCAGGTTGGGTTTGGGATGGTAGGGATTTTGGAATTCATTTTTTTTTTTTTAAGAATTATTTTTAATACTTTTTTTTTAAGTAACACATGGACTTTTGTGGGCCCTCAAGGGCACCTCAATCACAGTTAAATCAGCATGAACTTTCTTTAATGCTAAGTTCCTTATTTGGCTTTGTTGGGTTCAGCTTTATTTATTTATTTGTATGCATTAAACATAATCTAATAGTCAAGCCTGTCTAGTTTTATAGAGTAAAAAAGATAGGAAAGAGGAATAGGGTAAAGCAAAAGGATGGGGAAGAAAGTAGTTGAACAGGTACAGAATAACATTTATATTTTAGACGCTAGATCCTATAGGCAAACAATTGATATTAAGATTTACTGTCTAAATTATCCTCTTAGTTTATGGGATAGGCTAAGGGTATATAGAACAAGACCGTATATAGAACAAGAGAGAGCTAGTTAAATCCCCTTCTAGTATGTGCAAGAATTGTTTCTCTCTACTACGGAATGCTATGTTACACATATAAACCTCAAATTGGTATTCATGGTGGGAAAGATAAATTTATAACTACCTTGTGACATGGTAGTTCAGGTAAGTCATGTTACAAAACTTTCATTGGTCAGCTGGTCTGTTTTCATGACATTTTGCTCAGTGTCTCTAGACATACTAGAATAACACATTATCATCTTCACGTTTTAGAGTTCGAAATTCCTTGATAAATTGCCTATGTAGCAGCTTTAGCATTTATGATCAGTAGGGTATTGCCAGCTAAGACGGGGTGCTTTTTTGAGTCAAATGCCTTTATCTCTTCTTTTAATATTTTGCCTACTCAAGGCTTATTCATTCTGTAGGTTATATAGCATAAACACATTTCCAGTAAAAAATATTCTTTCCTTCATCTACATTTTTCAGTGGATTTGAAGAGAATGCTTGCAATTTTTTTTTCCACGGGTATACGTTAATTTCTGTTCACATTTCTGCATGGGTGGCAAATTTGTTTGTAGTAGTTTGGTCGGTGAATCTTGACAGAATAGCTTACATTAGTTTATGTTTAAATGGTCATTTTTAATTGCCCCACCGATGTGCTGTGTGCGTTTGTGTATATGTATATATGTGTGTTGTTATAATGTGTCTCATTTAGTGAGTATTTCTTCTGTCACCTGGTACTTGGTTTTATCTGCAGTTTTTTCTAGATTTCTCATAACTATGACCACAATAATATGATCATATTAGTTCGAGGCATCTATGATCACATCCTTTGATATGTGGATGACTCCAGTGCCTCCGAATGTTTTTGCTGAAATACTTAATTGGCTTGGTTGATGTCAAATCACAGCCAATTGAACTGTAAGTGTAGGAATGGAAAAAAGTGCTGTTTTTTAAGATTTTTGGAATTCAAGCAGAACTTGTGTATGATCACCAAATTGTTTCCCCATATTCTGGGTAAACTGATAGAACTAACAAATCCCATTCTCTTTAGGATTTAGCTTAGCATGTGAATAGATGCATTGAGTGATTCCAGTACCTCTGTGCTACCGTCCAATGCTCTATATCCCTGAGCCCCAAACCCCAGGAGGCCCAAGTATAAAAATAATGGCATCTACTGGGAATTCAGCATAAGGATCTACCCCTTCTATCTACAGAACATTTCAATTGGTCAGTGAAGCTGACATTCATTTTGATTCCTTAATCATGTTGTGCAGGGTGTGGGAGGCTACAAGCTACAGGCTGACCTCCTATTAACAGTACACTACTGAAAAGGCACCTCTGATCACCGACATAGACATTCTGGTGGCACTTTTCCAAAGAACAAATTAGTACACAGCCATGCATACATTAATCCATAACAGGATGAACAAGTAGAGTGAATGTGTGGTCCATTAATGCTCTGTTTTCCTTGTTTGGCTACTGTGGTTCTGATTGCTTTGTTTGTATTTTTGCTTTGTTTGTATTTTTTTGTAAAACTGTATATTCTAGAGCGAGTTAAAGGATAAGTTCACCATTTTTAGGGTGGAACATGTAACATTTTCCCAATGCTGCAGCCATGCCCGCCGCCACCCCTCCCTCTGACAAATAGTACGGAGAGAAGTTTCTGTGGAGCACCATGGTAGTTCATTGAAGCTTCCTATCTGCAGGAGACCTGCATGGCATCAGTGATCTACTGATTGCTGGTGCAATGCTTTCCAGGCTTCTTTGGACAAAAATAATAAATGCACATTTTTTTACCTGCAAAAAATGTGCATTTATTATTTTTGTCCAAAAGATAACCTTATCTTTTAATTGCACAATTTAGTTGTGCTTGTACTCCCTGGGAGATTAGGATTAACTCTACTGGGCAGGTTTTCCAGTGCTTTTTGGGAAAATACCGCCCTCTGCTCGGGAAAACACTTAAAAATTGAAGGACCCACCGCAGTAAGTAAGAAGGTCAGAGGTACGGTGGAACTTTGGGTAAAATAATATATACGGGTGAACAGGCAGGAATTTCAATGCAGAAGAGACATGCTTTGTCTCTGTATTAAAGGTACTTAACTGCCTGTCTGCCCCTGTACAGTGGGTCGCGCATATGCAGCTCACAGTACAAATGCTGAATATGACTGAACTCCTGTGCTTGTGTGGTTGTGATGTCATCCCTGCCCAGTTAATGGCAGTGGCTGGCGATCGAGACCCAGCAGAAGGCCGCTTGAAGATGTCAGCGGCCTGGCGGGGAGCAGAGGGATGCTGCATTGCTGCAACGGAGGTGAGTATAGTTCTGCTTTAGCTCCCTGGAGGTATTCCCGAGTGTAGCTCGGGGTAAAGTTTCAGTACCACAAGCGGTAACCCCGAGCTACACTCGGGCTTACCATGCGGCGCTGCTCCGCGATCCCTCGATCACTTACCTTGTCCTGCGCTCCCGCGATGTCCCTCCTGCAGTGTCCCCAGCAATGTAATCCGGCGAATGCCGGCATCTGTCATCTGGGTCAGGACGTATGGGGGACAGAACGGCGGGAAATTTGAAAATGACAAAAAGTGACATTCACTAAAATCACTAACATCACATAGTAAAACATTACTGTATCAAAACATTTCACATACATTTTGTCCCGAGTACTTTGTCCTGTGCGCTGCCTGCATTTTTACTGTTCTTTCTGCCTGGAAACTGAGAAATGTCCATGGCGTCCAAAAAGCGTCCCTTTAGGTCAAAAGCGGTTTTAGACCAGCTAGAGAACAGCGATAGTAAATCAGAACCACTTGCAGAATTGATAATGATTCGTGGGGGAAATTCGTCATCAGACACTGAAATGATTCTGCGACTTTGCTCAGTGATGTGCGAACTTGGCGCTATATTTCAAATTTCAGTGTTTTTGGTTTGATTATATTATTGAATTAAATTTATTATTATTATTATTATTATATTATTATTTTTTATGATTATTTATTAAATTATAATTTATGATTTTGTGTTTTATCCTACCCGGGATGTTTACTAGACTCTTGTTCGGACAGATTTCAGTGAGTTATTCCTAAAAATTACAGGCCTACAATAAAAAAAAACAGATTTCCATGCAAAAAAATGTACCGCTTTGAGCACAGAAATATGGACATAATCAGACCACTAGGGAGGTTAATGCTGCTAACTACTGGTTGATAGGTTAGGATATGGACTTATGCCACTGGCAAATGGACTTAAGGACTTTCTCACCTTTATAAGATATGACTACCTCATGGGTAATTAGTTGCACTTAGAAGACAATGTACAGGAATGTGTATTGAAGATACCATGTGAACTGTTATGTGTTATTTTCCAACAACTTCAGTAAGGAATGTTTTTAGTTATTCAACTTGGCCTGGTCTGAAGTTACTTGAGGACAATCTTAAAGAGGTGCAATGCATGTCGTATCACAAGCACAGGGCCAAATAAGGGGACAAGATAAGTTTTCAGTACATCTGTTTAAGGTGCAGTGAAGCTGTTCGGAGGAGGCTATATTGCCATTGCTAATGGCTACAGTATTAGTAATGAGTGCATAAGCAGCCAGCCAGTTGGGATGTGGTGACTTGGCAAAGGTGACAGGCACTGGTAGTGAAGGAGCTTTTGTGCTTAGACTTCTTCCCTAGCAATCAGAACCCCAATACTGGGTTCATTATCGGGACATAGGGCATCCTAAGGACATAGCCTGAGAGTCACAGAAGATGGAGAGAAGCCTTGGGAGAAGAGTAAACACAGGTTATGTACAGCTTCCTAGAATTCAAGTAAAACATGCAAATTGATGTAATTGGGAGTGCGGTGATGGGTTACAGGGCTTGTGGAGTCAAGTAGAGCTCAGTGGTACTTGCTCAGAATTGCTGCACAATACAGAGAGAGGAGAGTTATGAAGTATATTGATAGCATTAAAAATCCCATTTCAGTCTTTGTAGATGACACCAAGCTGTGCAATGGAATATGTCCTTACATGATGTCTTCAACTTACAAGCCGATCTCAATGCACTGTTTAATTGGGCAACTATGTGGCAAATGAGGTTTAATGTTGTGATACACTTGGGGGCTAAGAATATGCATGCATCATACATACTAGGGGGGTACAACTGGGGGAATCAATGGTGGAGAAGGATTTGGGAGTTCTGATAGATCACAAGCTTAATAATGGCATGCAATACCAAGCTGTGGTTTCTAAAGCGAGCAAAATCCTCTCTTGTATTAAAAGAGGTATAGACTCCAGAGAGAGATATCATATTACCCCTGTACAAATCATTAGTAAGACCTCATCTGGAATATGCAGTTCAGTTTTGGGCACCAATTCACAAAAAGAACATTGGGGAACTGGAGAAAGTACAGAGAAGGGCAACCAAACTGATAAGAGGCATGGAGGAGCTCAGCTATGAGGAAAGATTAGAGGAACTGAATTTATTCTCTCTTGAGAAGAGGAGATTAAGGGAGGATATGATCAACATGTATAAATACATCAGTGGTTCATATAGTGAACTTGGTGTACAGTTATCCACCCTGAGGTCATCACAGAGGCTATCTTTACGTCTGGAGGAAAATAAATTTAATCTCCAAACACGGAAAGGTTTCTTCACAGTGAGAGCTGTAAAAATGTGGAATAGAATCCCTCAAGAGTTGGTTCTGGCCAGCTCAGTGGATTGCTTTAAAAAAGGCCTGGATTGTTTCTTATATACACAGAATATAACTGGATACTAACATTTATAGGTAAAGTTAATCCAGGGAATATCCGATTGCCTCTCGGGGGATCAGGAAGGAATTTTTTTTCCTGCAGTAGCAAATTGGATCATGTTTTTGTTGCATTTTTTTGCCTTCCTCTGGATCAACTGTGGGTATAGGATTATAACTTTTTGTTTTAATGGTTTAACTGGATGGACTTTTGTCTTTTTTCAGCCAGACTAACTGTGTAACTACGTAATTGTGTATTATTTTGGAGGAGCATCACTTTTAAATTGAAGTGCTGGCTTAACAAAAACCTTGCGTTAAAAGGCAGCTGCAGCCCACTTTTGGAGACCATAGCAAATGCTTACTCCGGGTCTTCACTTGGGCGCAGTAATCCTCACCCACATGCATTGTCCAGTGAGCAGAACCAGTGACATCATGTTGAGGCTAGCAGGAAGAAGACTGTAAATTATCCCTGCTAGAACTGCTCTGCATTAGCAAGTGGGGCAGAGAGAAAAAAAGAGGATAGAGATGTCAGGGACCTGCTGAAGCAGCCCGAAAGATGATGTAAATAGTCACTTGGCCGGCTTTCAGAGCTGAAACTGCAAGCGCATGGTTTCTAAAGAAGAATCTGCCAGAGCATGCCCAATGTGAGTGCCAATAGTACTCTCAATGCACAGAATCAATTGCTATTCCATTACCACTCTGAACAGGGAAGTCAAGTAAAGCAGCAGGATCAGCCTGGTATTTACTAAAATCACAGTATGAATAATGGATAGGATATACAGATAGGTAGATGTCTTTCTTTTACATATAATGACCAAATTTTAAATTTAGGTTTAGTGACAATTTAAGTAGCAGTGACTTTTGAAACTTCAAACTTTCCTAGCAGCATTGGTTTTGGAAGTCTGGCCCTACAGAAGGGCTCAGAAACATGTCAGTCTGTTTTATGGATACTTAAAGTGTTACTTAACCCACATCAGTAAAATCAGTCTGTATATGCAGTAAACCATGCCTGTTATACTCACACTGGAACCTAAGGGGTTAATTGTCCACATTTTGTAAAAAGGCTGTTTGATCGTGTCTTCTCTGATCCTCCCCTTCGTCTACTGTTCCTAACTCATCTAGTACAGATCTCTAGGTTCATTTTGCACATGCTCAGTTTAGTGTGCAGTGCTAGAAAATTATTTTTGTGGGGGGGGGGTGCATGTGATCAGCACAGGGCCAATCAGCACTGTCAAGACAGAAGGTTAGGGGTTATGCATTATAGGACAATCAGAGCAGAATGAAAACTCATTCTACAAGGCTAACCAGTGCTCAGCTGGACACTTATAGAAGTCACAAGACTGTTATATACTGCTGATGAGAAAAGGAGTTTATATTTATTAAAATGATTGCATTTCCATGCTCTGTGTACTGTGGAGGATTGGATATAGTGAATGCAGTGGGTTTAGTGACACTTTAGGGACTAAAATAGTACAATTACATTTGAAACAACATATCCAAACACTATAAACAATTTCTGCAGCGCTCACATACAAATCCTTAGTGCAAAAATTAACATAAAAGAAAAAAATGACAGGTATAGCAATAAAACAATGCGCTCACATTATATTTCCAGCTGATTGATGCTTCTGAGCTGTGCTGCTTCAATGTTGCTAACGGAGTGCAAGAGAAATATTGGCTGAACCCAGCGAAACATGTCAGTATAGACAGGAGGTGGCGTCACCAGTCCTGGGGCATAGTTGTACAGTGTGCACTGTCATCAGAGTTTCTTACTGTCAGGTACATCTGGTTGTCAGCGGCTGGGGCCCAGCCTGTGTGTGTTAAAGCGGAGTTCCACCTAAAAAAAATAAAAAATAAAAGTCAGCAGCTACAAAAACTGTAGCTGCTGACTTTTAAAATACAGCCACTTACCTGTCCCTCGGTCCAGGGTGTCCTCTGGTGGTTTCACCAGCCGTATTCTCTCCCCGGCACCGGCATCTTCAGTGTGGGCACCCGGCTGTGACAGCTTGCAGCTTCACAGCCAGGTGCCCACAGTACATGCGCAAGAAGTGCTGCGCTTTGTGAATGGCCCCGTAGTCTTCTGGGACCTGTCACGTGTCCCAGAAGACTACGGGGAGGGGTGGAGGACAACTTTTGTTTCCGATTGTCTAGGCGTTCGCAGTGGAAGTGGGAGCAGGTACCTGTCAAATTCGGGTACCCGCTCCCCAAGGAGCCAATCCTTAATGGGGAGAGGAGAACAAAGGCTTAAAGCAGAACTTCCCCTTTTGGGTTTTTGGGTGGAACTCCGCTTTACGATGGTTAGTGCTCCTCTTGCTTGCTCTGCTCCCATTGAACCTGTCATTACGCACACACATGCTTGCGCTGCATTAGCAATATTGAAGCAACCCAGCTCAGGAACAACATGCAGCTGGAAATATAGCGTGAGCGTCTTGTTTTATTGTTAGACATGTCATTTATTTATTTTATGTTTATTTCCGCACTAAGGATTTGTGTGTGAGCGTTGCAGGACTTGTTTAGTATTTGGTTTGTGCTGCTTTTGGAGGATTTAGGCTGTCTCCTAGCTGGCTGCCCCGCAGATCCTTTCAACCACTTGTTGCTCTCCTATTTATTGTCATTTATTGTCAGCATCCTATATCCAGAATTTTGCATTTGGCTCCCACACATTTTGAGTTTCCTGCACTATGAGTATGTAAAGTAAAGGGATTTTCAGATCACCACATTACCTTCAAAGAGCAATGAAGTGGGCTAGTGCATCCCAGCTATCCTCAGGCATGCCTATTGGTCCATCACTATGATCAGCAGCCTTACTGGCCAATAGTTATGTGGAGAAGGAGGGAAGGAGCTGGCAAGCTTCAGCACTGTGAGGAAAGGGTTAAGCATTGTCGTATAAGAACACCAGGCAAGTGGGTGCCTGTTCTTCATACCTGTCAGCAGTATTCACTATTCTTAAAGTGACAACACCACTTTAACCACTAGCCTACTAGGCACTTATACCCCCTTCCTGCCCAGGCCAATTTTCAGCTTTCAGCGCTGTCGCACTTTGAGTGACAATTGTACGGTCATGCAACATTGTACCCATATGAAATTTTAATCATTTTTTTCACACAAATAGACCTTTCTTTTGGTGGTATGTACTTACTGCTGGGTGTTTTATTTTTTGTGCTATAAACAAAAAGAGAGCAAAAATTTGGAGAAAAAAAATGTTTTCTTTGTTTCTATTATAACATTTTACAAACAAGTAATTTTTCTCCTTCACTGATGTGCGTTGATGAGGCTACACTAATAGGCAGCACTGATGGGCACTGATAGGCAGCACTGACGGGCACTGATGAGGTGGCACTGATAGGCAGCACTGATGGGCACTGATTGGCCTTTTACCAAATCACATGATCAGCTGTGTCCGTAGGACACATGGAGATCGCCGGGTGCAATCCCTCGGGGGCGTTCTGGGAGGACGTAATATGACATCCTCCCAGAAATGGCCAGCCACAGTGAAGCTGCCATTTGGCTATCTGCGGTCAGCATGTGGTTAAACAGAAAGCTTTGGATTCTATCAGGCTAGGTTCACACCTATGCAGGTTGCATTTGAACCATTTCTGCATTGCGTTTTGCTTTTTTGCACTTGCATTTTTGCTGCATTTTTTTTTTTATTTTTCTTGTTGCTAGGCAGATTTAAAATGCAAAATGCATCAAAAACACGGCAAAATGCAGCAAAAACACAATACATGCGTTTTCTTCCATTGAACCAAAAACTCAACTTTTTGCACTCAAAAGAGTCCCTGACCCTTTCTAAAAAACACACAACGGGTGAAAAACGCACAGGTGTGAACATGTCCCATAGGAAATCATGTTAAATGGACTGTACTGCGTTTCTGCAAAATGCAAAACACTGCAGAAAATGCTTAGGTGTGAACCTAGGGTAAAGAAAAAGCCCAAAGCATAAATGGTATGAAAAACAAGTAAGGATCATTTCAATCAGTTTAATCTTTTTAAAGTCAGAAAAAAACTCTACCTAGCTCCAGGGGCAATAACATTTGATAACCATCCTAGCAGCTGTGGTCTTTGCATTGCATAAATATGTGAGTAGAAATATTAGATATTTCCCACTTTTGAGTATTGCTTTGTTGATATTTTACCTAAGTCCTCATGCACACAGGACGTTTTTACAGCGGCTGTTTTTGACTTTTGCCGTTTTTTTCTATAGCCAGTAAACCCTCCGGCATGTTATCCTATGAGTCCATGCACACATAGACTGTAATCAACGTTTATTGGCTGGAACATTTTTTGGGTGAAAAAAACCCAAGACTAGTGGGTTTCTAGAGGAGTTTTTTTTAGCTGTAAACTAGCATTTTTGTTTTTTTTTGACAAAAAAAACACAAACTTGGAAAAACGCTGGAAAACACCACTAAACGCTATTGCAAACATGCTAAAAAAAGCTGAAAAACTCACATTTTTAATGCAACTTTACATAGCTAACGTTACCAGCGTTATCAAAACGTCCAGTGCGCATGAGGACTAAAGGAGAAGTCTGGGCGCAGTAAAAAAACCACAAAACATACATACTCACCTCCTAGCTGCAGCATCAGTACAATGCTACAGCTGTTCCTCATTCACTCGAAGTCCAATAATGGATTAATCACATGACTGATGATCGCTTAGTTCTTGGTCTTTACTGAGCAGACAGCTCTCTGATCATTGGAGCTCCGGGCTGTGCAGGGGGGTTAAGGGCGGGAGGCTCAAGCTCTCAGCAGTACATTGAGAGGCTGAGCTAGCTGTTGGTCAGGGATCTGGGTGAATCCTAACATTATTGTCTGGATCCCTGCAGAGCTTTGGCTGGCTCTGTGACATCAGCCGATAGCGGGCTTTAGCTGATTCTGGATCACAGGAGGGCACAAGTAAGTGTTCAGAAGTGAAGTATGGCCAATAGAGCTTTGGCCATACTTCTTTTTTAAGAACTTGAATCTGAAGCAAGAGAGTGAGGATAGGCTAAGTGCCTACCAGGGGCTGACTGACAACTCATGGGGCCCCTGGGCAATAGGGGATCATGGGGCCCATGTGTCCTTGCCCAAACTCAAAAAAGCCTATGAAAAAGGTACCAGGGGCATCTCATGGGGCCCCCTACTGACCACGGGCCCTCGGGCAGTGCCTGAGTTTCCAAATGGTCAGTCCGCCCCTGGTGCCTACTGAACTGAAGCCAAGGTGGGCAGCAGAGACTGAGTATAGTTTTGTACTTGTACTGGGGACTTCCTTGCAGAGAGTTTACACACTGAACTGCAACCCATGGAGCAACATGGGGAACAAAAAGACCAGACTAAAAGCAGGGTTTGATCATCTACTGACAGTGGATCTTTATGATTGTCGGTCACGTCATCACTACATTCAGACACACAGATATGAAGCGTTACATGACAATCATGTCAATGACCCCCCCCTTCCTTTTCGACATTTCACTAGGGTTGCTGGAATCTACCTCACCAGCCATACATGAAGAACAGGCTTATAAACTGGTATTCCTACTGACAGTAAGCAAAAATGGCAGTTCATGTGCTATACATGAACCAGTGTTGGGTGCAACTAAGAAGGGCCACCATTATAAGGGCCCACAATATGACCATCAATAATATGTACTGCTCAAAGTGACTATAAGGAAGTATAACATTGTAAATAAATGAATGCACGTGTCATGGTTTTAAGATCTTTAAAAGCAATAAAACACTTTTTTTAAGTTTTACTTTTTTCAGATATGTTGCTGTGGACCACTTAGGGGCAGGCTCCTCTAATGGCCCACGTCATGCTAATGGTCTTGTGGTTGTTTGATATTAGAGACACATTCATCTGGACCGTAGATACCTAATACTTATCAATAAAGAAATTCTGCATGGTTTCATGACTAGCAAGGGTTAACCTCGTATTGGTTCAGTAAAGAAATGTTCTTTTTTTTTTTTTCTTTTTCCTGGTCTAGTCTGGAGGGAGCACGTGATCCTCTGAATGACTGCCAGCCTCTTTCTTGTTGATCCTCCTGAGACCATCTGTGCTGGGGGCATTGATTAGAGTGTGTCTGCTGGGATTACATCTTTTCTGTTGCCATGCCAACTAATCAGCTGATTTTCGGTTGCCATGGCAACAAAATGTCAGAGCTCAGAGTACGGTAACATGAATTCAGCAGAACACAAAATATTTTCTTAATTGGAGACTCTTTTCTTTTTCTCTCCTTTAGTGATGGTGGAGAGGAACTGCTTTTTTTTTTCTAATATTTGTCCTGATCAGAAAGTCTACTTTAAATTAAAAATTCAGCTTAAACATAGCTATTAAATCTTGGTACATAATCATTTCCCTTTTTGGCAAAATATAACGAAACCGAGTGCTTCACTTGCAAACTACGGCATGCAGTTTATTCTCTGCCTGGGATCTAGGGTATGCATTTATTTTTCTATTCTTTTAGGCATTTTTTTTTACCCTTTTTCGTGGGCATAAAAATAACAATGTCCCTTAGCTGCTGCATTTTTACAGCTATACAGGAGTTTTGTTTCTATAGGTCTCAAAGGTTCTTATTATACAAATAGATTTTAGTCATAGTGGGACATTGACCCCTGACCTCTGCACGGTGTGCTCCCAAGACGCTGTCAAATGTTGGATTTGTGTGGTAAACCTTGAAAATTAATCAGCTTCGCACATAGGTGAGCGCAGCTTCCCCTTGTTCAGTCCGACTGGCAAACAGCTGACGCAGGCTCCTGCTGCATAAAGAAGATACAATAGGTCTTGATTTTCCAAATGGTAACAGACAAGTTAATAACATTCCCAAATATGTATCTAAAATACTTGTGCAGAAAAAAAACATAATTGAAAGTGGATCTCATTTATAAAAGTGAGGGAAAATTCTTTCAATCTGTGATGCCCCATAGAAACCAATTAGATTTGCTTGCTGCGGTGTGGGAAAATAAAAGAGAGAATTTGATTGGTTGCTTTGGGGCAACACGGACTATCTTCCTTTTAGACACTTTCATAAATAAGGTCCATTGCACTTTTCTTGATGAGGAGTTTTTTTGTTCTGTCATTGGTTTTCTTAGGCTAAAGGGGGCTAACCAGTGGCAGTTTTCAGTATTCAGTTAAGACAGCCTTTCTCAAACAGGGTTCTGAGGAACTCAAACGTTCCACCAGAGGTTGCTAGGGGTTCCCTGAGCAGTGACTGAGTGTAGATCGGTTTTCTGCTTGGCAGTGCCTACAAGCTTCCTGCACAGACATCCACTTGGCAGAGCCAATGGCTTGGGATCAATTTAGCCTCTCCTCTTATCTTTCAGGTACCTACCCAATGACACCAATGATTCTACTAGAAGTCTGTAAGAAATGCATCTATGTCTTGGTCTCCAGTGTAATGGGGCAGTCTTTCCATTGCCCACTGAGCATTGTAAAAGGACACATCTACATTGACCACAAATGTAAAGAGATCACTTCTTCACTTACCACCAATGTTTATGGAGCACTTCTTCACTGACCACCAACATAAAAAGGACACATCTCCAATGACCACCGATGTAAATGGACCCTTCCTTATTGATTGTCAATAGAACAACACTTCACCACTGACCACTAATGTAAATGGTCCACTTCTCTGCTAACCACTAATGTAAAGTGACATCTTCTCCATTGACCTCCAGTGTAAATTTGCACTTCATCGCTGACCACCAATGTAAATGGAGCACTTCTCCACTGATCACTAATGTAAAGGGAGCACTTTTTCACTGCCACAAATGTACATAGAGCAATTGTCCACGAAAACCAATGTAAAGAAATCATGTTTCCGCTGATCACCAATGTAACTGTGCACTTCTGCACTGACCACTAATGTAAATGGTCTTCTTCTATACTGACCACTAATGTAAAGTGAACTTTTCTCTACTGACCTCCAGTGTAAAGGTGCATTTCATCACTGACACCAATGTAAAGAAAGCATTTTTCCACTAACCACTAATATAAACTGTGTGCTTCTGCACTGACCACTAATATAAACTGTGCATTTCTTCACTGACCACCAATATAAAGTTAACTCTTCTCCACTGATCTCCAGTGTAAAGGTGCTCTTCATCACTGAGCACCAGTGAAAATGGAGCACTTCTCCACTGACTACCAATGTAAAGGGAACACTTCTCCACTGACCACCAATGTAAAGGGAACACTTCTCCACTGACTACCAATGTAAAGGGAACACTTCTCCACTGACCTCCAGAATAAACGTGCACTTCATCACTCAGCACCAATGTAAATGGAGCACTTCTCCACTGCCACAAATGAAAATAGAGCACTTCTCTACTGAACATGTAAAGAAAGCATTTTTCCACTGACCACTAATGTACACTGTGCGCTTCTGCACTGACCACTACTGTAAAATGAAAATCACCCCTAATCACCAATATAAAGAACTAACTTCTTCAGTGACCACCACTGTAAAAGGTCACATCTCCACTGACCACAGATGTAAACAGACACCTCACTATTGTAAAGGGCCACTTCTTCACTGATCATCAATGTAAAGAAAACATTTCTTCACTGAACGCCAATGTAAATGGAGCACTTCTGCACTGACCACTAATGTAAAGAGACCACCTCTCCCTAAATGAGCATTATAAAGGGAGCACTTCTCCACTGATCACAAAGGTAAAGGGAGTACTTTTCCATTGACCATCAATGTGAAGAGGTGCATCTTCACTGACCACCAACATAGTTACATAGTCACATAGTTAGTCTGGCTGAACAAAGACAAAAGTCTATCCAGTTCAACAAAAAAAAAAAAAAAAAGTTATAATCCTATACCCATAGTTGATCCATCGGAAGGCAAAAAAAACCCAGCAAAGCATGATCCAATTTGCTCCTGCTGGGAAAAAAATTATTTCTTGATCCCTCGAAAGGTAATCAGATATTCCCTGGATCAACTTTACCTATAAATAGTAACCTGTTATATTCTGTGTATCCAAGAAAGAATCCAGGCCTTTTTTTTAAAGCAATCCACTGAGCTGGCCAGAACCAACTCTTGAGGGAGTCTATTCCACATTTTCACAACTCTCACTGTGAAGAAATCTTTCCGTGTTTGGAGATTAAATTTCTTTTCCTCCAGATGTAAAGAGTGCCCCCTTGTCCTCTGTGATGACCTCAGGGTGAATAACTCTACACCGAGTTCACTATATGAACCACTGATGTATTTATACATGTTGATCATATCCCCCTTTCATCTCATCTTCTCAGGAGAGAATAAACAACATAAAGGAAGTTCTTCTTTACTGACCGCCAATGTAAAGAGACGGTTTTGCCATTGACCACCAATGTAAAGGGACGGTTTTGCCATTGACCACCAATGTAAAGGGACGGTTTTGCCATTGACCACCAATGTAAAAGGGGCACTTTCCTGCTAACCATTAATTTAATGGGGGTGCTTCCAACCACCATTGTAAACAGAGAATTTCTCTATAGGCCACCAAGGTTAAAGGAGCATATCTGCACAGTCCACCGGTGTAAAGAGAGTATTTCTTCACTGACCGCTAATATAAAGTGAGCAACTCTCCTGAGGATTTACCCCCCTTCCTGACCAGGCCATGCTTTGCGTTATGGCGCTGCATTACTTTAACTGACAATTGCACGGTCATGCAGTGCTGCACCCAAATGAAATGTACGTCCTTTTTTTCCCCACAAATAGAGCTTTCTTTCGGTGATATCTGATTGCCCGTGCGTTTTTATTTTTTTGCGCTATAAAAAAAAAGACCAACAATTTTGAGAAAAAAACAATATTTTTGACTTTTAGCTATTAAACATGTCCAGTAAAAAATTTTTAAAAATGTATTCTGCTACATGTCTTTGCTAAAAAAAATCCCAATACGTGTAAATTAATCGATTTACTTGAAAGTTATAGCGTTTACAAATGGTGGTATAAATACTGGATTTTTTTTTCTACTAGTAATGGCGGCAATCAGCAACTTATAGCGGGATTGCGAGAACATTTTGATACTGGGGGGAACTGACTTGGTGTCACTGACATCCTCAGTGACACCAATACAATGATTGGTGCTAAAAAAAGCACTGACATTGTACTAATGGCACTGGGCAGGAAGGGGTTAACATGAGGGGCGACCAAAGGGTTAACTGTGTGCAGGGAGTGTTTTACTAGGGGGCAGTTTGTTGGTGCTTCACTGTAAGCACACTGCTTTGGATGGCTTGCTGTGCGGGACCCGGTGATTGCCAGCCACGGCCGCGAATGGCAGCCCCCTATCCAGAAATGCAAAATTACATATATTATATATATATATATATATATATATATATATATACCATATTTGCCGGCGTATAAGACGACCCCCTACTTTTCCTGTTAAAATATAGGGTTTGAGCTATACTCGCCGTATAAGACTACCCCTCTTCCAACACACACCAAATAAAAATGAAAAAACATCAGATTTGATTTCAATATGGTATGCTATTTCAGTATGGTATTCCAATGATGGGGAGCTATTCCTCCCACTGACACCAATGATGGGGCACGATTCCTCGCTCTGACACCAATGATGGGGCACTATTCCTCCCACTGATACCAATGATGAGGCACTACTCCTCCCACTGACACCAATGATGGGGCACTGTTTCATCCACTGACACCAATGATGGGGCACTATTCCTCCCACCGATACCAATGATGGGACACTATTCCTCCCACTGACACCAATGATGGTGCCCCATCATTAGTGTCAGTGTATGAGGAATAGTGTCCCATCATTAGTGTCAGTGGGAGGAATAGTGCCCCCTCATTAGTCAGTGGGAGGAATAGTGCCCCATCATTGGTGTCAGTGGGAAGAATCATGCCCCATCATTGGTGTCAGTGGGAGGAATAGTGTCCCATCATTAGTGTCAGTGGGAGCAATAGTGCTCCATCATTGGTGTCAGTGGGAGGAATAGCGCCCCATCATTGGTGTCAGTGGGAGGAATAGCGCCCCATCATTGGTATCAGTGGCAGGAATTGCGCCCCATCATTGGTGTTAGTGGGAGGAATAGCGCCCCATCATTGGTATCAGTGGAAGGAATAGTGCCCCATCGTTGGTATCAGTGGCGGGAAAAGTGCCCCACCATTGGTATCAGTGGGGAGAATAGTGCCCCATCATTGGTGTCAGTGGGGGGGGAATAGTGCCCCATCGTTGGTGTCAGTGGGGAGGAGGAATAGTGCCCCATCGTTGGTGTCAGTGGGGGAGGAACAGTGCCTCATCGTTGGTGTCAGTGTGGAGGAGGAATAGTGCCTCATCTTTGGTGTCAGTGGGGGGAGGAATAGTGCCTTATCGTTGGTGTGAGTGGGGGAGAAATAGTGCCCCATCATTGGTGTCATTGGGGAGGAGGAATAGTGCCCCATCATTGGTGTCAGTGGGGGAGGAATAGTGCCCCATCGTTGGTGTCAGTGGGGGAGGAACAGTGCCTCATCGTTGGTGTCAGTGGGGGAGGAATAGTGCCCCATCGTTAGTGTCAGTGGGGGAGAGGAATAGTGCCAAGAGTGTCACAGCATGGTGCTGCTGCACACTTACTGGCCGCTCCCTCACTCGATTTTCGCGGGGCCGCTCGGCTCCGCCTCCTCGCCGGTGATTGGTCACCTGTGTGCCTTTCCAGTGCTGGCGCCCAATCACCGGTGAGGAGGCGGAGCCGAGCGGCCACGCGACCATCGAGCGGCCGAACTGAAAGAAGGAGCAGCCGCGCTTCCTGGACCGGATCGTCGTGGGATCGGGACCGGAGCCAGGTAAGGTACAGCAGCCCCCTGCCCACCCCTGTACTTAGTGTCCCTTCTTCCACTGCGCCGCTCCTTGAAAAAGTGCCGCCCTGACACTGGCTCGCCGTATACTGGCGTATAAGATGACCCCCGACTTTTCAGAAGATTTTCATGGGTTAAAAAGTCGTCTTATACGCCGGCAAATACGGTATGTGATTTTGCGCACCCGTGCTGCCCTGTAGCAGTATGTCAGCTATGGGGGGGTCAGGAAGCGGTTAAAATAAGAAAACCTAGCATATGAGCTGTATGCCTGTTGGCAACCTCTGCTTTCACATCTGTATAAAGCAACTGTGCTGTATATAGCTTAGCATGCAATGGCTGTCAGTTCGATGCCCATGTTCCCCATACACTAGCTGAATTTCAAATCAGACTAAGTCAATGTAACAAGCAGAAGCCCCATCACTATCTCATGATGGGATTATCTAAGTTAGGCAAATGTTGTCATGGCGTAAATAAGTGGTCTCCAAACTGCAGTCCAGTGGCCAGATGTGGCCCTTAGCTTGCTTTTATCAGGCCCTTGGGTCACTATTTCATCCACTGATACCAACAATGGGGCATAACCTCCCCCACTGACACCAATGATGTGGCATAATTCCTCCCAATGACACCAACAATGGGGCACAATTACTCTCAATGACAACAATAAGGCCTACTGGCATCAATGATGGGGCATACCCCCCCCCCCTGCTGACAGCAATGGGTACTATTCCTCCATATGACGACAACGATGGGGCAATATTCCTCCCAATGACGCCAATGATGGGGCACAATTTCTTTCAACGACACCAACAATGGGGCCTACTGACACAAACGATGGGGCATAATTCCCCCCTACTGACACCAATGATGGGGCACTACTCCTGCATATGACACCAATGATGGAGCACAATTCTTCCCAATGACGCCAACCATGAGGAACAATTTCTCCCAATGACACCTACAATGGGGCCCAGTGACGCCACTGATGTGGCACAATTCCTCAATAGGGCACTGTTTTTTTGTCACTAATATCGGGACCTTTTCTGCTCCCAATGGCCACAGTCCGGCCCCCCTAAAGAATGAAGTACAGTAAACTGGCCCTTTGTCTAGAAAGTTTGGAGACCCTTGGCGTAAATTTTTCAGGTGGTGGGAAAGGATAGAGATGTTTAATCAGCACACAACAATTAAAAGAGTATGCAGAAAGGCAAAGTACATTATAACTGCTTGAAAGTATACCTTTTTACAATTCCTACTGGCAAAATGATGAAGCGATAACACAACACCACCTAAAGCCACTTTATTAACCCCTTACAACACCATGGATCTGTGATTTAAAATTACCTTCTGATAATATTATATGGTTACAAACATTTGCATTTAAATTCATATGCAAATCTTGACTTTGATAGAAGGTCAAGGTCTAGACATTTTAAATAATCTCTTTTCCGTAATCTCTAGCTGTGTTGAAAGCAGAAAAATATGGGCATCACAGTTTGTGTCTATGGGGTTGTATAGTCGCAGGCTGGTCAGGGTGCCCATGATGACCTGTGTCTACAACCAAAAGTGCCTTCAATGGACACATGAGCATCAGGATTGGACCAATAGGAGCAATAGAAGAAGGTGGCCTGGTCTAAGCCAAGGTCTAGACCAGGGGTGGGCAAACTTTTTGACTTGAGGGCCGCAATGGGTTCATATATTGGACCCGGGGGCCGGACCAAGAGTAGATGAATGATGTGTATGTGTCATCCATAGTAAGTATAGTAATATTCCCCCATATAGTAATTCACCCCCCATAGTAATTCATCCCCCATAGTAATTAATCCCCCATAGTAATTCATCCCCCATATAGTAATTCATCCCCCATAGTAATTCATCCCCCATATAGTAATTCATCCCCCATAGTAATTCATCCCCCATAGTATTTCATCCCCCATATAGTAATTCATCCCCCATATAGTAATTCATCCCTTATAGTAATTCATCCCCCATAGTAATTCATCCCCCATATAGTAATTCATCCCCCATAGTAATTCATCCCCCATATAGTAATTCATCCCCCATAGTAATTCATCCCCCATAGTAATTCATCCCCCATATAGTAATTCATCCCCCATATAGTAATTCATCCCCCCAATAGTAATTCATTCCCCATATTAATTCATCCCCCCTATAGTAATTCATTCCCCATATTAATTCATCCCCCATATTAAGTCCCCAAGTCCCCCCTGTGTCAATTCACTTACCTTTGCACCGCGCGTTCCTCTTGCCGTGTTCCCGCGCCGTTCCGGTGTAGCATGAAAATCTGTCTCCTATGAGGATCTGTCCCCCTCGACGTATCTGCGCATGTGCCAGTTTCAGGCATTAGCAGCCGATCGGCGATCTCCGGCACATGCGCAGATACGTCGAGGGGGACAGATCCTCATAGGAGACAGATTTTCATGCTACACCAGTCTTCAGGGCGGACTGTGAGAGGAGCCTAGCTCCGCGGGCCGGATTAAAAGGTCTGCCGGGCCGTATACGGCCCGCGGGCCGTAGTTTGCCCATTGCTGGTCTAGACATTTTCTATAATCTCTACCTGTGTTGAAACCAGAACAAATGGGCATCATAGTTTGTGTGTATGGGGTTGTATAGCCACAAGCTGGTCAGGCTGCCCATAATGACCTGTGTCCACAGCCAAAAGTGTCTTAAATGGACACATGAGCATCAGAATTGGACCAATAGGAGCAATAGAAGAAAGTGGCCTGGTCTGATGACTCACATTTTCTTTTATATCATGTGGATGTCCGGGTGCATTTCCATCACTTACCTGGGGAAGAGATGACACCAGGATGCACTATGGGAAGAGGGCACATCGGTGGAGGGAGAATTATGCTTTCTTCAATGTTCTACTGCAAAACCTTGGATCCTGCCATCCATGTGGATGGTATTTGACAGGTACCACTTACCTAAACAATGTTGCTGACCAAGTACACTCTTTCATTGAACAGCATTCCCTGGTAGCCTCTGTTAGCAGGATAATGTGCCCTTCAATACTGCAAAAATGGTTCAAGAATGGTTTGAGGAACACAACAACGACTTTGAGGTGTTCACTTGACCTCCAGATTCTCCAGATCTCAATTCAATTGAGCATCTGTGGTGCGTGCTGGAAAAACACGTCCAATCCATTCATGCACCATTTTGCAGCTTAAATGAACCTAAAGGATTTGCTACTGACAGCTTGGTGCCAGATACTACAGCATACCTTCAGAGATCTAGTAGCATCCATACCTTGAAGGGTCAAGGTTGTTTCAGTGGCAAAAGGGGCTGCTGTTTTGGCAGGAAAAGGAGGACCTGCTCAATATTAAGTGGGTGTTCATAAAGTTATAGCTGATCAGTGGTATAATTTATTCTAAAATTAATAAAATTAGGAAGTCCACCATACTATCTTAAAGAAAAAAACATTCTATTGTACAGTTTTAGATGCCCTGTATGTCACATTTCTGGGTATCTCATACATCAACACATTTCTTGGTCTCACTCGCTTCTTTAAGACATGAAAATCCAAGTTCATAGAGCATATTTGTTCATAGTATATATCTGTAAACAACTTATGTCATGTTCTAAAAAATAGTAGTAAAAGACAGTATGTAAAATGTATGGACTCAATATACTGTAAGTCACAGCTTCATTAATATGACATTATACCTCACTCTGCATAAATAATCCGTTTTACCCTCAGAATCACTGTTGTCTATATGTGTGAACATATGCCAGGTGCCCAATCACCATCTCGGATATCACTATGTAGGAGGACCAAGGACAAATGGAAGCCCAAAATAGTCTGTGAAACCCTCACAAACCCAACAAATTTGTAAATAAAAAGTTAAAGAATCATTAGAAGGGGAAAAGAGACGCATTCTCCTGCTTCAATGGATGAGTGAGTGCAGTCTTGCTTCCTTGTTGATGTAAATGCTGCAAAGTATCTTTCACCAACGAAAAAGTGATGCCTTAATCATCCAGTCAGCAAGACCATGAAAACGGGTATTTCTCTGCTGTATACACTGTGTGTGTGTATATACTGTATATATATATATATATATCAACATGTTTTGCGTTGAAAGCGGAAGTGATGTAAAATTATTTTGCTTCCGCTGTGTGATGGGACATCTAGCTAACAGGTAGGAAGCCTCACTTTCATCAATCAATGTGTGCACTGCTAGTAATAAAGTGTCATGCCAGAGTTTACTGAGCTTCAAAGAGGGCAAATTATCAGTGTTTGCCTAGCTGGTGCCTCTGTGACTGAAGTTGTAAATTAATTTACCGTGTCACGAGGTACAGTATCAAAGGTTATGACGGCATATACAGTTTCTGGGAAAACGATGTTTGATAAACATAAGTGCGGTCAACATGGCCAACTTTCCGAAAGGGACAAAGGACATTGCGCAGGGTTGTAGCCAGGAATAAGAAAACAACTGCTGCAAATGTGACTGCAGAGCTCAATCTCAGTCTTCCAAAGCACATGTCCAAAAAAACTGTACAGAGGAATCTCCATAAGCAAAACATTGACAGGTGAAATGCAATCGCCAAACCACTAGTGACCGATATTAATGCACAGAAGAGGAGAGAGTGGTGTAACACCCATAAATCGTGGACCATCTTTCAATGGAAGATGTTTTCATGTGTGGAAAACACCGACCAAGACTGTCTTGTGCCAACAGTAAAGCATGGTGGCAGCACAATTATGGTTTGGGCAGCCATATCTTGCATTCTGCAGGCCCCTTCATCATCTTGCAAAGTAGAGTCACTGTCAGTGACTATGTACAAATTTTGGCTGACCATGTGGACGCCATGGTGTAGACATTGTTTCCTGAAGACAGAGCTATTTACCAAGACAATAATGCTCCAATTCGCAGAGATGGTGTCAAATCATGGTTTGACAAGCATGCAGATGAAGTCTCTTACCTTGCCTGGGCGCCGCAGACGCTGGACCTCAGTATCCCAGAGTATCAATGGTCAATTTTGGAAAACAAGGTTTAGGCTCGTTTTCCGCCTCCAGCATCTCTGTGAGAGCTGAAATTATTTTTGCATGAAGAGTGGTATTAGATTCCATTATCCACCATACAAGACTTATATTTGTCAATTCCCAGGAGAATTCAAGCCATCTTGGATGCCAAAGGTGGGCCAACACTATTTTAGTTAACAATTTTGTTCTTTTACCTGGTGTTTCCATAATTTTATCCAACTCCTGTATATATACAGAGAGAGAAAGAGAGAGCGCAATCCTGACGCTGACCGGTGACGGGTTCTTAAAGCTGTCATAAACCCAAAACAAGAATGTGATATATTTCAGCTTACCAACCCTTAAATGTGGTGTTTTCTTTTTTTTAAAGCTCACTTTCCTTATTTTCACCTGGTGATCCAACCAGCAACACAATTCATGTCTTTGGGTATTTCTACTTTTAGGCTTTTTTCACAAGGGCGTCCATATGTCCGTTTTTCATCTGTCTGTTTACGGATGAAAAACAGACACCCATGTATTTCTATGGATTAGCAGGTGTAAACAGATGATCACCATTTACATCCATTAATGTCCGTATCCATTAACATCCATTTTTTGAGAAAAAAAAACAGAATGGACGAAAAACAGATGTAAACTGATGAAAAAAACAGATCTAAACTGATTAGAAACAGATGTAAACTGATCCATTTTTTCTTTGAAAAAACGGAACTGAACTGATGAAAAAAACGGAACGCCCATGTGAAAGGACACTTAATGGAGGAGAAACAGAAACACCTTTGGACAGCAGCATTGTCAATCTGGGGAGAGGGTAGTGTTAAAATCACTAGCAAATTTCAATGGATTTACAAAGTTACATACTTAGGTTGAAAAAAAAACACTTGTCCATCTAGTTCAACCAACAGATGAGAAAATAATATAAAACCTCCACATATACAATCCTATACCCACAGTTGTGCCACAGGAAGGCAAAAAAAACCAAACAAACCATAAAGCATGATCTAATTTGCTACAGTGGGGGAAAACATTCCTTCCTGATCCCTCAAGAGGCAATTGGATATTCCCTGGATAAACTGCCCCTAGTGATTTTTCTTATAACATTTCTTTTTTATGCAGTTTACTACCACTTTAACTGGCAACACTGTACACAAATTCAATTTATATAATTTTTTTACACAAAGAGAGCTGTCTTTTGGTGGTAGCTGATCACCACTGGGTTTTTCATTTTTTATTATATAAATGAAAAAAGACCAAAATTAAAAAAATATATTTGTTTTTTACTTTCTGCTATAAAACATGTCCTATAAAAAAATGTAAAGATCACGTACATGTACATGATCCAGGGCAGAGTGGCCACACTTCCACAGTATATCCACATGGAATGGTTTGCTAGTGGTTAAAGTGGACCTCTTCTTATGGATATCCTTTGGTCAGATTGAATTGCCCAGCTTTGTGATGGGTACTTGTCTAAAAATTACAGTATATTTGAAAGGCTATTTTTTCCTATAAAATGGTTACACGATTTATATGAATATATATGATACAACACGCATGCATTAGTAAAAGAGTGCAGCAAAATTAAGAAAAAAGCCATAAGCGCTGCCTATTATTATCTTTACATTTGGCTTTTAACATGTTGAATTGAAGGCCACGAGAGTTTTTTTTCTTCTCCACAGGGAAAAATGTATTGTAGGTGTTAATAAGCAGTGTTCGGCATGAAATATTTAGTGAACAGGTACAAGCGGGACACACTGAGAACTGTGACTGCTGGCTTTTAATGGAGTGTGGTGATGATGGCAGAACGATACATATTAAGTAGAATAGTTGGCAGGATGATGATTTAACCAAAGCAATAAAAGACAGATCTACAGATATGGATTAAATGTAATACACGTGTTTTAATATTATGTACATTATGGGAGAAATTCCAGGCCACAATACCAATAATTGTACCAAAATATGCTGTACTGTTAAAATTCAACTTTTATTATAAAAGAGTTCAAACAAGTGTGGTTTGATATTAGTACCATACAGTTTACAGGTACTGTATATTATATAATATGGATACATAAAACTTATATACTCAAAAAAGGTGTGTGATCGAAGCCTAATATGATCATCCACATTGTGGCACCATGTGGCAGCCATGCTGGCTGCTGGGGAATCTATTGTCACGGGGGGGATCTGTTGTTGTGGGGAAATGTAGTGCTGCTGGTGGGCATCTATTGTTGCAAGGGGGTCTTATGTTTTTAGGGGTTCAATTGCTACTGGGATGGATCTACTGTTGAGGGAGGGGTCTATTGTTGCTGGCTGCTAGGGGATCTACTGTATTGTTCCTAGTGGGGGTCTATTGTTGCTGGGGGGACTCTATTGTTACTGTGGGATCTTTAGTTGCTAGGAAGGACCTATTGTTGATGGGGGGGCTATTGTTTTTGGGGTGATCTATTGTTCCTGAGGGGATTTATTGTTGCTGGGGAGGGCTATTGTTGTTGGCTGCAGGGTATCTATTTTACTGCTTTTCTTGTTATCATTAACACATACAAATGATACTTGATTCTGCATTCTATAAAAGGGGCGCTACTGAGAGTTGGGTAGGGGGTGGAACCAATTGGTGGTGCTCAGTGGTGGGTGGGGGGTGGAGACAAGAAGTGACTCAAAAGGAGGGAGTACCTGCACCTATTTTCTGAGAAAAAGAGCCCTCTGTAATATATCTGTAGAATGTATGGTGCTAACTTCAAATCACACTTGTTTTAACAGTTTTATAATAAAAGTTGAATTTTAACAGTAGAGCATACAATTGGTACAATTGCGGGCACCTTTAAAGTCACATAACTAGAAGAAACTGTGTATGTAGCTATTGACCCTAGGGATGTTGGTGTCTATTCATACAATCCTGGCATCAGATATATATACAATACCAATACGTTATTTGTTAAAACGATGCAGAAAACTTTACAGCTGTGATCATTTAGAATGTGCACTCTGTTATTGCTTAGCATAGGCAATCCATAGAATCCATTGCTTTCAGGTTGCGCACACTTGTCAATGCTCGTAGTAATGCTCCCCCTCCCTCCTACCTTAGTATGGACATGGCTATAGAGTAGGCAGGACTACAAAGGGACTTAGCGAACACAGTGGGGTTGATTTACCAAAGAAGTAAGGCATTTTGATTTTGAAAGTGAATTTTCTCTTATCTTAGTGAATACGATGAAGCACAACGAAAATTCACTTTTCAAAGAATATCCAATCATGTGCATGGAAAATTAAAACAAACAAGTATTTTTGCTTGCACATGAATGGATGATTGAAGCCAACACAATTTCACCTTATCTTAAAGTGTTTAAAAGTATAAAACGTCTTTTCAATCACTATTAAAATGACATGACAATTGTTAAAACTCCCTTACACATAGGAGAAAATACATATCACCCTAAAGCACCAAAAAGTAGAACCAATTTTTCCATATTTACAGTATTTACACAATTATGGTGTGCTATCAAGGCACCCTTTCCAACCAACATCGGTGTGTTTCATGGCAAGAGACGCTTCTTCAGGATCTGATGATTCAAACAACAGTAAACTATAATACAAAATATCACAAATTATATTATTATACAATAATTGTCCACATGATGAAAATCTTGATTACAATAGAAAGTGTTACATGTGCTCACATTGTTTCAAAAGGTTAAGGAGCTGTACCAAAAACAGGTCTCGTGGGCAGACACAGGGGCCAATGGAGCCTACACCATCATGGAACCACCATGAAGAGCAGAGGGACAGACATCAGAGGGCTCCATACCATACAATAATATACATTCAATCAATATAAAGCTGTATCACATGAAGGAGTTTTCTCCAAAATTGCTGCCTATTTACTGTACATAACCTTCATTCACTTAAGACTCCCAGTAGAGAGTAAATAATGTGTAAAATTAGTCCTCTATGTTGGGACTATTTATGTGTTTCATGTTTAGTAAGACAAATTAAAACACAGGGGTAGATTTACTAAAACTGGGGCACTCAGAATATGGTGCAACTGTGTATGGTAGCCAATCAGCTTCTAACTTCAACTTGTTCAATTAAGCTTTGGCAATAAAATCTAGAAGCTGATTGGTTTCTATGCACAGCTGCACCAGATTTTGCACTCTCCGATTTTAGTAAATAACCCCCACAGTTTGAAACGCAGAATGGCAACTGTTCCTTTTGTATATACAATACAAACTAATGGATTGCATAAAAAGTCCAAAGGTATCAATATATAGAAGACACAGAACATTGTACAGCTGCCTAGAGCATAGCTCCCTTTCTATTCCTAATACTAGCTTCTGTATGTTTTTTATTAACCAAAATAATGGTGTTCTCAAGGTGTCCTCGAACCTCAATAATGTATTGTTGGATTTATATCAATGTGTATAAAACAGTTATAAAATTTTATTGTATTTTCTTGAACTCTCAGCAATTTTATACACCATCCTTTGACACAGACATGCTCAGACTGTTTATACAATGAATGGAGTTTGTCATGAACGTTGAACAGAAAGTCGGGATAAAAGAAATGTAGCTTTATTCCCTACAATCACGACAAATATTCTGTTTGCTTGTAGTTCCTTTCATTAATTTCTAGTCCCATGGGTCATGCTCAGAAATCAGAGGCAGCTTTCCTCTATCCAGATATACATCCATTTAAAAGTTGGCATTTCCATGGGAAAAAAACGTTTCTTCACCTGTTTTTCTTCTGGAAAAATGGAAATTTGGGAAATTTTGTTTTTAAAAATTCAGTGTGGAGTAGTTTTACAAGTTGAAACTTAACATTGTTCAGTTGGTTACACTGGGAATGTGAAATGCAGTGTAAATAAAAATATTATTCTTAAGTAAAAGTACAATTTTTCCACTAAAAAAAGACGAACTTGCTTTTTTTTATTGAATAATGAACTGTATGAGCTAAGAACATTTCACCTATACATGAGAACAGGTAACCACCCTCCTTTTTCTTGTAATAATGTAAAAGCTTCCTGCTAATATGCATTTTCAGTTTTTGACAATGCAGATCCAGAGGCATTTACTGCTCTTGCAAAAACTTGATCAATGTTCTCCTGATTTTCAGGTGTCATTTTATCTATAAATGAAAGGATTGTGTATTTTTGGGAGGCTGTGGTTTGCAACATTTCCATACTTGAAGATGCTGCTGGTGAAGAAACACTTTATGATGATCCAGAACATCTGTTAATTACCTGTTAATTAACCAGTTCCCTGCCACCCTATAGTAAAACTACTGCTACAGGGTGGCAGGGCTGTGCAAAATCACGTATATATACGTGATTTGTATTTTACGGGTAGGGGACACGTGCACGCATGCCGCCCGACCTGCGCCACCATTGGCGGCTACAGATGTCGATCACTGGGTCCCGGCCAGAGATTCCCCGCTGGCACCCAGCGATCACCGAGTAACACTGACAGGGGAGAGACCTGTGTGTAAACTAACACAAGTCTCTCCTGCCAGCAAGGACATGCTGCTTTTTGTTTCTCTGCACAGCAGAGATATACACAGCGGCATGTTTATCTAGTGAAACACACACAGCCCAATATCTTAAAAAGCACACAGCACACAGTTAACCCTTTGATCACCCCAGATGTTAACCCCGTCCTGCCCAGTGTCATTAGTACAGTGTCAATGCTTTTTATTAGCACTGATCACTGTATTGGTGTCACTGGGGATGTCAGTGGCAGTTAGTCAGTTCCCAACCAGTGTCAGAATGCCCGTTGCAGTCCTGCTATAAGTCGCTGATCGCTGCCATTACTAGTATAAAAAAAATTAAAATTCCAGTATATATACCGCCATTTGTAGATGCTATAACTTTCACGTAAACCAATTAATTTACATGTATTGGGATTTTTTTTAGCAAAGACATGTAGCAGAATACATTTTGGCCTAAATTTATGACAACATTTTATTTTTTAAATTTTTGTACTGGATATGTTTTATAGCAAAAAGTAAAAAATATTGGGGTTTTTTCAAAATTGTCGGTCTTTTTTTGTTTATAGGGCAAAAAATAAAAAACGTAGAGGTAATCTAATACCACCGAAACAAAGCTCTATTTGTGGGAAAAAAAGGACATACATTTAATTCATGTACAGCATTGCATGACCTGCAATTGTCAGTTAAAGTCACTATGGAGGGCAAGTGGTTAATGCCTGATAGGACAGAAAAAAACATCTACTGTAGCCCAACAATCATCCAATTGTAGGAGGTACAATATGGAGCCCACAAGTAAACTATTGTATGCTACGATTTGCTTGCCTTTGGCTGAGAGAACTTGCAATATATTTTAAGACTTAACGTAAAGTCTCAGAAATCTTCCATGAAGGTCTTTATGTTATATACTGTAGTTTGGATAGGGCCCTCTGATTCCTCCTGTATTGAATTGTATTGCCACTGTACTGTTTGCCATCACGTTGAAAAGCAATGCGCAAATTGTTGGAGCTATGTAAATTCTGTATAATAATAATAAATTATTATGTCATAGATATATTACACCCTGTTCCAAATTATTATGCAAATGATATTTTTCTCATTTACCTAAATAATTGATGTAAATAACAGTCAGCATAATTCTGATGTTATCAACTATTAAGAGTACAATTCAAATTTTATTGACCAAACCTCCTAATGATAACAGTATCTTTTTAAACATAAAACACTTACAATGCACTGTTCCAAATTATTACGTACAGTAAGTTTCAAAACACTTTATAGGTTGTAAAGAACTGAAAATTGTCATTTGTTGTGTTTGCAGCATATTTACTGAAATCAAAAACTGTTTCAATCAAACTTTTAGCAACATTTTAACTTTTTAAACATTTTAACAGGTCACGAAACATTTTAACATAGGACCCCTTATTTGATAGCAGCTTCACAAGTCTTGCATCCATTGAACTTGTGAGTTTTTGGACAGTTTTTGCTTGAATTTGTTTGCAAGATGTCAGAATAGCCTCCCAGAGCTGCTGTTTGGATGTAAACTGCCGCCCACCCTCATAGATCTTTTGCTTGAGGATGCTCCAAAGGTTCTCAATAGGATTGAGGTCAGGGGAGGATGGAGGACACACCATGACTTTCTCTCCTTTTATCCCCATAGCAGCCATTGATGCAGAGGTATTCTTTGCAGCATGAGATGGTGCATTGTCATGCATGAAGATGATTTTATTACGGAAAGCATAGTTCTTCCTTCTGTACCAGGAAAGAAAGTGGTCAGGCATAAACTCCACATACTTTGCAGAGGTCATCTTTACACCTTCGAGGGGCCGACCAGCTCTGCTCCCATGATTCTGGCCCAAAACATGACTCCACCACCACCTTGCTGATGTCACAGCCTCGTTGGAAAAGGGTGGCCGTCCACCATCCATCCACTACTCCATCCATCTGGACCATCCAGGGTTGCACGGCACTCATCAGTGAAGAGGACTGTTTAAAAATTAGTCTTCATGTATTTTTCTGCCCAATGCAGCCATTTATGCTTGTGAGCATTGGTTAGTGGTGGCCAAATAGAAGGTTTATGCACAGTTGCAAGACTCCTGAGGACTCTACACCTTGATGTCCGTGGGACTCCAGAGGCAGCAGCTGCTCTCTTGATCCGATGCATGGATCTGGCAGAAATCTTCCTCAATGTGCCTTTATCTGCACGAACCCGTCTGTGCTCTGAATCAGCCACAAATCTCTTAATAGTGTGATCATCACGCTTAAGTTTTCATGAAATATCTAATGTTTTCATACCTCGTCCAAGGCATTGAACTATTTCACTCTTTTCAGCAGCAGAGAGAACCTTTTTCTTCCCCATAGTGCTTGAAAATGGTGCTCTGCTTAATAATGTGGAACACCCTCCTTTAGTAGTTTTTCCTTAAATTGGTCTCACCTGCCAATCTAATTATCACAGGTGTCCGAGATTGTTTTCAGTGATCAAAAGAGCCCTGACACACAATGCCATCCATGAGTTAAACTGAAAAACAAAATATTTCATCTTTGTGACATTTAAATAGAATTTGCATAATAATTTGGAACAGTGTATTTATCATTTTAAAAAAACATATTCCACAATTCTTTTTTTTCCACCTTTTCTGGAAAAAACAGAAAATTACTTTGAAAATAATGGGAAAAAAATGTTTTTTCCATTTTCTAGGCCTTTCCATTTACACACAGGGCTGATTATAAACTTGCCAGAAATGTATCAAGAAATATAACTGACAGTTATTCTAATGTAAGGATAATGTGATATAACAGTTGGAAAGTTATAAATAAAATTCAATCAATACTAATACAAATATTTGAATCATAGTTAAATGAGTGTGATTTAGTCATAACGAGTGCGGTGACACAGCCAAGAGCTCATTAACATTATGAGCACCAAGGCTCGTTCTTTTGTCTGGTAACTTAGGTAACTAATAACTCATCACAAGCACAAAGTTTATTGCATAATGTGACCATTTTATCAAGAGATTAAATGTTTCTGGTTCAATAAATTATTTTGTTGTGACACTGCAAAACAATTGCATTATTTAAAATTTGTACATGAACTATAAAAACAAGTAATGAGAATAAGATAAAGAAGGTAAAGTGGTAGTAAAAGTTGAAAGGTTTTTTTTTTGCATCTAAATGCATCTCTGCATTAGGGTAAAAAAAAACCTTTTGTGTGCAGCCCCTCCCCATTATACTTACCTGAGCCCAATCTCGATCCAGTGTTGTGCTCGAGAGCAGCGTCTCTCTCCACTCTCTCCCCTCACTGGACATGGAGGCAGCAGTGGGAGCCATTGGCTTCGGCTGCTTTCAATCACAGCCAGTGAGCAGAGAGTGGGTGGCGGGGCCAAGCTGTGCTGTGTGTGTAAGTGGACACACACAACGTGGCTTGGGCTCAAACTTGCATGAGTGCCCCCCATAGCAAGCAGCTTGCTATGGGATGGGGGCAGAGGATTGGGGGAAGAAGCCAGGAGCACCAGCAGGGGACCTCAGAAGAGGAGGATCAGGGCTGCTCTGTGCAAAACCATTGCATAGAACAAGAAAGCGTGACATGTTTGTTAGTTTAAAAAATGCATTTACAATCACTTCAATACAAAGGTATTCTGCTTAACTAGGGGTTATAGGGGATGAAACTGTTATTTATAATTCACGCATATTACAATTTATGACTACCAGGCCACAAAACATCTCTGTCAAAGCCACCAGTCTGGTGCACAAAGATCACCAGGCCATTTGCTCCAGAAGTTGCCCCTTGGGTATCTATAGCTGAATCTCCATATGACCACACCTATGTGTTGCCACTTGTTGAATGATGCCATGTGATGGAACCCATGCTTAATAAATGAATTCGTTCATAGTGGTAATATGTATTCCTGAGGAAGAAGGTATAATGAAGAAACTTTGAAATGCATTAGACACCACATGCTGACAAACCAACAATCAAGATGTTCTGGTTGTGGGGTTTGAATATTAACAGTGGGGGATACCACTTTGTACACATGCCGAATAATTATTGATTCCTTTGTGATCCTGAGTTGATACCCACATTGTAAACATGTCTGTATAATGCAGTAATCACTGATTTTATTCAAGTTTTCTTGTCAAAAAACTTTTTTAAAGAAAAGAAACAATAAAGAACAAGTGACTTTATTTATATGTCTTTGGTTGCCCTTAACATCCCATGAAGAGGTTAATACAAAAGTGGTAGCTGTAGAGTCATTCCTTGTGTTTTTCCAAAAATTGCTCTGATCCTTCATAGTCATCGCATTTCAATGAATGCTTAAAAAACTGAAAAAAAAACGAATAGATGCCATTTAATATACGGTATATCCAAGCTACTTTTATCAGTGAGTGAGCCAAAATTGTAACATTTGAAAACCTGCTAAAGTGTAAAACTACATTATTCTTGGCAACAGAAACCCCCGTTCTCTTTCACCATGTAGTACCATCTATCTGTAACACTGCACTTTGCTCCTCATTTTTTTCTTGAATTCCCTCAAGCTGTTGCGTGGGAAGCGTGATGTCTTGTTGAGATTTCTGAGAATGGGGTAAATATCTTGTAAAGGGACAGTGTCAGTACTACAGAGTGCTGTTTATACAAATGCTTGTATTTTCCTTCGTCTCATTTATTGCTCCTTCTGCACAGTGTGAATATAATAGGCTGCGGTTATGTAGACTGCCTAGTGACTGACAGTCACCAAAGACACAGTGGAGGCAGCGGTGGAGAAGAAGACAGTCGGTGAATGCCAAATCTCATCCTTACAGTCCACCAGCAATCTGATCTGGCAGTTTCCTACTGTGAATTCCCAGTGCTGTCAATGAGAGTTAACAAGCGAAAAACATCCAATCTGCATTCTCCTTAACTGTGAATTAAACTCTTAGACGACTTTGTATAAGAACTTTTCCATAACAGTAGAGGTGTCTTCAAAGGGCTCATCTTTAAAAGTCAAAATATCATGTCAATTCCCTAATATGTCACAACACAAGTAAATGCACCAATAATTCTCAGTTCAATAACGGTAGACTATGCTCTACAGGATGCTTCATTATGATGAACCCAGGGAATATTGAATCAATTCTTTTTTCAACATCTCTTCCAGAAATTCTACAGGGACCAGGCTTTTCCAATAGATGAACTATATCGACACATGCAACAAAATATTCATTTTTTTTAGAAGTCAAACTAAAGAAAAAGGTGTGAGCCTTTGTTGTTGGGACCACATCTGATATTTGCCATTTTTTCCCTTTCTTATGTAAAGTATAGGTTAATCTTCACCTTGTAAAACAACTCATTCAGTGTAAGATAGAAATGAAAGGAAAAACATTTATGTACAGATATAAAGCACATTATAAATACATTTTTATCCCTGTTGTACAGTATAAGTGATCACATCCCTTCTAAGCGCTTTATGCAGCTGAGAACAGAGAGCTGGGGGGAGGAGGAGAAGCAGCAGCACACAGAACTTCCCAGTGAATGGCTGTGCAGGGGTGTGTGTGTGCACAGAAGCCTGATCGTTGGAGGAGAGCACAGAGAACTGACCACGCTGTGCTCTCATGACTAGTGTGGTCAGTTTCTAAAAGGAAAGCAGAGGGACTGATAGGAAAACCAAGGATTTCCCACAAAGAAAGCAATACAAAGGGAACAGGATACATTACTAAAATGTACATAGTACAGCAGGCATGTCAGGAATATGAAATGTTGATCTTACTTTTTTTTTTTGTGGAAGACACTATGAACACAGCAACACCAGACACAAAACTCATATGTTGCCACTACCATCTACAGAAAAAAAGTCACCGAATTCCTCTATTATTTTTGTTCACATTTACTGACTATTAGATCTGTTGTGGCTTATCAATTTGTGCAAAGAGAAAAGTGTTGTAACGTGATATGATGAACTTTCATACATTTGTTATTGTCTAGATAATGAAAGATTTCTAAGGAGATACTGCAAGTCTCTTTACCGCAGACATTGTTCTTTGACTTATTAAAAAGCCCAATGGCCTTCCTAACACCTAGGAATTCAGTTTACTACATGGTGTATGGCTGCTTCTTTTGTAAGGACTTTTATTTCCAAAGACAACCAAACATTTCAGCATTAACCCATTAGAGTCATTCCATGATTATCAAGAATTGGATGGACCTCTGTTTTAGTAAAGTAAGCAGCTAAATTCAGTAATCTCTCTGGTAACGGCTCCCTTCATCACTAGTGGACTAGATGCCATTACTATGGGGGGAAATGGGGATCAGTTTTATATAACCTATTAAAAAAATGAAAAAAGTGCAATCCAAGATGGCAGATCCTTCCTATTTATCAAACACCTACATCTCTACAGTTACTAAATAAAATAATTGCCCAGAAGGAGTAATATTGACCTTCAAATATAACTGCATTAGTGTAACTTGAAAATTACACTTTAGGTATAATGACAGGGTCTCTTTGGGACATGATTTGGTAAGTAGGCAGACTGTACTTATCTCTGCTTCTCATGACCACATTTTCCTGGGCAATCTCTTTTCTCTAATGTTCATTCCCAAAAAAATAATTGTGAAAATCAGTCAAACATTAGAAGCATTACATCTTTATATAATTTATACAATGATGTTCTTATGTTAGATGTTGTCTATTTTATATATATATATATATATATATATATATATATATATAATTTTATTTTTTATTTTTTTTAATACATATATATATAATAGATAAACTTCGACCTCTGAAGAAGTAGACCTTTGGTTTCTGAAACATGTTGAGATACTACTGTAGTCCCATCATCAAGTGGAAATAAAGCCTAACACTAAACTATTCTTAAAAATGTCCTCATACTTACCTTTTCTTACCGATCCTGCAGATCCAGCTTCCCTGGGTCAAGGAACAATTCTTAGGAGCAGTCAGTGTTAGGCTTTAATTCCATTTTAAATGATAGAGAAAATCTTTGTAGTTTTGATTATATTGACAATTTCACCCCATGTAAATGATGGGATTTACATGAAGGTATGGTTAATTATGAACATAAAATGGAGTAGGGTCTTACGATAATTTTTTAATAAATGTGTAAAAACTGAAGTCTAGACAGATAGAAAATATACATATTAACCAGGTCCCGACCATGCTATAGCCAAAAGACGGCTACAGCGCAGTCAGCTAGTTCTGGGAGGGTGTCCATGGAAATCCTCCCAGAACCCCACCCCCACCCTGCAGTACATGATCTATGATCACTGTCCTTCAGACACCACTGATCACGTGACCAGATAAAGGGCCAATCAGAGCAGCCTTTTACCATGTGATCAGCTGTGTCTAATCACTGCTAATCACAGTGTAAACAGGAAGTGCCGGTTATCCTCTCATCACGCTGACAGCGCATGAGGAGAGCCATTAAGTAGCATTTTTCAGGAGGATATCTACACTGATCATCAGTGCCCTGCTGGTCAGTGTAGCCCCATCAGTGCAGCCAATAGTGCCCTTCAGTTCTGGCTTTCAGTGCCCATTTGTGCTGGCTATCTATGCCCATCAGTGCTGGCTATCAGTGCCTCCTCAGTGATGCCTGTTAGTGCCCATCAGTGCTGCCTATCAATGCCCATCAGTGCCGTCTATCAATGCCCATCAGTGCCGCATATCAGTGCCCCTCATCAGTGCCTCCTTATCAGTGATGCCTATCAATGCCCATCAGTGCTGCCTATCAGTGCCCATCAGTGCTGCATATCAGTGCAGCCTCATCAGTGCCTCCTCATCAGTGCAGCATATCAGTACCTATCAGTGCAGCCTCATCAGCACACATCAGCGGATTGAAGGTGAATAGTGCAGCAAAAGCTCTTTGTTATTTTATTTTTTAATTGGCTATTCTTTTTTTATCTTGTTATTTTGTACCTAGAAAGTCCCAATGTTCCTTTTTGTTTCTTTTACAAATTTGAAGTATTAGAACTTCTGTTTAATTTTTATAGTTGTCTGTGTCCCATTAGGGAAATTTTACTCATAGAGAGACAACAGGAAAGGTTAGGAAAATCCCACCTTTGATGGTTGTCTCCGAAACAAATGTGCCCACTGAGTGATTTCTCCTTGCCTCCTGTTCTGGTGATCAGTGTAATTTGGATAGAAAATAACTGTGAAGCTGCAGAGACAAGATAAATAAAAACTTGACAGAGCGTAGATCGTTCTCAATCCATGCACATCTGTTGAAATGTTTTGAGAGGAGATCTACTTTAAAGAGATTTAATTACAAGAGCCATGGTAGGTCTTTAAGGTTGGACAACCTACATACAGAGAGAAAATACAGAAATTAATATTGCAAAGTTACACACATACAGTTGGAAACCAGACTGTCAAGCTATTGCCAGGGGCGGACTGACCATTTGGAAACTCAGGCACTGCCCGAGGGCCCGGGGTCAGTTGGGAGCCCCATGAGATGCCCCTGGTACCCTTTTCATAGGCTTTTTTGAGTTTGGGCAAGGACACAGGGGTCCCATGATCCCCTATTGCCCGGGGCCCCCATGAGTTTTCAGTCCGACCCTGGCTAATGCAGACACTGAGGTCACACAAAACTGTACCCTTACCTCAAACCTGCTGGTGTAATCTGGTATTGCAGCTCCTTTACTTATAAACTCCTGATAATGGAAGGCAAATGCACCTCTTTTTTCATGGATCCTGGAATATTAGCTGAGTGACTCTCACCTTTTTGGTGTCTATGATATGCAATACTACAAGAGCAATTGCACTTTAAGCTCAAATCCGGCTAGCATGAATATATTCCAAGAGCATAGGAGAGCATTAGCTGCAAGGGAAGCCAGAAATGCAATAAGTGCTCTTCTACCTTTAGTCTCTTCTAGAATTAACAAATATTTAAACCTCACTATCCAAGAAGGGGGAGGGGCACATACTGCTAATATTTTACTGTTGACTGGAGTTCAGATTTAATAGTATTCACTATCCTGCCCGCGAATTGTGGGATATTGGGTTATGGTTCAAGGGGTGTTGGAACAAGTGTTGAATGTTCCTCTGCCCCTAGATCCACTCCATTTCCTTTTGGGCCTACCCTTTCGGGGTATCCCCAGAATATCTAAACAGTTGGGATTGCACATTTTGACGGCCGCTAGAAGGATGATACCACATTTTTGGAAGTCAGTAGACATGCCATCGCAAACTCATTTTATAAGGACAATTTTGGAAATAAGGGAAATGGAATACCTTACGGCCTAGTAGGTGAACATTCCAGTGTTTTTCACTCTGTCTGGGGAGCATGGGACCATTCATCTTTTGGTAAACACTTTTCCTCCCCTCCTCTTTCAGCCCCTCTAGTATAGTTTGGGCAATAAATAACAATTCATGTGTTTTTGACCAAGATTGCAAATCTTCGTAACTTGAGGATGTGCAGGTTTACAGTGCATTTGATTTCTAGCAATGCTGAATGTCATGCTGTTCATATATATCCATGTTTTTCTTGACCCTACTTATTACTAAGCAAATGTTGCCTTCTGTCATTGTGACGTTTATGCGTAATGTGTTTCCGTTGGAATTGTGTAATGTTTTAAAAATTGGGCTTCAGCCCTTAATGAAAATCTACAATTAAAAAAAAAAATTAGTATTCGCTAGCAGTTCACATACTCCAGGCATCTGGCTAAGGCCCTTTTCACACAGGTTGGATCCATTTTTCTTGGCAGAAAAATGTGTCCACTGATCCCCTGCTGAGCTGAGAGGAGCAGGTGGATGACAGGTCTGTGACATAGCCCACTCTGCTCTATGGGCAGCCGATCTGATCTGCCCATTTGGAGGGGAACGGATCCCCTTCCGTTTGTTTTTGCTGGATCAGATTGGAGGTAGGCAGGTGTAAAAAGACACAGGTCTTTTTACATCCGACGATCCATAGAGGAGAATGAAGGGTCCGAACGGATCCGCCTGAAAAATAGACAGGCTCATGTGAAAGAGGCCTTAGATGTAGATATGTATTCCAGGTAACCACATAGACTGATGGGCACATTTAACAACTTTTATTCACACTTTACAAAAGTCAATATCTCTATACCTGTTTCTGAAATGCTACATCCCTAACAGTCATGCTGACCCTCCGGCTTCAATACTTAAAGCATATTTGCAGTTTTGCAATCAAATTTGAGAAAACCCCACTATATGTTTGTTATGTGTTCCTATTCACAGAGTATGCATGAAAATTTTTTTTTAATTTTTCAATTTAGACGTTTCCTAGAAGGAGGTGTCTTAGTTGACTGCATGGTTTTTTGACCAATGTCAGTGTGAGCCTGTCCCAAGTCTGTCCTCATTAGCATATGATGCCAGCCTCTACACCTTCATCCTTTTTTTAGGACAGACAAGGGTTGATTTACTAAAACTGGAGAGTGCAAAATCTGGTGCAGAGAAACCAATCAGCTTCCAAATTTTTTTGTCAAAGCTTAATAGAACAAGTTGATATTAGAAGCTGATTGGCTACCATGCACAGCTGCACCAGATTTTGCACTCTTCAGTTTTATTAAATCAACCCAGAGTGTTCAAATCTAGTTACTATCTTGTTGATTGATAATAAAGGTCTGCCTGCACAGTACAGACAGGGTAAATATGGCAAACACAGCTGCCCAGCCCCTCATAAACAAAGACAAGCAAAGACACTACCTAGGATTTTTCCTTGCTGGAGGGTCCAAAACAGAGCATCTAAAAAAAGGTAAGCTGCAATTTTTCCTTTTTTTAAATTAAGTTTTGCTATGTGAATGGTTACATGTAACAAATATAAAGTACCGGTAGGTGTTATCTAATTTGGCCGCACAAGTGGAAATACACTTTAACCACTTGCCCTCCGCCCTATAGCAGAAATACTGCTACAGGACGTCACGGGTGCACAAAACCACGTATATATACATTCGTGGCCTCGGCTGTCAATCACTGGGTCCCGGCCAGTGATTACTCGCTGGCACCCGATGATCGCCGAGTATTACCGAATGGGGAGAGACCTGTATGTAAACAATTTTTTTTCTCATGTTCAGCCCACTAACAGTGTATGGCTAGTCTGTATTACTACCCTAAGGCAAGTTTGGGTATAGTAGTTCTGACTTTACTGAGACTTCACTTGTCACATGCTTGTTCTAGTTCTGTGATGCAGAAGGTTTTGAAACTACAGACAGCTATTAGGATTTTCAGAAGCAGATGAGTAAAGCTGGCCATGGATGGACTGAAATTCAGCCACCTCAGCATGGATTGGACTAATTTTGTTCCAAGTGAAGCTGTTCTTTAGATTGACTCGAATGTTTCAAACTTTTTTTGATCAGTGGCTGCAGCCAATCAGCTACAGCTGCTGATCAGTGTATTCTGATAGTAAAGAGTCCTGCTTTCAGTATACAATGTCGGGTGAGGGTGGGGTTGGGGTCACCAAATGTGATTTCTATGTGCTCTATCATTTCTCTGCTATCTACATGAGTCACATCTGACAGTCTATGTCGACACCTAGCAATCCCAGCACACAGCGAGTGATTGACAGCCTCAGCTGCATGTTTCCTATGAGACTGTGTAGGAAGAAATGTGTATTTTCCCTCCAATTAAGTCTCAGATTACACTCAGATCCCTGCTCTGTGTCATGCAGTGTGTGAATGAAATCTCCACTCCCTGACTTCTGCAACTAAAAAAAATTTGTGTAAATTTTGTACTTTGAACTGACGTAGAGGAGAGAGCTGCAGATAAATGGGTACAACTCATGTAGGAGGATTTGTTTAATCTCTGTGCTTCAAAGAGGCTTGTCACTTCACTGGATATATTTAAAGGTTTACAACCACATTATTCAGAAAGTATTGTCTGTTTTCAGTGAAGATGTATTTCTGGTTGTCAGAGTTGCAGTAAAACATTTTTTTTTTTGTATAAATAAGTGTTGTCTTATTGGTGCAAAGGAAAGCTTCACTGCACTGCAACCGACAACATACCTCTAATAGTACATACTGGATAGGTGAGAGAGAAAAATGAGACAACTACCGATGCAGAGGGGGAGATGATTCTGGAAATTCTGACTACTGATGTTAATTATCTCCTGTGGTGTAAGGAAAAGAGCTGTAAGTTAGATTTTTTTTTTTTTTGTGAATAGCTGCAATTTGAAATTGAAATGTTTTCTAACATTATACTAGTATTAAACCCAAAGGCAAATATGTATTCTATTCCAGCTTACCAATTTGTAGATGTGATGACTGCAATAGTTTTCTTTTTTAGGCTTTCTTTCTTTTATTTTTACCTGGTGATCCAGCCAGTAAGTCTGTTGTTTTTCAACAAAGCAAGCGGTCCTGCAGATGTAGCAGTTACAGAGAGGAGGCAAGCCATTTAGCACTGACAGGGGTGGTTACAATGATCAGCTTTTATTTATTTATGTAAAACTTTTATCTCAAAGGGAAAAAAACTGTTTGCTGTAGCTGCTTATGAAGTGTGAGATGGAGTTTGGCTTTAATTTGTAAGTGTATCTAAATCTGCCAGTCCATCTATCACTCACCTCCCACCAGAATGACACTGCTGCTGTCCAAAAGTGTCCCCTGTGTGCCTTCATCCAGAGTGGGGGAACTCTAATACAGGAGCTGTGTTACTGGCCAGATCACCAGGTGAAAGCAGGGGGAAACAAGACTAAAAAAAGAACACTAATGCAGCCGCACATCTAATGACTGATAAGCTACAATCAGGGGCGGACTGACCATTTGGGTTCTCGGGCACTGCCCGAGGGCCCAGGGTCAGTAGGGGGCCCCACGAGATGCCCCTGGCACCTTTCATAGGCTTTTTTGGGTGTGGTTTGAGTGTGGGCAAGGACACAGGGGTCCCACGATCCCCTATTACCCGGGGGCCCCATAAGTTGTCAGTCCGCCCCTGGCTACAATATATTACTTTTTTTGTTTTGGCTTTAATACGGCTTTAAAGTCAATTGTCTCTAAATTTTTTCTTAACTCAAGTATAGGAGCACTGAATGTAGTCTGAAAAGAAGGGTTTTTTGCTTAAGTTCTCAAAAGTCTACCAAATATTTTTTAACATGCCCCCTTCTTCGGAGATAAGTTGAATACATTGTAATACACAGTCTTAAATATGTTTAGATATGCAAATAAATAGTTCATGTTTAATGTATATATACAATGTCTAAAGTGCACATGAAGCATGGTGTACAGCACAAATAAATACGTAGAGAAAATCCAAAAGATATACAGTATTTTTAAAAAGGCACCTATGGAGCTTGGTACATTGAAATTACAATAGAAAATAAAACAAGAGCCATTAATGCATAAAAAAAAACACATTTTTCAAAGCAAAACTGAAAATAAAACAAAACAAAAATTACAATTAGCATTTAAGTGAATCTGTCAGTAAAATTCTTTCTGACAAATTAAGCTCATTGTAGAAGCTTGCTGGAGCTGCGCTATTCCAATTTCCCATCTCTATTGCCTGCTCCTGGTTCAAAATAGCTAGCACATGTATTATGCATATCTCAACTGCAGAAATTCAAAAGTGATTAATTCCCCGAGAGCCTTCCTCTTCTCCCCTTGTCTGACACAGCCAGTAATTCACTCCCGCTGAGCATTCGTCTCCTCCTCCCGAGACATCCCATGTCTGCCCTCAGTAATAATGAAAATGCAACAGTAGAGTCCAGAGAAATAGACACAGGTCGAGAGTGGTCGATATTTCCTTTCTATATTGTGGAAGATTGACTTGAGTGATACTTGTCCCCTTTGCCTGACTTAAGTGTCATTCTCCATTCTATAAGTTCTCCAATGGTGGAAGTCACATTCCATGGTTGAAGGCCCATTTCAGGCTCATAAACAGAGACAATTGGGCTTCAGTGATATCACCACAAAATGATGTACAGGATTTACAGATCTATGAAAAGATATCAAAAGAGATGAGACAGATGGACTTTTAGGGTACACAAGCAGTGCAACTTATGTTAATTATTATTATTATTATACAGGATTTATATAGCACCAACAGTTTGCGCAGTGCTTTACAAAATGAAGGTAGACATTACAGTTACAATACAGTTTGGTACACGAGGAAACAGAGGGCCCTGCTCGTTAGAGCTTACAATCTAGCAGGAAGGGTTGAGTGATACATAGGTAATAGCTGTGGGGGGTGAGCTGATGGAGGAAATAAAAGGCAGTTTACAAGGTAGAAGCAGGATAGACTTCGTTAAAGAGAACGTTTTTCAGGGATCATCTGAAGGTGGATAGATTAGGAGATAGTCGGACAGATTGGGTTAGGAAGTTCCATAAGATGGGGGAAGCTCCAGGAGGTGAGCATGGGAGGAGGTGACATGGGAACTAGAGAGCAGATGGCCTTGGGAGGATCGAAGAAAGCGGTTTGGTTGATATTTTGAGACCAGGTTGGTGATGTAGCTTGGGGCAGAGTTGTGGATGTTAATATAAAATCTACAATTTTCTATTTACATGTAAAACATACTTTAAAAGGAGTGCTACCCAATACAGTCATTGTAATGCCTCAATCACATCCAGATTGCTATCCAGCACCATTAGCAATTTTTGTATCACTCTGTCCTTACTCTGTAGTCAAAATATTACATTCATTGTTCACGTACACATTATCTATTGAGCAATGAGGGGTGGATTGCTGAACCTTTTTCCTCTATGTGGTTCTCTGGTGGACTCTGCTGGAGCGTGATTTAGGCTCATTTGAAAGACTGCAGGTTCCAAGGAGTATGATTGCTAAAACTGTCTCTGGGACAAGCACATGGGTATCAAGGAGCCGTCCAGGAAGCCATAGGAAACCACAGACTTGTATAGATCTTGCATTACCATATTCAATTATCTCCCCAACTCTTCTCATATCTCTGTGTAGCACCCTTCTTGTTAGGCTGATAGGTAAATTTTGTTTTTGGCTCCTTCTGTAATCAGGGGAGCAATGATTGTTGTTTGATCTGGTCTGCTCAGGGTTTGATTGCTTTCCTCTGCCTGTAGAAGAAATTTCTAGAGCTTAGGGAATGAGAATTCAAATGACCAGCCTGAATATCGATCAGGGCCTAACAATCCCTGGGAGGTGTGTCCATATGATGGCTGGGATGCTGTTGAAGTGATATTAAAGGCAATATATAAAAAAAAACAAATATGTTATACCTACCTGCTCTGTGTATTGGTTTTTCACAGAGCAGCCCCCATCCTCCTTTTCTCGGGTCCCCCTCCAGAGCTCCTGGCTTCTCCCTCCTGGAAAGTGCCCCCTCAGCAAGCAGCTTGCTATGGGGACACCCGAGCAGGCTCACTCTCGAGCCGCTACCCAGTGTGTCCATTCACACAGCAAGCAGCAGCTTGGCCCTGCTTCCTCTCTCCTCATTGGTTAACTGCCTGTGATTGACAGCAGTAGAAGGCAACGGCACCCGCTGCTGTCTCAGGCAATAAGAAGGGAGAGTCCCTAGAGAGCCAAGGCACTTGTGCACATCGCTGGATCTCGATGGGGCTCAGGTAAATATTGGGGGGGGGCTGATGCACACAGAAAGTTTTTTAACTTCATGTATAGAATGCATGAAGGTAAAAAACCTATAAGCCTTTACAACCACATTAAATAGTCTGGAGCCCTGGAGAGATTGTCTTTTTCTCTTGTAAGGGAATAGATCTGTGAGCTTTTACTTGTGCTACACATTACTTTATGGTCCCCAGCTGTGAATCCACAGACTGCTCCAGTCTACTGTTATTTGTACTACAAGTTACCTCGTGGTTCCCAGCCGTGAGGATATGGACTCTTCCAGCCTACCATTATTTTTCCTACAAGCTTCCTCTTGGTTCTCAGCTGTGAGGACATGGACTTTTCCAGTCTACCTTTACCTGTGCTAAAATCTACCTCATGGTTTACAGCTGTGAGTAATAGACTGAGTTGTTGTCGCTAAGAGAGGTGTCCTCTATTGACTGGTCTTAATGTTTTGGAGTATCCCACACCCCTTCATCTTCTCCTGTTACAAGTTCTACAAGCAAATAAGCTTTAGAAAGACATCACCTAGACCAGCCTTTTTAACCAGGGTGCCTTCATGTGTCTTCAGGAGTGCCTTGGCAAAGTGCCTAAAAATTGCCAAATAATTGGAACAACCCAGCAGGTAGATCAGGCATGTCTTTTAGTTACAAAGGCACAGGTTTTCATTGTGCACCATTTCAACCTCCAGCATCCTGACAACCAATTACATCATCGGTTAACAAGGAGGACATTGGGTGCCTGCATAGTATCCTTGCTTGCCTCTCCCTGCCCCTCTTCATCAGCACTGGGGTCATATTAGCTGAGTGAGGGAGAGAAACTAAGGGAGTAGAGAAAAGCTGGAATACTAGTCAGTACCAGTGTGCAAAGGTGTATTTGCTTTGGAAGAATAAATCACCCCTAATGTTGGGTTCACCACGTGAGTGGATGGTATGTAGTTTTTTACAATTTAGAATTGGGTGCCTTGAGATTGTGCAGAATTTTAAGGGTGCCTTGACTGGAAAAAAACTTGAGAAATACTGCCCTAGACTGTTCAATGAACCTTTGTGAGCAGACTGTTGCTGTGTTCCTTGATTCCCTCTAATTTGGGAAAGAACCTGCTGAACTACAGCGGCTCCTATGGGGGTAGAGCTACAAGTGGGTCATAGTGTAATGCATCTCTCCTGATGCTACAGGTAACAGGTGGCAATAATGCTTCCCCCCCCTCTTCTGAAATCTGTTAAGATAGTGATTCAGGTTCACTGAGGCTGTTGGTCATCTGAGCTAGTTCCTCCTCATAACCTGGCATGTTCATGCAGTGATCCCAAACCCCATGTAAAGAGGAGGGGGGGGGGGAGAAGCACAAAAAAGAAAAGAGGGGGCAGCTGCATGCCCCCCCGCACTATTCTGTAGCCGTGGCTATGCAACTATTAAAAGAAGAGTGTTATTTTAATGCCTTGGAATGCATAATGTTTTTGTAAATATTCACTTTTTTACCACTATCAGAATTTTTACTTTTATTATTAATCAAGAAAATATTAAATATTACATATTATTATATCATGTGTACCACTTGCAATTAGTAGGTGGTGCGATCTAAGGAACAGCAGGAAAAAAATTAAACGCATGGCTGAAAGTCACAGGTGGGACACCTACTCTCGCTTTTATTGTACAAAACCTGTCTGGACTGGCCAGTCAGAGAGGCAGCCAACAAGAGTGGTGGTTGTGCTGGCCTTCCTATTCCTAAAATAAAGACATGGTACAAATAGTGAAATTATTGCGATAAAGGAGGGACAGCATACAAACCGAAACTGAAATGATAACGTAATTGACTGAATTCCCCCAAGATTATACAATGATTTGTATGGTGTTTATTCATTTTATTGCAACCAAAACCAGTTTTAATATTCAGACAAAAGGGGACTTTTTATGTTTATTTGCCTGTTCTCAGCTGTTCTGCTATACCCACACAACTAAATAAGTAATTCATCTCCCTTCCTCCGGACACAGTGGAACACCAATCGCTGTACGGGACCTCTGTGTGAGGTCCCGATCATGTGATCACTGATTGGCCAATCAGTGATCACATGAATAGTAGTAAGCAAGATGTCACTTCTGACATCTTACTACTAGTGAAATCTGTGAATGATCACAGAGGTCACATGGTACAAGGCTATTCACAACAGCCTTGTACCATGTGACAAGCTGTGACCAATCACAGTTCTCACAGTATTTCTCAATGGCTGCAAGAATGCAGTCAGAGAGAAGGAGAAATTATTGCTTTTACAGCCTTTATGGGTATAAAAGCAATCAGTGTAAAAAAAAAAAATCTTCATCACCCCCTACAAGTAGTACAGTGTCACTATGATGACACTATACTGCTAGGGTGACAGAATGTTGAAAAAAAAAAAGTAATTAATCTCCCTTCCCTCCTCTCTCATATCTGTGCTCTGTTAAAGGATAGGTTGACCTGAATATGGGTGTAACATGTAACATGTTATGATCAGACCAGACCCCACTCCTCCCACAATCCCCGCTTCGACAGCTAGCGGGGCATCTTCTCTCCCATTGCAAGCTGCCAACTTTTTAAAAAACGCAGCCGTGCGAGGCTCCGCTCACGCAGCCATGTCACTCATTCACAGTCCTCTGTGAATGAAAGACTACAACTCCCAACATCTTTAGCGGCTGCCAGCTTGTAGTCCTCAATGAACTACAGCACCGTGGTAATTCATTCATTCTTCCTGTCAGTATATCTGCTTGTTCATACATCCCGTAGGGGCAAGCAGACATACTGGCAGATCTGCAGGAGACCTGCATGGCACCAGCGATCTGCTGATCACTGGTGCTATGCTTTCCAGGCCTCTGCAGACAAAAATAATAAATGCACATTTTTTCACTGGCAAAAAAATGTGCATTTATTTATTTTTTTCTAAAAGGTGAACTTATCCTTTAAGGCTGGCATTTTGAGTTTCAATCAAAGTGAGAGTCTCGAGGCAAACAGTTTCACGTGTTTTATTTTTGAGAAAGCTGTAATGCTTTGTTTCATATGTCATATGTGCTCTCTGTAGTCAACTGTATAGTAAAATAAAGAATTTACAGTAAATATGTAAAAAAATAATATCGTTTTATGTAAAGGATAACTATAATGTTTTAGGTCAGTATATTATGTGAGTTTACAAATTTGCAAAATATTCAATTGTGTCATTTTTTTTCATTACTTGTGTAAAATCTTCATTTTAAAGAGACATATGGGATGATTTTTTTATTGCCAGATTATACTTACCTAGGTGGATGCAGCATCGGTTAGATGTTACATCTGTCCCCAGCTGGCTCTAAGTGTGAAAACTTAGAGATCACATGATCGCTGATCACTGAGTTCTCACAGCAGGACTCCCAATTCCAGGTCACATGATTGCTATGATAGCCTCTGATTAGCTATCACAGTGATCAGTTACTGTGCAGCCCGGCCCCCTTGTTTTTTTCTCTCTCTATGAATGCAAGAGAGAGATACATTGTATCTCTCTAACTCCTGGCATAGAGGGGGAAAAAATGTTTGTTAAAAAAAAGATAAATAAATAAATATTACAAAATAAAAAATAAAGAAAAAATACCTAGATAAAGGTTTGATCTAGTTCTGTGCCAGGGTAAGTGTTTGGGTCAAAGTCAGGGTCAAAGGTCAAGTCAAAAGGTCAGGGTCAAAGGTCAGGAATTATTTATTTTTAATTGGTATTAGTGTCAGCATGCTTTAGGTAAACAAAAAACAAAATGCGCACTATTGTTTCTGGGCTGTACTACGGGTACAAACAACAAATAACATACACATATATGGTATCACTGCGATCGTCAAGAGATGTAAAATTTATTTTGGGTAGTTTTTTGGTGATAGGCTATGGTAGTAACAAGAAACACACAGCTACATTTAAAAAAAAATATTTTTTTTTTTACTATTTTGGGACAGTTTCCTTTGATAATAAAAAAAATCAGGAGATATCCATTACCATTTACCACCAAATAAAAGCCCAATTTGTCCTGAAAAAACAAGGTATAATCCACCTGGATGTACAAAGTAGTTGTGATTATATGTACGGTTTTACTAACACATGTCAACGTTGCAAAATTGTGCTTAGGCGTTAAGATTTGTTTTACCCATAGGCAGGAAGGGGTTAAATACAGAGTACTTTCTTGGCATTACTAAAGCTTAAATATATACTCTGGCACATCAACTATGCTGGACAAATGTTTTGTATCCTCAAAGTATTTATTACATGCCTACAATGTGCGCTATGCACACAAAGGCTCTAGCGTACTTACGAAAGCTGCGTAGTATGCTCTGGAGTGCATGTTTCAGTGTCTGAACATCTAGCGGCTAAGTAGTGCTGTGATTTTCTCTACCGTTTTTGTGTTTATCTGACTACTGTCAGGATTTTACATGCTCATCTCATGCAGGACAAAACTGCATGAAATGCATACTTAGAACATTAAAGCTGAACTCCGAGCAAGAAAAATTGCTCAATAGCCACAAAGGATATGAAACCACTTTTGAGCACCATATGTCTTACAAACCCCATTATTACTTTGTAAAAGTAGATGTGACATTGATACTGAGTTGCACCTAGCCTGCACAGACAGCGGAGCAGTGGGAGGGGGTAAGCAGGCTCCACCCACTACAGATTGCCTGCAGAAAACTAGAGGAGGGGCAGAGATGGAGCTTTATAAGGTGGAGCTTTAGAGTTGGCTGAATACAAATTGCAAGTCTATCCTCTGCTGTTCAGTGATATTCCGAATGTTTCAGAGGAGGGACCCCCGCCCCCCCCCCCCTTCCAATTATCTTTAGTTCATAAATGTCTGTATAGATCAGAGAGAGACAGACCACAGATGAGCAGCTGCTCCTGGGCTGTCTTTTTAGACTTTCTAGAATAAATTAACAGACTAGTCTAAATTTACTAAAGAAAATGAACAAGAACTGGGATAAATCACTGTTGTATGCATTGCAGGCTTGCATGAGTACATGGATGTACACTAGCATAGCATGTGATATCGGGCAACACAGTGGCTAAGTGGTTAGTGCTTCTGCCTTGTAGTAGTATGGTCATTGGTTCAAGTCCCAACCACAGCACTACCTGCATGAAGTATGCATGTTCTCCCTGCTCTTGCCAGGGTTTCCTCCCACACTCCAAAGACTTGCTAGCAGGTAAATTAGCCCTAGCATGTATATGAAGGTGAGTTAGGGATCTTGCATTGTACCGTAAGCTCCTTGAAAGCTTAGAATGATGTGAATGTATTTTATATATATGTAAAATTTATGGTGCTGTGTAAGTACTGTAATAAATAAATATTTTAACCTGTACAGAAATCTGTCCAGTGATATTTATTTAAAGGGCCTAATTTGACATGCACATTGAACATCCAAAAAATGGTGCTTTAGTTTCTTCTGTTCTGATAAGGTACACTAGGAAATGTACTTGTGGACATTATGCCATGCAGCCAGAGCAATGAGGCAGTGGGAATTTATCATTGGAAGCCTGTTCAAAAGCAGTAGCATATGAAATTTTCTGCTGTCCATGGCCAGCACAGCATGCATTATGGCTTTTTTTTTACTATTACTGTTTTTTACAGTCAACCTTAAAGTTGAACTTCGAGATAGGTAAAACTTTTCTAAATACAGAGGACTTCCCACATGGAAGAAAAATATATTTGAAATATATTTAAAAAATATTCTTTCCAAATATATTGTCATATATTTGAAATGCTAAAATTTTGACCATATTCAATATATTTCAAAATATATTTCAATAAATATATATATAAATAAATATATATTTCAATATATATATATATATATATACTGCATTTTGAAATGCATTTATACTACAAAGTATATGAAAAATATTTTTAAAAATAAATTTCAAATATACTGTGTCTTTACAAATACAAATCTACATTTTTGGACTGCATTTACAAATATATGTAAAAATATATGTTAAATTACTTTTTTATATGTTAAAAGAAATCTGAAGAATATATTTAAAAAAATATATATTTTTTAAATATATTCTTCAGATTTTTTTTTAACATATAAAAAAGCCAATTTAACATGTATTTTTAGATATATTTGTAAATGCATTCCAAAAATGAAGATTTGAATTTCTAAAGACATACAGTATATTTGAAATGTATTTTTAAAAATATATTTGATATATTTTGTAATATAAACACATTTCAACATGCAATATGTATATATATATTTATATATAAATAAATATATTGAATATGGCCAAAATTGTATTGATTCAAATATATGGCAATATATTTGGGAAGAATATTTTTAAAATATATTTCAAATATATTTTTCTTCCATATGGGTTGTATTTTGGTGTGTTTGCCTCTGAAATGTAGAAATGCCCTGTTTTCAAGACCAATCACTGCTGCTCTCTCTCCTTGTGCAGGATGACTAGTCATGTCCGGGATCAGCACATGAGCCTGTCTGATGAAAGAGCGCACCTGGACTCATCTTGTCCTGCACATGCTCAGAAACGTGTTGCATTTTGATGACGTCAGACACCACATGTGCTGATCCCGGACATCTTGGAGACTCTGTCAGGCTCCACAATCCATGCTGCATATGCACAGCACCATCTGCTGGCAGACACATTGGAGATTCCACCAGGCTTACCATCCATGTTGCACATGCACAGCACCACCTGCTGATGGACTCAATCGATCTCCTCTCTGGATCAGACACACAGCATCATCTGGCTACAGACGTCTCACCCTCTTACCCATGAGCCTGTTTTTATATTCTAAGATGTGAGTTACTACTTATCTTTCTATTAAATACCTTCACAGTACACACTTAGCGGCACTGTGTTTCTTTGTTTCCCTTCTTTGGAGATGGAAACTTGGCTACTCTACTTTTAATTGTTCATTTGGAGTATCACTGGCTTCTGGAGAGATCCCACCTTCAACCGGGTCACCGGCAGGAGGAACAAGCAGGAACACCCCTTAGTGTCATTCCGCTCTGGGCTTGCTTGCTACTTACTTCTGGTGAGTGCATTATGGTGGAGGTGCAGTGCGGAAGTCACAGAAGTCACTACATTTTGTTGATTTGATCACAGCACTATTTTTGGGACTATTATGATATTTAGAGGAGTTATACATTTTCATTTGTTATATAATCAATTTTGTTTCTTTATTGGAGTATTCACTATTCACTATTTCTTTTTTATGATGTTTCCTTTCTCTTTTACTATTACACTGGTCATTATTGATTATAACACACATTTTTATTAGAGCTGCACATGAATATTATAGTGTTTTGTTTTGGTGGAGACAGAGGGCTTGTCACGTTGTGCTAGCTGCTTTACTTTTTCCTTTTTTGTCTTGCGCTCACCATTTATTCTTTGATTATACTAAAGCTCCACCTGCTGATAAAACCTGGTAAATATGAAATACATATTTATAATATTAACAATATCTATCTGACTAGAACAAATTAAAAATGTTTAAACTTTATTCTTTTGAAAAATAAATAAAATATGTGCAAAACACTGCACATTCCTTTAAATCACATACATTCATAGTAATTATTTCTGAACCTTGTGTTCTGGCTGCCATCCTCCTTTATGAATGATGGGGTATGGAAGCCTCTTTTGAATGCATTCATTTGACAAACAGGGTTTTGTTGTGAATCAGAATCCGGCTTTTTACACATATTCTTTAATGAGGGTCTTTCCTTTTACAAAAAGAGACATTTCATCTGTCAGAAACATCTTTCAATAGAGAGTCTGCCAAACGGAAGGTTTTCTTTCGTGTCTGCAAGTTGCTGCAGGAAAATGTTGCCACGTCTCTAAATTTAAACTTCGTGTTTTAATGGATAAAGTGTGTTTCACTTCAAAAGAAATAAAAAGAGAAAATATGTTATTTTTGTGAGATCGATGTGTTATCTATTTCAGTGGAATAATAACTTTGTTCACAGACAACATATTTCTTTGACAACAACCTTATGTTATCCTAGTACAACATGAAAATAGTTTGCCTCCATTTACAGTAATGTTCAAATGGGTAACTCAGTGTTTCAGAATCTACTATGACGTTGTACTATTTGGTACAACTTTATGGTGCAGCTTGGCCTATTAATGTTTCCAGGTCATTTTCAGAACCGTATTTCATGATGTTGGGGGTTTGGACATACAGGCTATCTATATGTTGTGTATGCAGTGTTTTCCATTAACTGCAACATCACAGCAAAAAGGAAGGGGACTTCTTGGGAATGGAGTGGAGCTTCCTATTAGCCCAACCTTTTACATTTGCCATGACATTTCTAATTTGGTGTTAGTCCTTAGCTGGCGTAGCTGCTAGAGGTACACAAGGAAATGAAATGATCTTTAATTAATTAGGCAAATGAAAGTGGATCAGGAAAATATGTCCATAGACTGCACCCATTCACAAAACAATCAATTCTGGGGAAGGAATTGGTTGACCACAATAGACTGTCTTAGCAATGTTTTTCCCTTGAGAAAAAGTGGTTATTACAGGTGTCTCTACTGGGGCAAGAATGCATGGTTATGTCACAATCATGAGTTAACTGGTTCTAAAGGGTGAAGGTTTTTTTTTCTAACTTCATGCATTCTATGCATGAAGGTGAGAAACCTTCAGTGTACAGCTCCTCCTAATTCAGACAAAAAATCAGCGAGTGCTCAGGGAACCAATTGCACAAGCCGCATATGCACTGAAAAAAGGAAACCTAAAGCCTTGCAAATAATTAGAAAAAAAACAGTGCAGCGCTATAATATTACACAGTATAAGTTGGAAAAAATGATTATAAATAATAAATATTAATAAATCAATAAATCATTATTAACTAGTGATAATCAATATAAGTGAAAGAAGCGCTATGATGGGCGCAAAAAAAAATTGTGAAACTGTGAAAAGTCTTATAACAAAAAAGTGTTTATGAAACAGTGAGGGCTTCACTATTGCATGAACACTTATTTGTTATAAGAGAGCTCCGCCTAATACTTACCTGAACCCTATCTTGATCCATAAATGCGCACAAGAGCAGCAGATCTCTCTGGCCTCTCTCTCCTCATTGGCTGAGACACAGCAGCTAGAGCAATCAGTTTCTACTGCTATCATTCATAACCAGTGAGGAGAGAGCAGAGAACGGAACTGAGCCACACTTTGTGTGTCCCGTATTCACACAGAGGTGTCTTAGGAATGAATACACATTAGTTCCATCAGAGTAAGTGGATTGCTCTGGGGGCACTTGGCAAGGGGGAGGTGCCAGAAACACTGGTGTGGGACTTGAGAATAGGAGGATCCGGGTTGCTCTGTGCAAAATCATTGTATAAAGCAGGTAAGTATGATGTGTTTGTTATTTTAAAGAAAAAAAAAGCCTTTAGAACCACTTTAAGCAGAGGCATGTTTTATAGTTATAGTAGTTAAATATTTCTAGATAGCGTGTGAAAGAGTTAGAGCTTCTGTCAATCCTCGCCTTTATTTGGGTGATTTATCCTCATTTCCTATTTATTGAGTGTTAGACTGAACAAGATGAGGCTGCAGTGGAGAAGAGAGCGCTTCAACAGCGGCTGGTAAAGCCTGGAGCAGTGACATCTTTCACAGGCTTCAATGGCCCATCTGTTGTCAGTGTTCCCTCCTCTCCCCTGCAGACAGCTAGCTGACATAGGGGAGTTGGATCACATGATCGGACCAGAGCAGCTTGTAAATAGGTAAGTGTTTACCTTTTTCTTATAGAGGCTAATAAGCATGGGTGTTAGGAGGGGGTAAGAGACAGTTTTCAGAGTAGCTATCCTTAAATTGGAATTCCACTTTAGGAACAGTTTCCAACAGCTGACTGCCTTGGAGACAATACACTCATTTGCAATACACTAAAGTAAATGTGCTGGGGCCATGCGCGGCCGGCTCCCGGGATGGACGCGCTGTGAGATACGCTCCGTCCACCCGCCAGCACAGTCACGGCTCACTCCAACCCCAGGGGAATTTAACTGATCGGCAGCACAGATAAGGGTCACGAAACCTACTGCAAGCCATGACCCGCCGCCGCAAAGCTCCGGGACAGCCAGGGAAGCTTACTAAATTCTTCCCTGCTGTCACCACAAGCAGCCAAGATGGCGCCGGCTGCATGATAAGCAGCCCCATCACCTATGAGGGAGACATCTCCACGCAGCATCTGGACCCCAGGTTCAAGGCACCGCAATACCCGGGAGACCCGGGTGAGTCCTCTCCTCCACTGTCTCCCACTACCATCAGCCCTGCTAAATCCAGGCCCAGACTGGATACCGACTCCACTCCTGACAGACAGCCTTCCTTTCCATATGTGCTATCTAACAAAACTACCCCATCTTTAATTGAATCCTTTCCTGCCTCTGACCAACCTATCACTGACATCTTCATGAAGAATATGCTTCTTTCCCTGCGACAAACACTGCACAACGACTTGACATCGTCACTATCCCAAATCTCAACTGTGGTACAAAAACAAGAACACCGTATACGCCATATTGAGAACAAAATGGGAGAAATGTTTACAGCGCATAACGACCTGATTGATGCTCACGCAGACCATGAAGCTGATATCAAACAAATACACCTTAAACTGGCAGACCTAGAAAACCGCTCCAGACACAACATCATTAAATTTCGCGGTATCCCTGAATCCATCACCAATGATACCATAATTCCACATATCCAACAATACATGAAGTACCTCATTCCTTCACTCACAGATGTGGAGCTTGCCATAGATCGAGCAAACCAAATATCCAAGCCATCATTCCCGCCAGCCACAATACCCAGAGATATACTGGCGCGCATACACTTTTACCACGTAAAAGAGAAGATAATGTCAACCGCTAGAAATCCTACTTCAGTCCCAGCAAAAGCCACACTCCTTTACCACAAAAAACTCGTCACTATAACCAAAGCACTGCGGAACCATGGAATTGGCTACCAATGGGGCTTCCCCACAAAGCTTTCCGTCAAACACCACGGAAGGATCTACACCATCAAAAATCTGGAAGCAGGCATCGAACTCCTGAAAACTTGGAACATCATACCTGTGGACTCCCACCAATCCACCTCCAATAATACGCAGCAAATGGATGCAGAGTGGTCCTGACCCACCACCTACTCATACCACCAAATACCCATTATCCTGGGCACAGCCCCTCAATCCACCAATTGCTGGCACTACTGAAGAACTCAGACCTCAAACAACACATATTGGATGCACACAACCTGTTTTTCGATCTTAACGACACACCAGATCTTTCTATACCCACATTATGGTCCACTTACAAAGCGTACATGAGAGGTATTCTCATACAATGAAACTCCCACATCACCAAAGAACCCAACAAATTGACAAACTTTTCACATCAATTAAACTAAAAGAAGAAATAAATAAAAAATCCCCAAGTCCCTCAACATCCACCTCCCTCGCCTCAGACAGGAATAAATTTGGAGCCATCCTTCTTTACCAATACGACCTTAATCTACAAAAAATGAAGGCAAAATTCTATTCCCTAGGCAACAAAGCAAATTTCCTACTAACTAAAATAATCAAACAAACAAAGACGCCTAAAATCCAAAATCTCCTCAATCCAACACCCAACGACTCATACCTCTTTCACATATCCACAACAAATAGCCAACGCTTTTGCGATTGACTACCAAAATTTGTATAATCTTAAAAACGACCCAGATACTGCCCAACCAACACTTGCATCCATACAACAATTTCTACACACAACCAAACTTCCCCAACTTTCCACATCTCAACTCACCAATATCTCCATTCCGATCTGTCCTACAGAAATAGAAAAAGCCATTAAAACACTCCTGCTTAAAAAATCACCAGGAAACGATGGTTACACAAACGAATTTTACAAACAATTCGCATCTGACCTTTCACGCTATCTGACCAAACGCTCTAATCACACTGCCTCTACAGGTGCATTTCCCAAAGAAATGTTACAATCTATAATCACGACTATACAGAAACCTGGCAAAGATCCGCAACTTCTCCAGAACTATAGACCAATAGCATTACTAAACACAGACATAAAACTTTATGCAAAAATAATAGCCCAAAGACTCCTCCCCTATTGTATGTATTAATACATCCAGACCAAGTTGGATTAATCCCAGTCGGCCAAGCACCCAACACAACTAGAAGACTTATATCCCTTCTCCACAACCTAGAACTCACCAAACAACCCTACCTACTATTATCCTTAGATGCAGAAAAGGCATTTGACCGAATACACTGGCAATTTATGCAATTAACCCTACAAAAATTTGGCATAACAGGCTGGATGTTGTCAGCCATTCTTTCCCTATACACTAACCCATCAGCCAGAGTTCTAACAGATGAAACATTATCAGATCCAGTCGACATCACAAACGGCACTAGACAAGGCTGTCCACTATCCCCCATAATATTTACATATTAATCAAACACCTCAACACAGAACATAAAATAAGTCTATTCGCAGATGACATCATACTAATGGTAACCAATCCAGACAAGTCCCTACAAATGATTCGCACACATCTCCAAAACTACTCAAAAGTTTCCTACTACAAACTTAACGAGCCCAAATCCTCAATTTTAAATCTCCACACACCATCTCAAACTCAAACACTATTAGCCAAACAATTTCCATTCTCTTGGGAGAAACACAATATCTCCTACTTAGGAATCAAACTCACCGCAACAACAGATCAATTATATGCCTTAAACCACAAGATACTACTCGAAACCATTCCACAAGAAATAGCCTCACTCCGTACCTCAACACTTTCCAAATTGAGATGAGTAGCGACTCTGAAAATGTATATCCTGCCCAAGATCCTGTACATATTCCGCTTATTTCCCATCCCCAGCACCTTCTTCTCTAAACTACAAGCGACCTTCTCTAACTTCCTCTGGGACTCTAAAAAACCCAGATGCACCACAAATCTCCTAATACGCCCGACATCCAGAGGAGGAGCAGGCCTTCTACACCTAAAATCCTACTACAACGCAAGCCTTCTTGAGCAAATATACTTTTGGTGGAACCCATCAAAAGAGAAAATCTGGTCCACAATGGAAACCCTCCCATTTCTCCCGCTCATACCACGGAACCTACTCTTAATACCGCCAACATCCCACACCAATTATCAACTAAAACACCCATGTATCCAAGCCTCTCTACAAGCCTGGTACGATCTCCTAACTACCAAATTCACAGATACTAAACATATTCCCACCCCAATTAATGTACTACACCTCATTACCCCTCCCTAAAATTATCCCAATGGGAAAATCGTGGTCTAAATAACATAAAAGACCTTTACACAGAACACAAAATAAATTCTTTCCAAACTCTCCAAAATAATTTCAATCTCCCCACTACTGAGTATTTCACCTACCTAAGAGTAGCTCACTGTTTACAAATAGAAAATATACCCCATTTCACAAAAATCCCTATCACTGCATGCCACTTCTTGACAAAACCACAATACCCGGGTAAGGGTATTTCCACCTTTTACACATACAAAATAAACTCACAAGTCACTCTACAAACTACATCCCTAACTAATTGGGGTAAAATCCTCTCACAACTAATAACAACATGGGAAAATGCTTTCAGCATCAGCCATAAATATTCCCGATGCAGCTCTCATTCGGAATCGTACCTAAAAATCCTACATCAATGGTACCTAATGCCCGTTAAACTATCCCTATACTACCCAGCACACTCCTCCTCCTGCTGGAGACAATGCGGAGAAATAGGCTCAACAATTCATATACAGTTGTGTCCAAAATTATTCAACCCCCAATGCTGTAAAGGGGTTTAGGGACTATAGTGTACATTTGGAATTGTATTCAGAATCAAATCCTACAAGGACGTTGTAACTACCCAAATGCAACTAAAATGACATCAATTGTTTATGTAATACAGTAGTAAATGGTTCTTATGTGGTTTCTTCATTGCCACAATTATTCAACCCCTTAAAGACTACCACTCTGAAGAACAGAGGTTCATACAGGTGCTTTCCATCAGGTATTGAAAACACCTGTGGATGTCACCGAGCAGCAATCAAGCATAATAAGCACCAATTAGGCAGCTTTAAAATGACTGTGATACTCAGCTCCTTCTAGACATTTACTGGTGTGGTTACAAACATGGTGAAGGCAAGAGAATGGTCCAGGAAGACAAGAGAAGAGGTGATTTCTCTTCACAGGAAGGGCAATGGCTATAAGAAGATTGCAAAGATGTTAAACATACCAAGAGACACCTTAGGAAGCATCATTCGCAAATTCAAGGCAAAGGGCACTGTTGAAACGCTACCTGGTCGTGGCAGAAAGAAGATGCTGACTTCGACTGCTGTGCGCTACCTGAAGCGTAGAGTGGAGAGAAGTCCCCGTGTGACTGCTGAGGAACTGAGAAAAGATTTGTCAGATGTGGGTACAGAAGTTTCAGCCCAGACAATAAGACGCACACTGCGTAATGAAGGCCTCCGTGCCAGAACTCCCAGGCGTACCCCCTTGCTGTCTCCAAAGAATAAGAAGAGTCGACTGCAGTATGCCAAAAGCCATGTGGACAAACCACAAAAGTTGTGGGATAGTGTTCTGTGGACTGATGAAACAAAATTAGAACTGTTTGGGCCCATGGATCAACGCTATGTTTGGAGGAGGAAGAACAAGGCCTATGATGAAAAGAACACCTTGCCTACTGTGAAGCATGGTGGAGGGTCAATCATGCTTTGGGGCTGTTTTGCTTCTGCAGGTACAGGGAAGCTTCAGCGTGTGCAAGGTACCATGAATTCTCTTCAGTACCAGGAGATATTGGATGGAAACGTGATGCAGTCCGTCACACACCTGAGGCTTGGGAGACGTTGGACCTTTCAACAGGACAATGATCCCAAGCATACCTCCAAGTCCACTAGAGCATGGTTGCAGAGGAAAGGCTGGAACATTTTGGAGTGGCCATCGCAGTCACCAGACTTAAATCCGATTGAGAACCTCTGGTGGGACTTAAAGAAAGCAGTTGCAGTGCGCAAGCCTAAGAATGTGACTGAACTGGAGGCCTTTGCCCATGAAGAATGGGCGAAGATACCCGTAGATCGCTGCAAGACACTTGTGTCAAGCTATGCTTCACGTTTAAAAGCTGTTATAACTGTAAAAGGATGCTGTACTAAGTACTAAGATTGAATGTCACTTGGGGGTTGAATAAAACTGATAATGCTGTGAGCACAGAAAAGACATTTGTGGTTATTTCATTATAACTGTTATGTTATATTTGTCTGACCTACAAGTGCCTCTTTAATGTAAATGTAAGCAAGATGACTGAATGATCAAAAGCAATGTCAAACTGGCCAAAACACTCAATTTCAGTGGGGGTTGAATAATTTTGGACACAACTGTACTATGGTCTTGCAAATCACTTAGATCTTTCTGGAACAGCGTCTTCCAATTGATTTCTGAGCTATCCAACATCTCAATAACCCCAAACTCTGCTCTTGCACTCCTACACATTGGAATTGACAAATTACCCTACAACTCCCACATTATTATCATTCACACACTATCGGCAGCTAAAATCAATATTACTAAGCTATGGAATACTACTAAGATCCCTTTCCTCATGTCACTGATAACAGACCTTAATTTCCAATGTGAAATGGAAAAAAGATCCACCTTTAGCAACTCCACCCATCATAAATTTAATCCCCAATGGTCTCGCTGGCTACAGAACCCAAACTGTTCTCTAAAATACTGATAACCTAACTATAAACTATCCTAACCACTAAACTTAGACTGGATGCACCCATCCTTTCCCTACCTATCCCCCCCCCCCTTACCCTCCTTCTCCATGTTTTACATCCCTCCTCGACCACCTACACATCTCAACATGGTTCAAATTACAACCAAGAATACCTCGCACGTCAATGTCATACACACCACTATCAGCCCCAGCCAACTGGTGGGGAACAGACCCAATACTATATTGTATTACCATGTATGTTGATGAACCGTATACCCATACCCTGTTATGTCATAAAAATTCTTCAATAAAAAATTATTGAAATTAAAGTAAAGGTGATTTCCAAAGAGGGGCCAAGTAGGTTGCTAAAGTGGAAGATTTAAATATTTAATAAACAAAATGTAAGGGTCTAGGTATTCTTTACCTTTTAACTACTTAAAAAGCACACATTATATTAAAGAGAAAGATGAAACACTGTATAGGAAGAGCACCAGCTTTCTGTAGATTGAAGTCCCTATTTAAAAATTCAGCTAACTAGCAGGGAAAGTAGATTACACACACTTCAGAATAACTTAAAAGAAAGAGACAAACCTTTCCCCCCTGTTCTCTTCTAGTGGAGTTAATGCATTAAAAAAATAAATAAATAACAGAATTCAGAACAGAAGAAGGTAGCTTGCCTGAATCAGGAATACAAATAAGTATTTCCTCAAAGTCACTCTTGGCATGAGTAAAGACACATACCCATGTAATGGTGCTGCTTATCAGTTGCTTAGGCACCAGCCATTGGGTGATGAGGCTCTGGGTTGTGTCTATAGTGTGGGGATAGAGAGGGGTGTCTCTGGGGTGAAAGGTGCTGCAGCTCTTAATTTTCTTCTACTGTTCTTAGCATTCTAGGTTTATTTTCCTTAAAGGTTTGCATGAATCTAGACAGACCCCTTTGCTGATTTTCTCTATACACAGTGCTAGGATTACTTTTGAAAAAACCAGCATGCTTTGCAAACTGATTATCATGGATGCACCTGACCTTAGCTGTTTATGTGGGCTGCACAGTGGCTAAGTGGTTAGCTCTTCTGCCTAGCAGCACTAGGACCGCTAGTTTGAATCCCAACCATCAAACTACCTGCTTGGAGTTTGCATGTTCTCCCTGTGTCTGCGTGGGTTTCCTCCGACACATAGATGTGCTTCTTGGTAAGTTGGCCCTAGTATGTGTATGTATGGGTGTGAGTTAGGGACCTTAGATTGTAGGCTCCTCAAGTGTTAGGGACTGATGTGAATATATATATGTAAAGTGCTATGTATATTGATGGCACTATATAAGAACCTGTAATAAATGTATAAAATGAAAATTTTAGCCAATTACCGTATTTTTCGCTCCATAAGACACACCTGACCATAAGACGCACCTAGGTTTTAGAGGCGAAAAACAAGAAAAAAAAATATTCTGAACCAATGGACTGCAGACACAGTACAGGGGATGACCAGAGACTGCGTACATAGTACAGGAGATGACCAGAGACTGCTGACATAGTACAGGAGATGACCAGAGACTGCTGACATAGTACAGGAGATGACCAGAGACTGTGGACACAGTACAGGAGATGACCAGAGACTGCGGACATAGTACAGGAGATGACCATAGACTGCGGACACAGTGCAGGAGATGACCAGAGACTGCGGACATAGTACAGGAGATGACCAGAGACTGCGGACACAGTACAGGGGATGACCAGAGACTGCGGACACAGTGCAGGAGATGACCAGAGACTGCGGACACAGTGCAGGAGATGACCAGAGACTGCGGAAAGTACAGGGGATGACCAGAGACTGCGGACACAGTGCAGGAGATGACCAGAGACTGCGGACACAGTGCAGGAGATGACCAGAGACTGCGGACACAGTGCAGGGGATGACCAGAGCCTGCGGACACAGTGCAGGAGATGACCAGAGACTGCGGACACAGTACAGGGGATGACCAAGAGACTGCGGACACAGTACAGGGGATGACCAGAGACTGCAGACAGTGCAGGGAATGACCAGAGACTGCAGACAGTACAGGAGATGACCAGAGACTGCAGACAGTACAGGAGATGACCAGAGACTGCAGACAGTACAGGGAATGACCAGAGACTGCAGACAGTGCAGGGAATGACCAGAGACTGCTGACCTTTGGGGAGGGAGGGGGAGCGGGTACCTGAATTTGACAGGTACCCGCTCCCACTTCCGTGGAGTTGCCCTTCCCTTTACTTCCCGGGCCGGCTTCTGTGACAGCCGGGTGCCCACTGCGCATGCGCGAGAAGCGCTGTGCTTTGTGAATGGCCCGGCGCCTTCTGGGACCTGTCATGTGTCCCAGAAGACACTGGATCATTCACAAAGCGCAGCACATGCGCAGTGGGCACCCGGCTGTCACAGAAGCCAGCGAGGGAAGACTGCAGCGCTGGAGCGAGGAACAGGTAAGGCCCTGCAAGAGAAAACAGCTGAGCGGCCGGCCCGGTATTCTGACATGGTGGCGGCAGAAATACCGGACCGGCCGCTTTATATTCACTCCATAAGACGCACTGACATTTCCCCCCCTTTTTTGGGGAGAAAAAAGTGCGTCTTATGGAGCGAAAAATACGGTAATAAATAAATTCAACCTCAGTTTATAGGCATGTAAGTTTAAAAACCAAACATTTGGTATAGACCTCCTGCGCTTAGAAGTGTACAACATATCAAAGAATGACGGCTGCTGACACCCACAACTTATTACCTATAAGTGGATAGTGCTAAATTATATACAAATTGGTGTAGCACTCATACATAAAATATGAATAAGTAATCAAATAATTATATATAATTACACAGTGATAACTACATAGTGACCTGATCCCCTCTGGGATCTGAAAGTGACGCAAAACAGTGGGTGAAAAAAATAAAAACTCAAAAAATCGTGGTCTCAAAATAGACCCAATGTGGTATATATACACACAAAGTGCTCACAAATACCCAGATCCTAAATTAGGATCAGTGACTGAACATAACCTAGCAATCAAAAATGAGTGACATAAACAAGTGATCCCAGCACTGGGGGATATATCTTCCAAATATAGTGAATAGTGCTCAGTGAAAAAACACTCCAAAAATTCCCATATAACATATAATATCACAATCTCCTCCCCTTATAATAAATCTCAAATAATATATATATAATTCCAAATTGATCTCAAAAACCGTATAATGAAATATACAAATCACATAAAATATGAAGTGAAAAACACATAATGTTCATGTAAACCCGGTGTGCCACAGATATTTAAAACATGCAAGTAGTGGTGACGAATCCAAAATATAGCTGAATTGCCTCCTCACCTCCTTACCGTGACCCAATGGGCCAAACAGCTTTTGGGATCACCCCTGGATCCTCCAAGTACGATTTACGTCTATTTTGAGACCACGCTTTTTTAGTTTTTTCACCCACTGTTTTGCGTCACTTTCAGATTCCAGAGGGGATCAGGTCACTATGTAGTTATCACTGTGTAATTATATATGATTATTTGATTACTTATTTATATTTTATGTATGAGTGCTACACCAATTTGGATATAAAAACCAAACATTGTTGTGCTATACCTTTAAAAAGGTTAAACACATTTATCACCCATAAGCACAAACATATGTATAAGTCTACAGAACAATGACTATAAATGTGATCCAATGATATAAGGACTACCACCAGTAAATGAAAAAACAGCCTCTTACCAAACAAAATGACCCCAAAACATAAAAGGTCAATTCACGCTCAAGGTACATGCCTGAGGATCTTCACAGTATTGCCCTTTAAGGATTGGAATCCACAAGTTACCCCAGCAAGGATCAACGGATCAAGCCCGTACCTCTGCTTAGCACAGATCAGGATTTCACCCAAAAAGACAAACGGCAAACTCCACAGTGTGAATCCACTAATACATTTATTATTAAAATGCAGAGGTACTCACATTAGGCAAAAGTTAATCAATCAGTCAAACAACCGAGCCACTACTCGATCCAGCGGTGTAATGACATCAACATAGGCTCTGCCCCAACATATTTAATCCTAGAAGTCATTCTCCAGGGGCCAACCCTTTAAATCCTAAAGAGCAATACTGTGAAGATCCTCAGGCATTTACCTTGAGCGTGAATTGATCTCTTATGTTTTGGGGTCATTTTGTTTGGTAAGAGACTGATATTTCATTAACTGGTGGTGGAATCATTAAAGGGTTTAAAGAAGTTTGAAGAAATCATTGGATCATATTTATATTCATTGTTTTGTGGACGTATACATGTTTCCGCTTATGGGTGATAAATGTGTTTAACTTATTTAAAGGAATAACACAACAGTTTTTTGTTTTTTAAGCTTATATGCTTAAAACGGAGGCTGCGTTTATTTATCAATTAGCTAACATTTTCATATTTTAAATAAACAGTTAAGGTCAAGTGTATCCATGCTTAGAAACTGAGGTTGATTTTTTTAAATATTTGGATGCTCTACATGGTTGTATCTAAGATTTTTTTTGGTGCAGTTTTGCTTCTTCACTTTCTTTGATTTTGTACGTTTATTTTACACCGATTTTTTCCACTTATATTTTCATTTAAACTTTCAATAAATTACAGAAAAAAACATGAGCTTTAACTTTGAAATTAATTAATCACTAGTCAATTTTAGCTAGTTTTTATTAATGGCAGAGCAATACTTAACAGCACAGTAACAGTGTTGATAACCAGCATTACATCACACTGTCTGGCTGCATTGCTTATAATTGGGCTTCGGCATATCAGGGCAAATAACAATGATGATAGACAAAATGTAGTTTTCCATGGCAACCAGACTGCAATTTAGGGAAATTATACAATTTAAAAAAAGTATTAAAACATGATTATTTTACTTGTAATTTCCCTAAACAAACTAAATACAGTCATTTTCAAAATTCACAAATCACAACATTTTAATTCCTGTTTTCCTGTTACGTTTTCTTGCCTTAGCATCTTTGATATGGGATTATTCACCTGCAGTTGCTTCTTCTGTGTGATCTGGTTTTATTGTATCCCTCCTGGTAAACATAAATATTCATTTTTCTTTGCTCACTGGTCTAAACTGCATTACAAAACAAAATGAAACTATTCAGAAATGGAATATTGCTGGATGAATGCTTTAGCCATTACAGTAAAGCTTTGATGGTTTTCAGTTTCAAGTTCTGTATCTGAATTCAATTACAACCGAAGTAAAAAAAAAAAAACGTGAAAATTATAAATTTTTTTATCCTAGGATTTTGCATGTTAAAAAGACCTTATTACCATTGCCACAAGTGATATGTATTTGTCTGTTACTTAGGAATAAAAGGCACTATTATTTCCCTTTTTTTTTTCAACACAGGTGTGCACTGAAGGCCGTCTCATCCTGGAGTTCACATTCGATGATCTCATGAGAATAAAGACATGGCACTTTACTATTAGACAATACAGAGAATTAGTACCTCGCAGCATTTTAGCCATGCATGTAAGTATCGCAACCTTATGCACAATCAATATGGAGTCTATTCAGAAGGGTTCAAAATAATTATTTATGCCCCCATTTTTTTCCATTTCCCCACCATTTTCAAAAATGTGCTTAATAGCTGAGATTGCTGTTCTCCATTTATTTAGATTCTACTTTTTTTAAAAGTCGTTAGTTGCTCAAAATGATTTTAAATGCTAAATTAAGTTAATCTTGAAAATATGGCAATATGACTAATGCAGACAGATAAACTTCTCCATTATGTAACTTTAAAAATATTTGACAAAATAAAAAATTGATCTTATATTTTCATGTTAGGCTACATTCAGACTACTGCATGTTGAGAATGCAAGCAAAATCATGCACTTTCCTGACAGAAACGTTCTTCTCTTTAGCAGATACGCAACTGTGCCATTGATTGATAATGGCACCCCGCATCTGCTGATGTGAGCTTACATATATACCAAAACACATGGTTCCACAGCACCATACGGTTGAGTGCGCCATATTTTTGTAAAAGGGTTAAGGACTTCTTTTTCATGTTTCTTGGGTGTCGGGCAGCCCATTGAAATTAATGGTCCAGCCTATACACAACTTGTAGATACGTGCTGAAAATGCATGGAAACGCATGTGGTTGGTCACACCTGTGGGTGTGAACGGAGACTTAGGCTATGTTCACACTACTGTATCTTGGGAATGTGTGCCAATTTTTATGCTTTCCCAACATGCACAGAAATGCAATACTCTTTAGCAGATGTGCAGCAGGGCTATTAATTGTTAATGGCAATCCCATGCACCTGCTAACATGTATTTTCGCGTGCGCCAAACACCAAAGTATGGTGCATTTTAGAGAAAGGGTCAGGGGCTTCTTTTCCATGTTTCTCGTGCATAGGGCAGCCCATAGAAATGAATGGGAACATGCTGAAAACGTGCAGAAATACGTTTGAATATAGCCTTAGTATAGGTTGTGCTGCATTTCAGCCCCCTGGCCAATAACAGTGCTGCAGTTATGATTGGCACCAGCACTAGTGACACATGTCTACCCCTATATACTCTTTGCCTATTCATCGCAGGCTTCTTTCATTAATGGGCAAAGCTCACGCAGGGGCAGAGATAAGACACCAGTGCTGGTGTCATTTATAGCTGCAGTGCTGGTGTCCACTGGGGGGGAGCTAAAGTATAATGCAAGCTGTAACACACAAAACTATCATATCAATCTAATAGTTAACAAGATAAGTCCATTGCTGGGGTTGATCTACACTTTAAGAGACAGTAAAGCTGGCCATACATGGGTCCGTTTTTTTTTGTTCAGCCAGGGGGCTGAATGGAAAAACTGAACCAATTCCTCCATCCAAACATTCGATGTGGAAGCAAGATTTCTGCCTACTTCATCATTGTATTCTGATAGCAGGATTCCAAGCCATCAGAATACACTGATCAGCCCTGCAGCCAATTGGCTGCAAGCCCTGATTGAATGGAAAATTTCCAGCAGGACCATCCATGGGAAGTTGATCAAAAGATCAACTGGTCATGAACAGGAACAGCCAAATATAGATTGTAATTTTGGCTGTTTCCTCCTGAACCAGATGAATTATTATCCATTTATGGTTAGCTTTAAAAGGAATTAGGGAGATAAAGGAAGTTAAATACTAGCCAGGAGGAATTTATATAATCCTTTTATAAGAAATATATTACAGCAAGTAGTCCAGAAAATGTTGGATAAGTAATGCAATTGAAGTAATTGAATATAGAATGCAGAAAATAGTACTAAACAAATTGTAATTTTAAAGTGAAACAATTAAGGTTATGCAGCCCCCTGGTCCTAAACTGGGACTACTATGCAAATCTAGTTTTTGGCTGGGCTGTAGTTGACTCAGAGTAATTGTACAGTTTCTTTATTTTGCTTTCACCTAATCTCAGTAGGGTTGTGCATGTCTCACTGTCGCCAGTGCATGTCACAGGTCATAGTATGAGATTGCACACATAAACTGAGTTATGAATATTTATATTTCTTCCAAACAGCCCAGTAGCAGGTTCTATGGCCACTGAGGCATTCTGGGAGAGGAAATATATATTTGGGGTGGGCCATGTGCTCACTCTCTTGCCTTAGGCCAAAGCCTGAGGAGGTGCTGCTGATGAGAGCTCCGTGCTAAGCCCAAAAACCTGTCTGGGCCTACCTGCTTTGAGGTGGCCCTGAGGCTGTCCTGCCTGGAGTGGAGATAGCCAAGCCAAGGTGAGAAGATCCAGGGGAAGCCCTTGCTGGAGAGAGCCAGGATTAGGCTGGTCTATCAGAAGGGCCTGGTGACTCGTTTGGACTCTCAAGGTATGCTTGCAGTGTTGCCAGGTAGGCTTAAAGGTTCTGAAATTGTGAAGCTGGACTTTGTTCTGGAATCCAAGGAATCTGTAAGTGATCTGCATGGCATCTGAAACCCATAACCCTCTCCTTCCACTCCCTTTCAAGTTCAACATTAAAGCTTTGAAAAGACCTAAAGTGGTCGGCGCCCAAATTCTGTTCTAATCTCCCCTTTCTAGCCATGGACTCAGTCCTGGGGTAAATGATAGCTTGCTTTCTGCCCCTTGGAGGTACTATCCTGTCATCAGGGGAGTCATGGGGGCACTACTGTTGTCCAGTAGAGAAAGACTACCAGGGTTTGGTGAAGCATAAAAAAACATCAAATCTAAAGCACTGAGAGGTTTGGGCAGAAAAGGGAGGGCAAGAAAGGGAAGGAGTGTTGTGTATAAACATCAGCTTGCACTACTGAGCTAAATACAATGGCTTTTTTTAATCTTTGTTAATGTTAGGAGTACTGTCCTGATACTTTTCTTCATTTGCACTAACATTCAAATTCTTAGGATGAGCTTTCTGGCTGTACCTCCTTCTGAGGTCCAAGCAGCATTATGCAAAAAGTTTTAGCAGAAGGTTACGTAAAACAATGTCTGAGAAAAAAATAAATCACAAACATACATAGCAATGATAACAAAACTGGGGCAGATGGTGAGCTAAAGAAGGGAATGGGCAATGGAATGGGGGGCGGTGGAGAGTCAGAGAGGTGAAAGTGGTCATACATCTATTGTATGGTGATTTATAAAACCAAGGTCCAAAAGATAAGTCCATTATCTTTTGTGTCAAATAGAATTATCGTTCTTAATTCAAAAGTTTTTCTTTCCTAAATATTTTTAAAGTTCCCTTTATGAGATAGGTATAGCCAAAGCTTTTTTGGTCATACCTCTCTTCTGGATCACAGGAATGCTCTTACTTTTCTCTCCTGTGACAAAGAAACCCTTGATTCACCACTGAGAGCCTAAGCCAGCTGCTCCTACCCCTACCCCAGCCCAGCACTCCAGTGAATGCTGGAGGGGGAAAGCAGAGAATGGTGACTAACAGTCACCATTCTCTGCACGGAGCAGCCTGAGAACTGAGTGATCAGAGATCTTATTATCGCTCAGGTCTCGGTCTCATTTGTGAAGGGGGATAAATGCAGCATTAGACAAATGCTACAGCAGGGAGGTGAGTATAGGTGTTTGTTTTTTAGATTTCCATACTTCTCCTTTAACCATATTCACGCCGTCGCCTCCCAGCCCTTTAAGGGGTTTCTGACGCGGGGTGGGGTTTAGGGTCATGATTGGCTGTCATGGCAGTCACATGATCGTGACCTTTCCATGGGACACCAACACATGTGCTGGCAACGTGCAGGGCACGCACTTTCAGCATGTTTGTTTACTAATGGTATGCAAATATGCGGCTGGTTGGCATCCAGGCCCAGCCACCGAGAGGCCGCATATTTGCATACTGTCGGCCTGAAGAGGTTAAGAACTAAAACATTCCTGTCTTCCACACATTGGTCTCACTGTGAGAAATGATGTCCCGCTGGTATGCAGATATCAATTTCCTTATGTTCTTTTATGATGTCTGTGTAAATTCATTTTGAAACCCAAAAGCTAGTCCTAAAAATTAAAATTTTCTGTAAATAAGAAAAAAAGTATCAAAGACCTTACTCAATTGTTTTTGTTTCTTATGGTTGTATTTCAGGGGAGATTAGTTCTCAAACTTCTTAAATATATATTAAATTGTATATGTAGGGGCCCACTTTTCAAGTTCAGTGTCAGTTTGTTGTAAGTAGTAGTGTAGTACAACTGATTTATTATTATTATAATTATTTTAGTATTTATGTTTAGAAAATGCTCTGTATATTGAATAATTACGTATTTAGTCTGTGTATTGAAATATCTTACTTGAGCCAAAATCACATAACTAAAGCCAAAATAATATTTCTTTCAAGCCTAAAATTCCTCTGTGTCGTGCATACAAGAGTAATATTAAAGCAGTAAAGTGCCAACAATCTTGATTGTGAACTCCTAGCACAATACAACAGGTGCTCCACTGTGTTCAGAATGGTTCCCCACATGGACTGACACTCACCGTCATACCGTGACCACCTATCTCTAGCATGATCGTTTACGCTTTTGGGACTATCCCAGTATACAGTGTGGCTAATGGTAACCGCTTGTTCCTCCAAAGGTGCTGTATCAATACCAACATAATAACAGGTTACTGGGTCATTGTGCATGCAGTCATTATTGGGTGTCTGCTGGAAGCCTCTGCATAGGCAGGAAAAAAACCCTTGTAATCATCATTATTTGTGCTGACACCATCAGAAAGTGGGCAGAGAGGAGAAAGTTGGTATTGATGGGGCACTTTTAGAGGAACAAGCGATTACCATTATCAACATTGTATACTGGGATAATCCCAAAAGCGCAAACGACCATCCTAGAGATAGGTGGTCACGGGATGATGGTGAGTGTCAGACCATTCTGAGCACAGTGGAGCACCTGGAGCACCAAGGAGTTCACATTCAAGATTGTTGGCACTTTGCACCCTATTTTCACTCATTGGGAATGAATAATTAATATTGTTTTTTATTAATATTATTATTAATATTGTTTTTCACTTATTGATACAGAGTTATATATATATATTTATTTTACACTATGTATGCGTGGTCCATATGGTATTCACTTATGTTGTTGTGTGTATAAGTTCACAATTAGGACTGCTGCAAATGGTTATTTGGAATTACTAATTATATCCATAAACGAAGTAGCACCTTTTTCTTTTTTCATGTAATATTAAAGCAGACCTTCTGCACAAAAATACCTCTCGCCTATCTGTTAGCCCCACCCCCACTCCATATGCAAAGTCATTAGGTCTAAACAAAGAAAAAAAGTAAGTATCAAAGTAAGTTATTCACTTCAGACTCCAAATTCTGTCTCATTTGCCTCAAATTACGTAATGTAGCCTTCTTGGAAACTTGCGTTAGTTAGGTTTGAATGTAAAGTACCCTTTAAAGCAGTTAGTGCAATGCATTGCTTATTGGTGATAAAGTAATTTACAGTCTTTATCTTGAACCTCAATTTTTTTTACACTAAATGTTATATTATTGTTTTACTTAGCTTTGCTGTAACATAATAAATTACATTAACTCAAGTTGTTGTAATTCTACTTGTGTATACAGGCACCGGACCCCCAGGTGCTGGAGCAACTTTCCAAAAACATTACTAGAATGGGACTAACCAACTTCACCCTCAACTACCTCAGGGTAAGTGGTCACGTTCTGAGAATACCAAGAAGGGACAAGAAACTAAATAAAGTCCCAACCAAAAGTAATACACCAAATTCTTGGATACAATATATATTGAATTACAGGGAAACTTATGATTTGCTTTAATCTTATTTGGATAGATTATGTTTTCTAGCACCACAGTCATAAACTAAATTAAAACAATATTTTGTATCCTATTCACTAACCCTTCTATTCACCATTAATTTTGAATTCTTAGTCTCAAACAGGCTGTAATCTTGGAACAGTGCAGCTGCTACCTTTATATAGGTCTTTCAACAAGAAATCTTCATCACTGGAGTTTTCATAGGATTTAAGAAGCTAACTGGAAGGTAGCTCATTCTTGACTACACACACTAAAATTTTGGTATTGGGTAAACTCAGCTTGTTAAAACCAACTGTCTGCGGAAATATGGAAATGTTGCATTGTCCCACCCTGCCCAATAGCCATCATTTCAGGCAAAATCTCTCCTGTTGATAATATTTGAGATTCTTCCAGCTGCAGCAATAGCCAACTACTATGTCCAGTAAGCACATGTCAGTTGTAGTGAAGCTCAACACCGCCCAAACTAGGAGAAAAGATTCCTTTAAGTAGATATCTTATGTGTGATTCCAAGGTCTGTTCATCTTAGAGGCAGTCCCTTATTAACTTAAATGTGAAACTTTTCTGACATAGTTCCTGCAGTATACACAAATAGGGGTAAAGGGGTTGTTACAAGACTTTTAAAGTACCAAATATCTGAGATATAATGTGCACTTGCTTATTGCGTGAATCAGTGACAACATATTTACAGCAGATCAAAGGATGATTTTATTGCACCATGGGAGTTATTTTTTTTTCTGATTTAGATCCACTCAACTATGGCATACTGAGAATGAAGGGCAACTATGCTCAGGATCACAAATTCAAATCCTTTAGCTAGAAGGATGAAGGAATCATAAAAACTCATTAAATGTAAGTGGAGTGGGAGATGGAGACAATTAATCTCCAGATCCTTGTAAAAAAAGGTTTTTCTGGTCCCACACCCCTGATTTGAAACACAGTAAATAAAACCCAAACCAAAAAAGTTAATAAGGTTTTTCAAGGTACCAAACCATATATAACAATAATTATACAAACATAAAAAAAAAGAGTTGAAGAAAAGTTTACCGTCTTTTATTAGTTAAAAAACACCAATATGGTGGTTTTTTAACTAATAAAAAGCAGTAAACTTTTCTTCAACTCTTTTTTTCATATTTTTGTATAGTTTTTGTTATATATGGTTTGGTACCTTAAATACCCCATTAGCTTTTTTGGTTAGGGTTTTATTTACTATAAAAACTCATTAGTATGTGATCCCTGGCAGATCTACTCACTGATGCCAATGTTTGCAAAATTCCTTTCCTGTCTACATTTTCAGTATTTTAGTTTCCTTTTACTACCTACTACTTTAATTTTTATGGCTTTTATCTGTGAGCGTGGGAATACGTTTGTTGGTAACTAGATTTAAGCAAAAAAATGTTAAATGCCAAACTATAGGTAATTGTCACGGAAAACATTTAATGTTCGTTATAGTAACTGCCAAAGTTGTACACATGTTCTGTTAATGGGTCAAGATCAAGGGCCCAAAAAGAAACCATAATGAAGCAAGTTTCAGCAAAAACTTTGTGCCAAATGTTTCAGAACTGTAAAATTAATTGTTTTTTAGCCTCTAGGAAACTTTACATTAAAGACAACATCAGGGAGGTTAGCGGTATGGCTCCACATTCCACACTGTGTGCCGAAAACTTGCTGGATATAGAAACCTGAACTATATCAGTGAGTGATAATCTCAGTGGTCCTGTCACAAGCAGTAAATTAAAGTGGAACTTCACTCAAAAGGAGAAGTTTTGCTTTTCTTCCTCCCCCTCTCCCATCATATTTGGAATGCTTTTTTGAGGAGGGGAGGTATCTAATTTTGACAGGTATCCACTTCCATTTCCACTCTGACCACCTAGGTCATTGAAACAGAAGTTCTCTCCCTACCTGCAACCTCTTAGGACATGTCACAGGTCCCAAGAGGCTGCAGGATCATTCAGATAGTGCAGTTCGGCTTGTGCATGTGCAGTGGGGAGCCAGCTGTAAAGCCTCAAGAAATCACATCCGGCCTCTCACAGTAAATATGCCAGCACCAGGGACCCAAAGACCAGTAAAAAGCTTGGGTGAGGACAGTGGTGGATCTCTGGACAGGTAAGTGTCCTTTTATTAAAAGTCAGCAGCTACCAGTATTTGTAGCTGCTGAATTTTATTTTTTTATAAACTGACTGAAGCTCCTCTGTAAGTACTATACTAGTGTATCTGTGTGACAGAACCCTAGAGAGAGAGAACTATAAACAAGTTTTTTATTCCTAAACATGTTGTATGTGAAAGCCAAAAATTCCTTGCACCAAAAAAAGTCAGCTAGTAATCCTCTAATTCAAAACAACAAATTCTGCAGTCCTACGCTGGGGACGGACTCCACAGAGGCTAGGGTGACAATATAAGTATCCTGGAGTATGCACTCCTTGCTGCCCTCAACGGACCGGGGTAGTCCAAAGTCACTAAATGCGAAAGAAAAACAAAAAGAGGGCGCAACGGCCTAGTGCATTATCATAAAAAATATTTAATTAAATAATTAAAAGTAGGTATCATACTCACAATAGACATATAAAACACAGGCACATCACAATGAACAACGGTGTTCAATCCATATAGCATCTGAGTCCACAACAATGGAACCCTGGTCAACCAACTGTCTAACGCGTTTCAAGGACTCAGCCTCTTCCTCAGAGCCCTGAGGAAGAGGCTGAGTCCTCGAAATGATTTAGCCAGTTGGTCCTTCAGGGTTCCATTGTTGTGGACTCAGATGCTATATGGATTGAACACTGCTGTTCATTGTGATGTGCCTGTGTTTTATATGTCTATTGTGAGTATGATACCTGCTTTTAATTCTTTCATTAAATATTTTTTACAATAATGCACTAGGCCGGTGCGCCCTCTTTTTTTTTTCTTTCACATTTAGTAATCCTCTAATACTTCCATGGAAATGTTGCACTAACCTATAGTTAGCAAGTCCATTGAAATGACCTTTAAACTGAGTTTTACAAAAGCCAATGTAACTAGACATAGTAGACCTCTCACATGCCTTTTGGATAGGACTACAGTCACCTTTCAACAGTTTTTGAAATTTCTCAAAATAAAAGCTACCTGTTCATTCAGAACTCTTGATTCTGACCATAGGGGATGCACTGTTAGATCTACTCCAATGTTTTAGGGTAGGACATGACACAAATAGAACAAGTGCTCAGAACAACAAAAGGGTTTTTATGTTCTCTATGCGGTGTAAAAAATGTACGCTGCAATTTAAACTCCCCTATTTATTCAGAAAAAAGCAACCAAAAACTCTTCGGTCTAGGAGGAAGGGGCTGCATTATCAGATCTGTTGTAAGCACAACTGTTCCGATCAATTGTTACAATAATGGAACAGAGCTTCTGGAGAATGTTAGAAGGTTTTGTGTGTGGAGATCAGACAAATGTTGCCATAATCTATATATAGGTTTCTGTCGTATAACATTTAGTAATACAATTACTCATGAGTAGGGATGTGGTTTGAATTTGAGATGAGCTTGGGTTTGCATTAAATTTACCTGTTTGTGGTTTGGGGACAGGGAAAACCAATGCAGCCTATTGCAGCAGGATTGTAAACGTAATTTTTGCCACTGCCTGCCCCTCCTCTAGGCTGAAGGATTTTTTTTACCTACACTCTCTACTGTCTGCCCTTCCGCTGCATTTTGGAAGGGTAGAGAGCCTATGGCTCTCTACCCTTCCAAGGTTTCTCCTGCAGTTTCTCTCTAAGGTTTCTCCTGCAGTTTTTGGGGGCTCTTGCCAACATCTGGAAATGCAACAAAGATTTTCTTCTCACCGGCTCTTCAAGGTGCATAATTTTGAGCATGTAGTGGTGGCAGTGAATCCCCCAGATTTTTTCCTTGTATCGGGGGATCAGGAAGGGAGAGACGTCTCCCTTGAAACCACCTGCCAATTTACTTCAAAATTTCAACTTCAAGCGCCCCAATATTTTCCTCCTCAATACCAACACCTTTAATTCTTCTTCATTAACACCACTAACATCCCTACCCTCCTTATATTCCTCCTATGCCTCCGGCTGCCTCATGGAATTCCATATGCAGATGTAGAGCAAATATTTGGCTTATGGCCTTCTGGGCAATTTAATTCTATCAGTTCCTCATAGCTAGCTGGCAGGGATATAGCAGAGTTAGTTGAAGAGTAGGAGGAAAATACATGAGGTCTACGATGAAGGCAAGTAGCTGTTCTGTACCCTTGAGGAAGAAGAGGAAAAGGATGCGTGATCAACATAGTAATAAAAAGTAGCTGCTCTGTGCCCTTCAGGAGGAAGAGGAGGAAAAATACTGGCTGCTCTGGGTCCTTGAGGAGAAGGAGGAAAAGGGCACATTTGCAGGCCCAAAATAAGTGGCTGTTATGTAACTTTGAGGCATAAACATGCACTAAAAGGCCAAAATATGGCTGCTATGCTTTATTAGGGAGGAGGAGAAAAATTGTCAGGAACTTCTAGTTAGATTCTTTGAAAAGTGTTACTGTGCAAATCTGCCCAAATAGAAAATTGACTGCAATGCACACTTGGGAGGGAGGAGGAAAATGGCATATAGAAGACCCAACAAAAATGGCTACCGTGCACCCTTGAGGTAGCGAAAAAGGGTGATTTAGTAAAACCTCATGTTGATGAGGACAAAGGCCTCTTTCCTACAACCGTAGTCGGTGGTTGTGGGGGTCTGCGGGCTGGGGGCTTATCGGAATCTGGAAGCCCCCTTTAACAAGCTGGCCCCCAGATCCTGACCCCCTCCCTTGTGAACAAGTATGGGGTACATGGTACCCCTACTCATTCACACAAAAAAAGTGTAGTGTACAAAAAGACAGTAGCCAGTCTTTGACAAGTCCTTTCTTAAAAACAAAAATTTAAAAAATGTCCCCTGAAGTAGATCTAACATTAGTCATGATACCCGCCACCACCGACGACCTGAAAAAAGAAAAAAAAGAAAAAAAATGCTCTGCTCTCGACGCTGGCTCCCGGCGTATGACAGCTAAGCTGGGATGACAGTCCTTGAATAGAATATAGTATACTAGAAATACACTATATTGCCAAACGTATTGGGACGGCTGCCTTTACACATCCCAGTCTTAGTCCATAGGGTTCAATATTGAGTTGGCCCACCCTTTGCAACTATAACAGCTTCAACTCTTCTGGGAAGGCTGTTCACAAGGTTTAGGAATGTGTCTATTGGAATGTTTGACCATTCTTCCAGAAGTGCATTTGTGAGGTCAGGCACTGATGTCTGAAGAAAGGGCCTGGATCGCAGTCTCCGCTCTAATTCATCCGAAAGGTGTTCTGTGGGGTTGAGGTCAGGACTCTGTGCAGGCCAGTCAAGTTCCTCCACCCCAAACTCGCTCATCTATGTCTTTATGGACCTTGCTTTGTGTACTGGTGCGCAGTAATGTTGGAACAGGAAGGGGCCATCCCCAAACTGTTCACTCAAAGTTGGGAGCATGAAATTGTCCAAAATGTCTTGGTATGCTGACGCCTTAAGAGTTTCCTTCACTGGAACTAAGGGGCCAAGCCCAACCCCTGAAAAACAACCCCACACCATAATCCCCCCTCCACCAAACTTTACACTTGGCACAATGCAGTCAGCCAAGTACTGTTTTCCGGCAAATGCCAAATCCAGCATGTCCATCGGATTGCCAGATAGAGAAGCATGATTCGTCACTCCAAAGAACACGGCTCTGCTCTAGAGTTCAGTGGTGGCATGCTTTACACCACTGAATCCAACACTTTGCATTGCACTTGGTGATGTAGTAAAAAACATATAATTGAAAACAGCTCCAAAAAATTAACCGAATTAACAAAAGCTGCTAAACCTTACCCTTAAATAAAGGTCATAATAATAAAGCAAGAAAAAAGGTAGCACTTTTTTCAAATTAAGTATACAATTTATATTGTGACATAAATAAAATGTGAACCAAAAGAAATGTCTCTGAATTATTTGTTTTAATAATTGAGAATGATGTGCTATAAAAATATGTTCTCCTTATGATGTGTTAAGGAAGGCTTGGTGGCACTGGTAGCTTGGTGGCTTTTTCTTGCAATACAAGCACTATGATAAACGAATAAATGTCTAATATTCAGCGCTTAGTTGATATTGATGTTTTTTTTAGAAAACCATAGGTTTATTTTAACACTGCCTTGGTCTTAATATAGCCACTTAACAGCACAATCTGTCCCACAGTTAGACATACACGGGCACCTTTAGTCTATACTAAATTCATTAACTGTAGCTGAGAATTGATGCTTAACGTCTAGAAGTGGGTGGTCACCAAACTCTGAGCACGCAAAGGGTTACAAAAGTTTTCCATTTAAAGTGCAAACTTTGCTAACATTTAAAGAGCACTAAGAGGCAGCCAGTGACATTAATAACATTTGCTGCTGTTATATTGTTTGCAATTAAGTTTAGTCAAACACTAAAATCTACCAATAAATTAAATGAACCCCACACCCTCGTGTTTCAGGATGATGAGAAATTCTTCTGTTTAATGAGCCAAAACTCCCACCTGTAATGTATTTAATTAGAGATATTTCTAGAGGTGGATTCTGATTTCCACCAAAGACAGAAAACAGTTGAAGAGGAAAATCAAACTATGCACCAAGAAATGGTATTTATTCCCTGGAGTTATTTTTTCTGCACCATGAATGACCCTGGAACACAGCGATACCTAAGTGGATTCCTTATATAATGCAGCAATTTTTAGTACATTGAGAAGCCAACATTTTAGCCATAAACATTGTACTCATGGAAAGACTAAATCTGACAAAAGTATAATATTGAAGCATGACATAAAAATAGAATAAGCCCTGTACATGGTGGTGTCAAAAGGGAGAATTCAGCATGCATTCACAAAGCGGATCCATGAAAAAAAGGGCACAAAGAATTTATTGACCTGAAGGACCCAATTTACACATTGAATCTCGACAAATTGAACCATGCCAACCATGTTTCATGCTTTGATGCTGCAGTCCTAATTCAATTCAGTGCCTCCTCCAAGTGGATCCACCTGCTTGGGAATGTTCTGGTGTATGGGATAAAATGTCACAGAAACAAATATTTGACTAGACAGAGATTTTACTATTAGCTCCCATTTAGTATCATAGTCTTACCTCCAATTTCCTATTAGAACAGTTGCATAGTGTGTTTAAATTCAATTTTACAGCCATACACAGTATATATAGTATACATTCAACAATCTACCAGAACTGGCTGTTACTCAGCTATGCCATCCCAGAGCACTGGAGGGAAAGGACAGAAATCTAATTTCCATCAAGTACAATACGTATTTTAAGACCCTTCCAAGCAAAAATTAGTTAAAAATACTAACATACAGGGGCATGCTTCAGTGCATCAGAAGCAGGGAAAAAATTGATTTGTATTAACCGCTAGCATAAAATTACGATGAAATCAGTTTTACTTCAACTGACATGAGATCTTTTTACAGGTTTGGGATCGTTATAACTCAGAATAACATTGTGACGTTCACACAGTAAACACATATGTCATCCAGATCATCCTACATAGTTTTTGGGATCTGGGGATTATTCTAGGGAAGCTATAATTTAATTTCCTATTTCATTTATATAATTAAATAAACCTGATCCAGTCCCCCATATAGCTCTGCAGCAACAGATCACTTCCTTATAGGAATCTTTTGCTGGCTGTAATCAGCAAGCAATAGATCACTAAAGAAGTGATGTGTTGCTGCAAAGAGAGGCTGGATAGAACTGATTAGGCTTTACCCAAGCCTTGGAATTGACAGAGAAAGCCATGACGTCACATCACCTACTATTTAAGCATAATGCAGAACCATTGTGGATACAGGACAGGCAACAAAGCTGTGGCACAGGATCTGAAGCCTAGCAACTGACAGCCAGCAGCTCCATCAAAAAAAGCCACCAGGACCTGCAGGAACGCTATGCGAATGTAAAATGGTGTTCCGAAAAATAGCTGTTGTGCCTGTGCGATTTTAAAACAGTGCCAGAGAGTTAAGTGATCATAATGGAAAAAAATCTGGCCCAGATGTTTTTCATACCCATGAGCTAAAACAATTGATGCAAACCTGTCACAAACTAAAAAAAAAAGTCTTCTGTAAAAACTGTATAACATTATTATCTTCCCCATCTTTCTGTAACTATCACACCTTTATAGCCCATCTCCTCAATGAGTTCTTGCTGTTCTTGACTGGTGTCAACCGTTCTCTAAACCAGTCTCTTTGCCACCAATTTTTAAGGCCATGGAGCCAGTCTTTTAAGACTAGAGGACCCTGTGAGGACCCTAATGATGGATAACTGCAGCAGCCAATAGACAGTGCCGACATCACCAGGCCGCAATGTGTGCACTGCAAGTATGACTCTCCCACTCTGCTGGAAAAGAGAATAAAGAATCAAACTGGGCCTTTCACTAGCCACCGTTACACCTAAGTCTTTTTGGGGCTTTAGTTAATGCTTTTGAAATTATATTAAGGTGTATGTGACGAAAGCGTAGGCGGGACAGAACACACAAAGAAGATGGTAAACACACAAAGCTTTATTGAACTATGGAAGGCACTTAATCAGGGTAGGAAGGTAGCATACAAAGAAAAAACTGATCACCTGCCCAGGTCTATAACTGGCTTTTTAAACAGTGAACATGGGGGGCTGTCACTACGTGAGAAAATTTCCAAAAAAGTAGAACTATCCAGTTCAACTTGCCAGCCTACCCCAATCTAATATCGGCTTTTATTGGCAAGGAACAAGGATATGTATATCTTATCAACATAGGGGGATAAGAAAAGCCAGTTCAAACTGTCAGCCAGTTAGCCAACTATCAAAAACCAAATTAACCTGTCTGGAAACATGCGTTTAAAAACAGGGGTTTAGTTAGCACACATTTGCAAATACATACGTAAGCCACAGAGCCGCGTCACGGCACCCTGAGTATCTGTGGTCCTAACTCTACAAGTCTAAAGAGTCCTCACTCTTTAGAGGTAGCATCCAGGAACCCAAAAAAGGGGGGAAGAGGGGGGAGGAGTCCGAACAGTTATAATCCGGCCCACGCTAGGGTGATTCCGTTAGCGATGGCCCGAGCACTCAGGGGGGCAGTTCAGGTAGCTACGATACTCCAGACATGTAATAGGCAGTCTAAGCAAGTATTAATCCCGGCACACAATAGGGGAAGTTCAGGCAGCAATAATCCGGGCACACAATAGGGGCAGTTCAGGGCACTCCGCAACATGCGGCTTGTAGGGACACTCACGGCAGGTGGCTTCCAGGGACACTCACGGTAGGCGGCTTGCAGACACTCAGCAGCAGGCGGCTTCCAGGGACACTCACGATAGGCAGCTTGCAGACACTCAGCAGCAGGCGGCTTCTAGGGACACTCACAATAGGCGGCTTGCAGACACTCAGCAGCAGGCAGCTTCCAGGGATACTTGGCTACTTGGCAGCAGACGGCTTCCAGGGACACTCACGGTAGGTGGCTTGCAGACACTCAGCAGCAGGCGGATTCCAGGGACACTCACGATAGGTGGCTTGCAGACATTCAGCAGCAGGCAGTTCCCCAGGGACACAGCGATCAGCAGACAGGGGGAGGCTTCCCATGGACACATCGATCAGCAGACAGGGACCCTCACGGTGCTCACCCTTCTAATGACACAGCGGTCAGCAGGCAGGGGGCAGCTTCCCAGGGACACAGCGATCAGCAGACGGACCCGCACGGTGCTCACCCTTCTAGGGACACAGCGGTCAGCAGGCAGGGGGCAGCTTACCAGGGACACAGCTATCAGCAGACAGGGACCCTCACGGTGCTCACCCTTCTAGGGACACAGTGGTCAGCAGGCAGGGACCATCATGGTGCTCACCCTTCTAGGGACACATCGGTTAGCAGGCAGGGGGCAGCTTCTCAGGGACACAGCGATCAGCAGACAGGGACCCTCAGCGGGGTCTGGGCTGTGGGGTCTGGCCTCTGCTCAGACCCCACACAGCCATTCTCTTCTCGAGTAGGGGACCAACCACGATCAGCTTTCCAGCAGGCCTACAGGGACTCAGCGGGAGTCTTGGCTGTGGGGTTTGGCCTCAGCTCAGACCCCACACAGTGCTTCTCCCGAGAGCAGGAGACCAACAGCGGGCTGGTTACTGATCCAGTCTTCTTAAGCCAGAGCAGGACACTTCCCAGTTGCCCCGGCAACGGCCGGCCCAGCGTCGGGTTTCCAGGGCAATGAGGCACACCCCCCTCACTCAGGCCGCACTCAGGGAGCTCAGCCTTTGTCTCCGGCGGGTGCAGAGCGCAGGAAGCCTTGTGCCCACGCTGAGCCCGCCGGGGGGACGCGTGGAGACACCCCGGCGGCCTGCGCCGGGGTCTCATGGTGGGGGGTCACGACTCTCTGGCGCCATTGCCGGAAGAGAGGTGTGACCCACACCACAAGGGCCGCTTCCTCCCATCCTGCAGAGCCTTTGAAGTAGGCTGTGACAGGATGCGAGGAATATGCATCAGAGGGACAGCACACAGGATGCGAGGAATCTCCAAGGGGGGAGGGAGGGGTGAAGAGATACAGCAGAGGGACAGCAGGCAAAGGGGGGTGGGGATGCACCGTGACAGTGTAATTAGCAGGGGGTGGGTTGTGTAGGTGGGGAAGGTGTATGCATTTCTAATACCTAGAGATGAGCTTTAATGTGATGACTTTATAGGAAATTCTATTAAGTCTCTGAATCTGCTGGTCATTTTTATATTCAGTGAAAGTACACCATGCTTATATTTTCCCATCACATGCTCACTTTGAATTGTCCAGGTTTGTACCGGATTCACTTTAAGCTCAATAATTGATAAGCCATCATATCTTATTTTCCTAGAAGCTCTTCTTCAATGGAACAGTTTAAAAAAACTGATGTGTATGGCTGATGCTGCATTATTATTTAAGAAAATAGGAAACTACAGTAACATTAATGTATAATAATAAGTTGAACCTACTGTAAGGAATACATTGAGCAGGACAGTGCCATATTACAGAAGAATCCCGACACAATGGCAACATGAGCAGTTCATTGGCAAGTTACATTTAATGTTGAAAAAAAGAAAGGTTATACACTAGGATGAAGTAATGTCGTCTCTTATATATACATTAAATACAGACAAGCAAAACAGTGGTGGAGATGGTTTTTAAAAATACTTGCTAAACAGTAAATTAAGTAGTAGCTACAAATGCACACAAAATCTTTTATAAAAAGAGAGATAAAAACATGATGATGCTATGAACTAAAAACCAGGTGGACCGAGCATAAATATAATCATGTGCACATATACAACAGAACTAAAAAAAATCCCAAATTAGTGAAGGTGCGTGTGCTTGTGCTCAACTTAATTGCAATATCTTGGTTCATCAGCCATCTCAAGAGTGCTCCACTGTGTTCGACAAAGTGCCCCACATGGACTATCACTCACCCTTAGCCAATGGCCATCTATCTCTAGAGTGGTCTGTAATGCTTTAGGGACAGTTCCCAATGAGCCAGTTGTCTCCAGATCTTCGCAAGTTGGAATAAGCATATCACCACAAAAAAAGGAAAAAAGGAGGATATCCCATAGTGTAAAACTGTTTAGTGGTTTTATTGGGGGTAAATTTGTTAAAACTCACTCACAAATAAAGTGCCTGCGCCCGCCACGTGGTGTACTCAGCCTTGTTACTCCTAATACAAAGAAGCCGCTGTGCTAGGCGCTCCTCGGAGCAGCGTGCGTTCCAGTGACGTTGGTGGAAGTTGCGTCTCACTTCGACACATTTTGATCACAGATCGTCTTCATGATGCTATGGTTTTGCTCCACATAAATCTCTTACAAGGCTATTGAATATATGGGGAGCAGCTAGACATACTGTAGAAGCTTTGGTGAGGGTTTATAGGTAAACAACTTAATGAAAGAGGTTTGTTGTCTCCCTTACCATTAATGGTTAGACAAATTAGGCAAATTCAGTTAAAAAATAAGCTGTCTTTTACAAAGGTTTTAAGCTTTAAATGTTTTGATATCAAGGTTTACATTTAAAAAGTTATTTTAACCTCTTGGTGCCAGCCACATGCAAATGTGCGGCCTCTCGGCATCTAGGCCTTGATGCCGAGCGGCCGTACATTTGCGTGCAATTAAGAAAAACATATGTGCAGAAAGTGCGCACCCAGCACACTTGTCAGGTACTCACAGAAAGGTCCCGATCTCTTTCAATTGGGACCTTTCCCAATCATGTGACCGTCATGACAGTAAATCACGGCGGTCACATGACCCTAAAACCCCAACCCGCTTCCGGGCTTCTGAAACCCTTAAGGGGTTAGTAAAAGATTTGGAGTTTTTTTGTAAACCTATAGATATCCATTATTAAATTTGCTGAAAACTATTATGGAAATACCTTGAAGTAATCCAATGGCCCCTGTGCAGGCACAAAATTGGCAACAGTCATGCTGGGTATACACTAGTAGTATTTCATTTTTGACCACAGTAACGAGAACATTTGAAGGAGCAGGGTAGAAAATTTTTCTTTAATGTACACATTCAGTGTTTTTGTTTGGTAAAGTCCATTCATTCCACATTGGAATGTTAAAAGCAAACTAAATATTGAACTACTTTTGAACGTCATTCGGATGTACTGAGAATTTTTGTATGAATTTTCAAACAAATTCCCACTCAAAATTCTACTAGTGTATATTCAGCCTCAATAAGGAGGTTTTATTTTGCCATCCTCTGAATCAGAAATGTAAGGTAAAGTGAAAATATGAATTTGATGAAAATGAGTCTCCCTTCAATCTATAGTAGTTACGTACCTTTTGTTGACAATGCTTGGCCAACCAAAATCTGACCATTCAGATGAAATGGGTTTTTATTTAATAAAGAAGATTAGACTGTTCAAGTGATTTTCCTCTTAGCTGGGAGAATGTTATAACTTCAGTCATCCAGTAACCTCCAAATCGAAATCCTGATTTTTTCAGTAAACACTGAATGGTCATTGTTTGATACCAGATTATGATGGTAGTATATGTGAAAGGACAAAATAAATCCCAGTGTGGAAGAGGGACAGATCCACCTCTCTCACATTACCACACTGAAGAGAACAAAGTGGATTGGGGCCAGCCAATGTGCTAATGTGAAAGTTCTTTTTAAGAAACATGAGTGCCAGAATTATTTCAAAAAAACAACTGCATCTCCTCTGAATTGTGTTCAGCATTCTTCTGTTCAGCACACATCAAACGTGACAGACAGCCAGCGTGTAAGTGGGGCTTCATTTTCATATTTGTATATCTTTAGCTGTAGTAATATTTATACTATGTGAAAGGTCTGCTTTATACCTTCTAAAAAGACTATTTCTCCAAAGTTTTGACAGATCTGTGACTTCTCCAAAAACATTACTGTCCAATAACTGCTTCTATCTCCAGCAAGTAGAATTACTGAAAACTGTTTAATCGGTGGAGGTACGCTACATGGCACCATGCTGGTCTTATATTTATGAATACATTTTTAAATGAAAACACCCCTGACCTATTTGAATCAATTTAGGTTTTCTTAACTTGAGCAAAGGGATAATCATCACAGCTTCATTATTGCATTTCTGAACATTTTATAAGTTCTAATGACAGACAAAAAGTTGTAAGGGTTGATGACTTGTGTAAGGCCATTTAAATACTCAATAGCAATTAACAATATCAAGTATAATAAAGTTCAAGCAGTAGGCATTATTATTATTATAATACAGTATTTATATAGTAAAATGCTACAGTGAGCGCTCTAAAATAAGCAGCTGAACATTCAAGGAAACCATATAAAACCTTGTAAAATAGCATAAAATGTAAAATGCAGTGCTGACAAATGAAAGGTGCCAATGATACAAATGCACAAACAATATGGTAAAATAAAAATGAAACTGAAATGCAATAAAGTTCTGTGAAGGTGCTCTCTGCGTTCCCAGTGCATATAGTAGAAATACGCACTAACCAGAAGCGTATTCAAAATACGTGGTGTGTAATTATCCTGAAGATCCCCCTCTCTCTGGTTAGAATAACCGGCGGTGTGACGTCACGATGTCCTGGGCTCCAACTGACGCGTTTCGTGCGCACGCACTTCTTCAGAGGTAGAGACGAAGAAGTGCGTGTGCACGAAACGCGTCAGTGGGAGCCAAGGATGCTGTGACGTCACGCCGCCAGTGCCACGTGGAGGCCTGGTGGCCATCTTAGATACTGGATGGTCAGTCATTCATATTTACCTGACACTGCGATTCATTGCATCCCTGCTGTACTTGCTCTAATAAAGATTTTACTTATATACTACACTATGAGTATTTCCCTCGGTCTCCTGTGAGGAGCTTTTCAATTTTCAGAGCCCTGATGTGATCCACCAGCTCCAGAGAGGGGAAAGTTTTTTATTATCAAGGATTTCCTATCTACACATCCCTGGAAGGGGATCTCTGGCTTTCTGGATCCCATCTTCACCACACGAGGGTGCTCCTTCCTCATTTTCTCCAGTTCCAGTCCATATTCTGACCAGAGAGAGGGGGATCTTTAGGATAATTACACACCGCGTATTTTGAATACGCTTCTGGTTAGTGCACATTTCTACCATATGCACTGGGAATGCAGAGAGTACCTTCACAGAACTTTATTGCATTTCAGTATTTATATAGCGCTAAAAGGTTTGCTCAGCGCTGTACATTATAGTGGGGGAGAGAACATGAGACAATACAGTAACAAAACAATACACGAGGGGTTCGAGGGCCCTGCTCTTTGGAGCTTACAATCTAGGAGGGAGGGGATAGTGGTACAGGAGGAAGTGGCTGTGGGGGATGGAGTGGTAGGAGGAGTGGAGATCAGCTGTTAGGTGAGGGCGGGGTAGGCTTCCCTGAAGAGATGGGTTTTCAGGGTGCGTCTAAAGGTGAGGAGGGTAGGTGACAGTCTGATGGATTGGGGTAGTGAGTTCCAGAGGATGGGGGAAGTCCTGGAGAAGTCCTGCAGTCGGGTGTGGGAGGTGGAAACCAGGGAGCTAGAAAGTAGGAGGTCTTGTGAGGAGCGAAGAGTACGGGTTGGGTGGTATTTGGGTATCAGGTCGGTGAGGTAGTTTGGGGCGGCGTTATGAATGGCTTTGTATGTCTGTGTTAGTAGTTTGAATTTAATGCGTTGGGAAATCGGGAGCCAGTAGAGGGAATGACAAAGGGGGGTGGCAGAAGTGGAGTGGTTGGTAAGGTGGATGAGTCTGGCCGCTGAGTTCAGGATAGACTGAAACGGGAGAGTCTGTGATGAGGTAAGCCGGTGAGAAGGGAGTTGCAGTAGTTCAGACTTGAGGAGCGAAGAGTACGGGTTGGGTGGTATTTGGGTATCAGGTCGGTGAGGTAGTTTGGGGCAGCGTTATGAATGGCTTTGTATGTCTGTGTTAGTAGTTTGAATTTAATGCGTTGGGCAATTGGGAGCCAGTAGAGGGAATGACAGAGGGGGGTGGCAGAAGTGGAGTGGTTGGTAAGGTGGATGAGTCTGGCCGCTGAGTTCAGGATAGACTGAAACGGGGAGAGTCTGTGATGAGGTAAGCCAGTGAGAAGGGAGTTGCAGTAGTTCAGACGTGAGATAATAAGGGAGTGTACGAGTTGTTTAGTAGTGTCTGGGGTTAGGAACGGACGTATTCTGGAAATGTTGCGGAGGTGGAGCCTGCATGAGTTTGCCAACGATTGGACATGGGGCTGGAAGGACAGGTTTGAGTCTAGAGTGACACCTAGGACTTTGGCTTGCGGGGTGGGACTGATGGTGGTCGTGATGGAGAGGATGAGGGGGGGGCACGGGCTGGGGGGAAAATCAGGAGCTCGGTTTTGGAAATCCAGTCTGATATGTTGTTCAATAGGTGGGTGATATTGGCGGAGACTGAAGGGGTGAGGCGAGGGGTGGAGAGGTAAATTTGCCTGTTATCGGTGTAGAGGTGATAGTTGAAGCTGTGGGAGTGTATCAGTTGGCAGGGGGAGGAGGTGTATAGGTAACGCTGAAGGAGCGTTGGGATAGATAGGAGGAGAGCTGTGAACCCCCTCCTAGTCAGTTGGTTGGGCCTACTTGGCATGCTTTGAACATGTTTAAAATTTTACTCTCCTTCCTACTGCAGAGAGGGTTAAGAGAGCTAATATTTAGCTATCTCTGTCTCCCCTGACACCCAGACACAGGGGTGAGGGGGTTGGGAGTTTTTAAAATATTTTTTGTGCTTTTTGTCAATATGGTTATATTAATATACATAATATAATAATATGAATATTATTTAGTAATATATTACCCTTTTGTTTTTTCAATGCAGTTTTATATATGTATACATAAAGCTGCTATAAACGGGAAATATTAAAGTGTTTCTAAACCCACAACAGTAAAATCAGTCTGTATGTGCAGTAAAGCATGCTTGTTATACTCACTGTGGAACTGAAGGGGTTAATCCTCTGCATTGTGTAAAAAGGATGTTTAATCCTGTCTTCTCTGATCGTTCCCTTCTTCTACAGTCCCCAATCCATCTACTGATAGAACAGAGCCTTGGGGACAAGCTGCACATGGTCAGTTTGGTGTGTATTGCTAGATAGTTTTTTTTCCTTAGGAGAGTGCATGTGATCAGCACAGGGCCACTCAGCACTGCCCATGGTCCTGCAGTCTCATAAGACAGTGAGAGGAGAATGAAAACTCCTCCTATAAGCTTTAAACAGTGCTCTGCTGGCAGTTTATATTTACTAAAATAACCACTGTTTTTTCCTATATAGTTTGTATATTTTTAAGCAAATATATAATTTGAAATGATTCAATCTTTGTTTTACCAATAAACATTGCTTTCAGGGTGTCCCTATGTCACTAGTCTTCTTGGACTTCTAACAAGCACCTGTTGCTTCTTTTTGAATGGCTCTCATTAAATGAAACTACATGCTGCCCCGTTTCTTAGTAATGGGGTGCATTTGGCAAAGAATGTCATACACAGCCTTTCTGGTGTGCTTTTTCTATTGCTTTTTTTTCCATTTGAGCACAGCTGCATGCATTTGAATGGAAAATGCAGTCTTTTACAAGAATGCCGATTGACATGAACCCACAAGCTTTTTTTGGCATGTTACAAGTTTGTAAATCAATCTTTCATTATTTATATGTAAAATATTAATACATATCTATCTTTATTTTGTGAAAAAGTGTAAAAATAAAAAAACATGGTATTTCCATGATACAGCATACTGGGCTTTCTCTAAAGAAAATTAAAAACATAATAATTTTAATAGTTTTAGTAGGTTTTCAATACAAAAAGGAAAGATAAAATGCAAATATTTCCATATATATATATATATATATATATATATATATATACACACAGTTGTGTTCAAAATAATAGCAGTGTGTTGAAAACAGTGAATAAAGCTCAAAATCCTTCTAATAGCTTTTATTTCCATACACACAAATGCATTGGGAACACTACACATTCTATTCCAAATCAAAACATGAAGAAAAATATATCAAATTTGTGTTGTTCCTCTAAACAAATTGAAGAAAAGTGAATATTAGACTGTTCAAAAAAAAAGCGTGTTTGTATTCTTCTTTACAAACTCAAACATTCACTATATAAACTGAAAAATGTTTGAAGATCTTGCTTTCCTTTGAATCACTTAATGAATATTTAGTTGTATAAGCACTGTTTCTGAGAACTGCTGTACATCTGTGTTGCATGGAGTCAACCAACTTCTGGCACCTGTGACCAGGTATTCCAGCCCAGGATGATTGGACTACATTCCACAGTTCTCTATTTCTTGGTTTTGCCTCAGAAACTGCATTTTTGATGTCACCCCACAAGTTTTCTATTGGATTAAGATCCGGGGATTGGGCTGGCCACTCCATAACGTCAATCTTGTTGGTCTGGAACCAAGATGTTGCATGTTTACTGGTGTGTTTGGGGTCGTTGTCTTGTTGGAACACCCATTTCAAGGGCATTTCCTCTTCAGCATAAGGCAGCATGACCTCTTCAAGTATTCTGATGTATTCAAACTGATCCATGATCCCTGGTATGCGATAAATAGACCCAACACCGTAGTATGAAAAACATCCCCATATCATGATGCTTGCGCAACCATGCTTCACTGTCTTCACAGTGTACTGTGGCTTGAATTCAGTGTTTGGGGGTCGTCTGACAAACTGTCTCCGGCCACTAGACCCAAAAAGAACAATCTTACTTTCATCAGTCCACAAAATGTTGCGCCATTTCTCTTTAGGCCAGTCAATGTGCTCTTTGGCAAACTGTAACCTCTTCAGCACATGTCTTTTTTCCAACAGTGGAACTTTGCGGGGGCTTCTTGCAGATAGCTTGGCTTCACATAGGCGTCTTCTAATTGTAACAGTACTCACAGGTAACTTTAGACCTTCTTTGATCTTCCTGGAGCTGATTGTTGGCTGAGTCCTTGCCATTTTGGCTATTCTTCTATCCATTCGAATGGTAGTTTTTCGCTTTCTTCCACATCTTTCAGGTTTTGGTTGCCATTTTAAATCATATGCGATCATTTTAGCTGAGCAGCCTATAATTTTCTGCACTTCTTTATATGTTTTCCCCTCTCTAATCATCTTTTTAATCAAGGTACGCTGTTCTTCTGAACAATGTGTGGAACGACCCATTTTCCTCAGAATTTCAGAGAGAAATGCACTGTAACCAGCATGTACAACATTTGCTGCCTTCCTTCCTTAAATAAGGGCAATAATTGCCACCTGTTTTTCAAAGAATGAATGACCTCACTAATAGAACTCCACACTGCTATTATTTTGAACATGCCCCTTTCAATTAGTGATTCAATTACACAGAATCAGCAGCATGCATGTCATGACTGTTGGGTCTGTTGGATTTCTATTACTCTACTACACCTGCTAGTAAATTATTTGCCATGTAGAAATATCATTTCTACCAAATACAGTGATTGATCAGGTTAGTGATGTCTGACTGCTATTATTTTGAACACAACTGTATATTACATGATATATAAGTAGGCATATATCTGCAAAGTTAAAAAAAAAACAACACAAAACAAAAAAAACAGGTGTTGAAGTTAATTTTTGGCTGCTTTTATGTCTATTTACAAATCCGTACAGGTCCCTAGGAGCTGTGGATGGGTGGAATCTTTCTTCTGTATTATTTACAGCATAGTAGTAAAGTTAGCATAAGGAAGAACAGCAGTTTCAAGTGTAAAATATAAAACATCCAATTGCATTTATATTTGCTGAGCTAAAATTAAATTAAAGAAAGTCCTCTCCGTAATAAATAAAGAAAAGTATTTATAATAAATGCAAGAAAAGTATACACTGCCTTCATGAAAACATATACTTTCCTTGAGACTGTCAGATTTGTATTGTAGATCATAGCTTATGTTATAAATGTGGTTCAACCAATAAAAATATAAGTAAGTTAAAATAAAACAGTACTGAACTGATAAACTGATTGCCAGTCTATTACTGTAGCCGCTGTTTTCTTATTTCCATTTCTTTTTTTCTCCTGTAATTTGCTGGCTGAAGGCCAGGCTCTCTCTCTGCGGCTGGCACGTTAACATGCAGCAGGGCTCTGTGCTCCTCTCCCCTCTATGAAAGGCGCACACTTCCTACAATTCAGGCTAAAAATAGATCTGCTTCTGTGAAAAACACCGCTAACAGTTGGCTGCACAACTGCCTCCATGATCTCTGAGCACAGATTCCGCACAGAAAAAAAATCACTTGCTAATAAACTCAAACTGCTATTGTAATTTCAGATGTTAGATTATGCTGAAACTCTGTGTGTCTCTCCAAGCTGTCCAAATGTTCATATCTGCCATCAATTTCCATTAGTAATTCACATAACGTATGACAAGGTTGAGGGTGATGGCAGGGACAGAGGGGGATACATGCTTTTAATCTGAAGTCCTTTCAAGATTTGTTCTGTCTCTATTTTTGTTTTGTTTTTTCTGAACAAGGACAAAGGTGGTTATAATATTTTTTGCATATTAAATATTTCTTTATTACAAATATATTAGCATATGCTATTACTCTGTCCACTTTTCAATTGCTCTTTTTATTAGCGTTTGATCTGTATTTTTTGTCTGTCCGTTAGTCTTACAATCAAAACCATCTGTCAATGTACATTTGTGTTTAAATGTATTTTATATACATACATATATATATATATATATTTATATTTATTTATTTCTATATTTATAGTATTTATTTACTTATTTATAGATTTATTTTTTAAATTTTTGTTATGGAAACGGTTTAATCTCTCTCTCTCTCTCTCTCTCTCTCTCTCTCTCTCTCTCTATATCTATCTATCTATCTATATATATATATATATATATATATATATACATACACACACAAAATATAAATATATATATATATACAAAATCTAAATATACATATATATATATATAATATAAATATGTATAAAATATAAACACACACACATATATATATATATATATTTATATTATGTAATATATAATATGTAGAATATTACATTTCTCTAAGAAATATAAAAAATAAACACATAAATAAATGTATATATGTATTTTTATATATGTATATATATATCTAGCTAAGGATAGCACCTCCATCATCTACCAAATTACTGGTTGTCTTTATTATGACATCCTGTATGTATTGCTCATTGTTTGCAGATAGAATCATTACCTCCAGTATTTAAAGCTCATTCTGTACATATAAAACCATTACCTTCTCACCTTTTTTGTCCTATTGTTATTATTTGTTTTAATGTTTCTTAAAAGGTTTCTTAATCTTTGTGCCATTTGTGTGTCCAGATTATATAATAATAATAGTAATAAGAATAATAGTAACAATTAGGGATGCATCAACACCAGCTTTTTAAGAACGAGTATGAGTACCAATACTTTTTATCAGGTACTTGCTGATTGCAATTACCAATACCTATTTTTCATGCGGTGTGGTGCAATTTAAGCCCATACAAAATGAATGGGTTCAAATCGCACTGCAAAGAATCGCATGTGATTTGAACAGGAATGCCGTGTGAATCCTGTCTGAATCACATATGGTTTCCCACACCGCTCCTGTGTAAACCCAGGCTGAAGTCACTATGAGGAGTCTGGTTTCACAAAGGAGTGGTGCGGTCAACCGCATGTGATTCAGACAGGATTCGCACCACATTCCTGTCCGAACCACATGCGATTCTTTGCAGTGCAGTTTGAGCCCATTCATTTTGTATTGGCTCAAATCGCACCGCACAAAAAAGGTATTGGTTTTATGTATCGGGCACATGCTTAGTATTGGCAACGATACCAATACTGGTATCAGTATTGGTACATCCCTAATGATAATGATGTCACTTAGCCAGCCCAGACTCAGAAAAGATCCCAACTTCAAAGTCGGGATCCACCCCAGAGTCTGGAGTGGTACCTGGCTCAGCCTCTCCGTGAAGCACTGAGAGCCTGAGCCAGCCGCTCCCTCCCCCTCTACAGCCCAACACTTCAGTGAGCGCTGGGGGGGGGCGGCATAGCTGACTGCTGTGACTGATAGTTGATGATGAGTGGTCATGTGATCGCTGAGTTCTCGCCTCTACAGCTGCTGGGGGACCGATGCTGCATCCACCTAGGTAAGTATAAATGGAGCAGGAAAAAAAAGCCCTACTTTAAATGCCCATAGCCTATGGGGTCAATTCACTAAGACTTAAATAACGACTTAAAAAATGCGTTAAAATAACGCATGCGGTAAATTTTTTGCAAATGTGCAATTCACTAAGAATTTTGTGGTAAATAACTCTTGTAGTAAAATATCTGCATTGTGGTAATTACTGCGTATTTTAACACAGTAATTTATCACATGGCTGCGGCGTCCTTAACAACGGATGACTCGCGGATGTCCCACAGACAGCTGAATGAAAACAAAACATGCCAGCAATTACAAATGATGAAAAAAACAGCGTGGGGCTCCCCCCGCATCCATACCAGGTCCTTTGGGTCTGGTATGAATTTTAAGGAAAACCCCACACCAAAATTAAAAGAAAAAAAACGTCCCTTAGGTCTGGCATGAATTTTGGGAGAACTTCACACCAAAATTAAAAAAAATGTAAAAATGGTGTATGGGTCCCCTCACAATCCTAAGGGATTTTGGGTCTGGTATGGATCTGGGGGGGGCCCACGCCATTTAAAAAAAACTTTTGGCATGGGATTCCCCTTAATATCCATACCAGACTCCTAGGGGCTGGGGGGGACCCCAACGCTGCATCTGAAAAAATACCACCAACATAACCCTGGTGATAAATATCACATCTTTTTTTACTTTCTGTTGTGTTTGTGAATTGGACTTAACAGCTTACGGCATGCTTTTTTTTGCGGTATTTACTGACTTATTGTTCATTTTGTGTTAAATACTGCAGAATCTTTATTTTTTTTGCGAATTGGACATTTTGTTACCGCATACGATAATTTATGCAAATGTTGTCACGTGACAGTGTTATCACATGCACCTTTAGTGAATTGAGCCCTATGTATCTATTGACAATGCATAAATCCCTACATAACAATACACCTGTTTACCTAACAATCATATAAAAATAAAAAACGTTTAGCCAGTAAGGCCATATAACACATACTCATAAGTAAAAAAAACACTAAAATATTGTCAACATAACATCTTTTATTGTATAACTAAACTCTTACAGTGCAACCTGTTGATGCACTAGTTCCCTGCATATAAACAGATAAAAGGTGCAATGGTAGTACATAGCATATCTAGTTTCTGCACAATACGTTACAGCACCCTCCATGATGATCAGACGTGTACACTGATGAAAGGGGCCTTGTGCTCTGAAGTGTATGATATAGCCTTTTTTTTTTCTTTTTTTTTTTATTAAACCGTGAAAAGGTATATTGACAGACTTTGGCCTTTTTTTGTTACCTTGGTATTAGTTCCTGGCTTGTGTGATACAATACTTTTGCTTCTGTCCCCAGATAACAATGTACAATTCTTTTATTTTATACTGTACATGATATTGAACACACCGGATTACTTAAAGATCACACAGGCAGCAACGCACATGAAAGGACACTGAAGACTCTGGGCACGTAAGCAGCAGTAGAGATCAAAGACAATGAACAGAAACTGACTTAACCTGAATTCCCAAAAGAAGGGATTTGTGCGAAGACATTTAAAAACATAAACATTAAAGGGACGTTTTACTGCTGGGAGTTACATACAGCCTCTCTGCTTCCTCAGATATGAATATGGGCTCTGCCTCACCTAAAGACCTCCAATGCAAGTGAAATGTTGGTCGCACACAGACAGATTTTGTTGAGGATTTGATTAACAACAACATGGTTTTAAGATGGCCGTGTTTTATAATCTGATTTTCCTAACTTGTATGCTTAGACTTAAGAAATTGAAATGTTTAGAAGCTCTCATAAGAGTCAATATTTCCATAAGAATTGGATAAGGTTGCATGATTGGACAATTTGTACATTTTTAATTAGGTCCAAATGCGCTATATGCCTGATTATGCATTTTATACTTGTGCATCTATTATATATATATATATATATATATATATATATATATATATATATATATATATTATTTTAAACTTAGTAGATTGTATATTTTATGCAACCTTGTAATATTTATGGCCATCTTAAAGGTCTACTTGAATAGATGGAATTTCAAGGGATTGTCTAGATACTGTATAGCTCACATGACATTGATGTTGCTAAATTCTAATAATCTGGAACAAACTCTGATTTTGTTGGCCAGCATAAGGCAGATGCTCTACAAAGTTCTTGTTGCTTTGGGCATACCTCCTGACTTTATGAAATCATAAAGAGGGACACCTTTTAGCTCACAGTATGCAGGTAAAGGACAAATCCCTGCTATAGTCCAGGTTACATGGACCACAATAATCTAATATTCAAAAAATGATCGGCTAAATCACACAAGTGGATTTTTTTTAACCTGTTTTTTATGGGCTCTTTAAAATGCCAAATACAGTATATAGGGACAGAGAAATTCGGTGTCAAAAGAGGGACAGTCCCTCCAAATCAGAGACAATTGGGAGCTATGCCTTTAGGCCCACTGTAAGAGTTCTACAGCGCTGAATACTATTTTGTTTAAAACAAAATGGAGAAACAAAATTGCAGGTAGACCAGAGTCAGAACCAATGACTAGCTGTCCTCTGTATTTTTCTAACTTGTAAGGCAAGTTAGAAAGTAGTAGTATTGGGAAGTAGGTGGTATTCTTTACTCTTTACTCTGCTTTTCCTTACTCTATCAGATTATAGAAGCATTTGGAAGCAACTAATCAGTAAAATTTGGGCCATTTTCAAAAGCTGTATTTCATTGTCTGATTGGGAATGCAATACTGGTGTATTTTCAGGCGCTCTTTTTATTTTGAGCCATAAAATAAATGTTATCCAATGGTCTACCAAGTCAGTAGTATATCAATCTATACTACTAAAAAATTAAGTTACCCAGCAAGTGGCTTAAAAACTGTAATAAATGTCCAAAATATATAAAACAATAAAGAGCATAAATACAGCCTATCACCATACAAAATAAAATAAAAAGACAATGTTGTCTTGTCATCACAGGCAGCTGTACAGCCAGCATACACACATCACCATGCAGAGCCACACACTATGAAAGTACCCTATATTGAAAGCCAGGAGGTTAATAAGGCAATAAGGTGGAGTCATCAAGAAACACCCATGGACTAAGTAGGGCTCTTTAGTGTTTTGTATATTTTGGACATTTATTGAAACCTTGTTTTTTAAGCCACTTGATCTACTGGGTAACTTCATCTTTGGGCTTCTTTTAGCCTTCATTTTTTATTAGCTATTGTTTTGAGTTACGCGGATCTCACCACTTGTTACTTTTTACCGCATTGATGAGCCGGCTGGTTACTCGTGGTAAGTATTACTGTATATTTTTACCTTACCACATTTCAAGACATTGGCTGTGTGTTGGTCCTAGGTATTGGTTTTAGCTTTTAGTGGTATCAATCTATACTGTATTGTTTAATACATGTTAAATTCATTTCCAATACTTAAGTATATTTATCTGTAATCCTGGAATTTCCACCGTCCCTTTAAGCTAACAGAGATGACAGAAAAAGATACTAGATGGATAGATGGCTAGATAGATAGATAGACAATAGATATATAGATAATAGATAGATAGATAGATAGACAATAGATATATAGATAATAGATAGATAGATAGATAGATAGATAGATAGATAGATAGATAGATAGATAGATACTTACCCTTTTCTTGAATAATTGTACTATAATTTCAATAGAATTCATCATTTGCACACAAAATATGTTTCCAATTCTCATTTTTTTTTATTTTCATTCATCCTATTCACCAAAGAGGAAGGATATGTGACTCAACAACATAGAGCACTGCACTGGTAGATGTTAAAAAGGGAAATACAGATTTCCCATGCTGTTTCCTGAAGATACTGTACATTGTACACCAATCTTTCCCACTTCTTATTGCCTGTCAAACATCAGTGAAAAAATACATTGTGTTTCTCTGCTGGACACATTTCACACATTGGTAAACTTTGTGTACAGAATATGAATATTGGAGACTGCTGACATTCATTTTAGTCATTATACCCTGATCCAAAGGTTTGGCACACTCAAACACTGGGGTTTTCAGCTGTCTTTGTTTTTCAGAATCTCCTCCAGTATTATTTTCTGATGATCTGGCCCGTAACTCTGTTATTTTTTAATTTCCTTTAGCAGACCAAGCTCTCCCGCCAAAGCGGCAGTTAGAGGATTGAGGCAAACCATTTAACACTGTCAGGGGTGCTTACAATGGTCAGGTTTTATTCATTATGTAAAACCTTTATTCCAAAAGGGAAAACAAAACTGATGTAACTGCTCAAAAAGTGGACTGGAGTTGGACTTTAAATAAAGTCCATCTAAATATATTTGTCAATTTATTGTTTCCCTCTCCAGACAGTGCCGCTAACCAGTGGTGGCTCCATTGATAGAGGAGCCATCCCAAGATAGGAAATGTGTTACTGTCCACATCACCAGATGAAAATGAACAAAGAAAATTAAGAAGAAAACTAATGCAACCACCACATCAAAGGACTATATACAATTTTTGCTTTCAGGTTTATTGTTTTAAGCGAGTCTGGGTATCTTTTCTGTTGTTGTACCTTAAAATGTTCTACTTACAGTACCGCTCGAAGCTGGATGAAATGAAGTAGCCCCGCTAGTACATAGATTCAGGAACAATGAAGACTGAGTGAGATGGATGCTGCATCAACCAGTACAGTGAAGGTAACAGTGTTGGCCTCAGCTGCCACACCCAGAATGCATTTTGCCCTGCACATCATGGCTTGGTTACAAAGGTCACCTCTGTGAGCAAGCCTCAGTGGGCAGGGCGAACACGTAAGAAAGCATGGCTGGAATGGTGTTTGAGGCCAACACCGTTACCTTCACTGGACTGGTTGATGCAGCGTCCATCTCCTTCAACCAAGAAAATCAGCCGGTGCCATTGCCCCACTAACAAAGCGAAAATCGGACGATTATTCTTAGGTCCAATTTTCGAACAAAAAATCATTTGGAAATTGACCCATGTATGGCCGAACCTAGGTGTTTTTCTGAGTGTTTTAGTAGAAAGCAGTCTGCTTTTTTAATCCAGTTTTCAGGAGATTCATACTTATTGTTTTCAGTGACCCGCCATGGACTTTAATGTGTCATGTAATGTTTTAAAGCTACATTAATCAAAAAAATTGGATTACTTTTTTTTTAAACATCTCCTGCTCCTTAGAATGCCAGCTTTCAATACTTGTTGTCTTGTGTGTTTTCCTTCTGGACACTTGCCCTGGTTTTCAATATTCAATTCATGTATGCTATGCAATGGGTTTGATTTACTAACAGCAAATAGGCTGTTCACTTTGTAGTGGAATTATCCCCTTACAAAGTGAACAGCCTTAGTGAACGAGGTGAACACTGCCGACTTCCATTATCCAATCATGTGCAAACAAAATTGCTATTTTTTCTACGCGTGTGATTGGAAATGCTTTGCAAAGTGAAATTTCGTCACTTTCACTAAGCTCTGGGGAAATTTCATTACAAAGTGCAACTTCCCTTGCAATTGGAATAGCCTATTTGCCTTTAGTAAACAGACCCTGTTGTGTTTTAGCATGCATTAAGCACCTGCTGGAAAAACTATATTGTAATGTAGAACAACCAAATACTGGAATTAGCTTCCTAACTAGTTAATATGTTCTCTTGTACAGAAATATTGTATTCTGGTAACTGTATGTGGCTAATACCTGTCAAGATAGTAGCACTCCTTTTTTATTGCACACGCCGTATGTATATATATATATATATATATATATATCTCCCCATTTACATGCAGACCAGGATGTCCAGGTGACACTACCAAGGGAGCATGCAATGATCAGCTTTTCTTAAAGTGGTAATGAATCCTACATTTTTAATAGAGATTACAGTAGCTGACCTTAGCTCTTACCTTTTCTGCTTTTTCTTCTTTTGTAGCATCTTGACTGTCTTCTTAAATTAGCCGGTCCAAAAATCTCTGCTCTGTTTTCCTGCCTGGCATGGTCATATGGAGCCACCCTTTCATGTGAACTCCCAGAAGAGAGACTCCGGCACTAATGTGCAGGCATCCAGGGAAGACTGGATGGGGTGCACATGTGCAGTGGCCCTTGGAATTATGGGATTTGTAGTCCCAAAGTGGAGGATCAGGCAACTTTCATTGAAGCTGTGTGAGTGCACAGTGAAGCAGTGGAAATCGAGCTGGAGCCTGACTTTGTCTAGAACAAAGTTCTCCAAATTTTCCAAACAAAAGTCCAGTTTACTGTTCTTAAGACTTTTAGGGGGCCGGATTGTGGAAATTGTGGTTAGAAAATACCCTGACAGCAATGGGAGTAAACAGTGCCCCATCACTGATATTAGCAGGGGGGAATTGCCCCATTATTGGTATCAGGGGAAGGAATTGTACCCCATCATTGGTGTCAGTGGGGACAATAGTATCCTGCTGTTGGTATCAGTGGGAGCAATAGTGCTCCATCATTGGCGTCAGTGGGAAGAATAGTGCCCCATTGTTGGTATCAGTGACAGGAATTATTGGTGTCAGTCAGAGGAATAGTGCCTTGTATCAGTAGGGGAATAATGCCCCAAGGGCTGGATAAAGGCAAGCAACTGGGCTCCTGGGCCCCTGGGCTGTCTTTAGGGATTACTGGTCTAAAACAAACAAACAAACATTTAAAGTGGCTGTAAACCTCTGAAATGAAAAATTAACAAAGTATGTCCTTTTATAGTGTGTACTTGCCTATATCCAAAGCACATAGTTGTGATTTCTGTCTCCTCTCTCACTCTTCTACTATCTGCATGAGTCACTTCTCACAGGTAAAGCCTACACCAGATAATCACAGGAGCCCCTCCCCCACACACATCACACAGCAGGTGATTGACAACCTAAGCTGTGCATGTTTTCCTTAGAGATTGTGTAAAGTAGTGTGTGTATACGTACCCTCCACTCGGGTCTCAGATTACACTCAGATTATAACTTACTTTTATAACTGGATACTAACATTTATAGGTAAAGTTGATCCAGGGAATATCCGATTGCCTCTCGGGGGATCAGGAAGGATTTTTTTTCCCAGCAGGAGCAAATTGGATCATGCTTTGCTAGGGGTTTTTTTGCCTTCCTCTGGATCAACTGTGGGTATAGGATTATAACTTTTTTTATGGTTTAACTGGATGGACTTGTGTCTTTTTTCAGCCAGACTATCTATGTAACTCAGCTCCCTCTCTATGCTGTACAGTGTATGACATCAGATCCCTGCACCCTGCCTTCTGGAGCTAGGAAATGTTGTCTAAATTCTGTTCTTTTAATGACTGCAAAGGAGAGAGAACTGCAGATAAATAGGCACAACGTATGTAAAAGGATTTGTTTCATCTCTGTGTATCACCTGAGGCCAGTCACTTTACTGGGTATATGTAAGGGTTTACAGCCGCTTTAATGATCTGTGCTCAGCTGGCCTATATAATTTGCCCACTTTAGGCCTCAATAAAATATCGTGTTCCATTTTTAAATGGTCACATTTGATCTAGGCAATATGGAACAATGAAGGTACTAAAATTGCAGATTTTATGAAGAAAACAGAAATGCAATCTAATTTGTTTTCTAGAGGATTCTCTCTTTGATATAAATAGTGTATTTATTTCAGTGGGTGCGAACTGCCGCTTGGCTGAGTAACCAAGCTCAGGTTCCAGACAGAATAGAACTATCAGCCAAGCAGGAAAAATCTTTTGGGTAGAACTTGTCTATATGATCAGTATGTTAACGGTTAATTACTGAAGCTGTGCTTGCACATTAGGCTGCTGTTTATAACTATCATTTTAGCAGGCAAAAAATGCTGCATTTTAAAGACAAAAAAACACTCAGCATCTTGTTTCAATAGATTCTTTTCATACATGGATCTGAATGATTAATAGTTGGTAATGAATACTTAACATGTATCTATAGGCAAAATGACATATATGATGCAATCTGTCAATAGCATTAACACAGATGTTTTTGTTTCTCCAAGTCTTCCCTGTGGCACAATTGGATTTACTTTTCGATCCTTCCAGTAGCTTTGTTACTTTTCTACTTTCTGTAACAGGCCAAGCTGTCCAGCAAAAGTGACAGTTTCAGGGGTGGGATAAAGCAAATTGAACCAGTGAGGGTTCTTACAATGGTCAGCTTTTATTGATATGATGTAATCCTTTTAAAAATAAAAAGGGGAAACTCAAAAATAAAAAACAAAAATTGCTGAGTTGAAGTGATATTAAAGCCAACAAAAAATGCATCATACTGTCGCTTACCAAACCTTAAATGTGATGGCTGCTTTTTTTTTAAAAAATTTTCTCTATTTTCACTTGGTGACCTGGCCAATAATACAATTCCTGTCTTAGAATATTTCTACAACACTGGAGGAGCAGCAGAGACTCTGGACTTTGGAAAGCAGCATTGTCAGTCTGCGGAGAGCGTAGTGTTAGATGCACTAGCATACAGGTGTCAAACACAAGGCCCGAGGGCCGAATCCAGCCCTCTGGGCCATATCATGTGGCCCTTGCACCTCTACTGCAGGTACCCCCTTGTTTCCACCTCCCCTGGTCTCAGCATTCAGCAGACTTTAGTAATTGACTCCATTCCTCCTCTGGTCCTCCTCCAGAACCTGCACTTTCTGCTTTCCAGCTCTGCCCCCAAAGGGGGTGCACGGTGATGTTAGGGAGGGTGTGGGATTTTTGACATCTGATTTAATGGGGGGTGGGGTAATCACGGCATCTAGTCTTACATATACAACCGGCCCTCCGAGGGCAACCAGAATGCTGATACAATCCACTGTGAAATGGAGTTTGACACCCCTGCACTAGCAGATTTAGAAGGACCTAGCTAACACATTAAAGTTCCTGCTAGCTCTTTTTAAGCAGTTACATCAACAATTATTTTCCTTTTTAGGGTAAAGATTTTACATAAATAAAAGCTGATCATTGTAAGCACCCCTTTTCGTGTACTGACAGGATCACAGGTGAAAATAATGGAAAAAAGCCTAAAAAAGTAAAGTAATGCAGCCACCACATCTAAGAACTAAGCTGCAATATAATACATTTTTATTTTTGGGTTTAACCTCCCTGGCAGTATTCCAGCTCGGGGTAAAGTTTCAGTACCACAAGCGGTAACCCCGAGCTACACTGTAGCATTGCTCCGGGATCCCTTCTGCACTTACCTTGTCCTGCGCTCCCACGATTTCCCCCCTGCAGTGTCCCTGGCAATGTCCTCCGGCCAATGCCGGCACCTGTCTTCCACGTTCTGTTCCCTGCGACGTCAGGACATACGGGGGACGGAACGGCAGGAAATTTAAAAATGTGGAAAAGTGACATTCACTAAGTACACTAAAATCACATAGTAAACCATTACTGTATCAAACCATTTCACATACATTTTGTCCCGAGTGCTTTGTCCTGTGCCCTGCCTGCATTTTTACTGTTCTCTCTGCCTGGAAACTGAGAATTGTCCATGGCGGCCAAAAAGCGTCCCTTTAGGTCAAAAGCGGTTTTAGACCAGCTACAAAAAAGGCGATAGTAAATTAGAACCACTTGCAGAATTGAGTGATAATGATACGTGGGGAAATTCGTCATCAGACACTGAAAACGATTTTGCGACTTTGCTCAGTGATGTGCGAACTTGGCGCTATATTTCAAATGTCAGTGTTTTTGGTTTGATTACATTATTGAATTAAATTTATCATTATATTATTATTTTTTATGATTATTTATTATAATTTATGATCTCATGTTTCAAATTTTATCATACCCGGGATGTTTACTAGACTCTTGTTCGGACATTCGGGCATTTTGGAAGGTCTCCTGAAGTTATCTTTAAAAAACACTTCTAAACGCAAACGCTCATAAATGCTCATAAATGCGGTATGCAAAAGTGGCTAAACAGACGTTTTTTAACCTACGTTTTCCAGCAGTCAGTTTCCATCGTTCAAAGTGTCCCATGTACATGGGGCCTAAGAGTAAATAGGCTGTTCACTGTCCAAGGGAATTTAGCCCTAAGCTTAGTGCATGAGATATAGCTTTGCTGACTTCCATCATCCAATCATGTGCGAGCAATAATACCATTTTGTTTTCCTGCACGTGATTGGATATTCTTTGCAATTGTACTGCACTCACTATGCTCTGGGGAAGATCAATTTACATAGTGCAAAGTTCCTTGAAAAAGGAACAGACTATTTGCCTTTTAGTAAGTCAGCCTCTAGTCTACATGGATGCGTTGACACGGTGGAGTTTATTTACTAAAGCTGGAGAGTCCAAAATCAGACTCACTTCTGCATAGAAACCAATCAGCTTCCAGGTTTCATTGCCAAAGCTTCATTGAACAAGGTGAGGTTAGAAGCTGATTGGTTTCTATGCAGAAGGGAGTCTGATTTTGGACTCTCCAGTTTTAGTAAATAAACCCCGGTATGACAGTATTAGTCATCTCTGCCTTATTCGTTACCATATGATTGGCTAACACGAGACCCCCTACTGACAGTATTTGCTGCATTTCCCACTCTGCATACATGTGAACCTAGGCTCAGACTGATGTTTAAATGCTGCTGGTGTGCAAGGGTTGATAAGAATTGACCATAAAAAGATTGCAGGTCATACTAAAATGTTTATGCATTGCATTTTACATATATATATTTTTTCTCAGAAAATAGGAGCAGGAACCCAAACACTATCCCCCAATACACCCCCCCCCCCCCCCGACACACACACACCATCCAAAGTGCATCAAATAGTGGGTGTGGTCAAACTTCTTTAACAGTGGGAGGGTCTTAAAGGGGCAGAGTTTGGGGGTTTGGTATGTACATAGTGCAGAGTTCAGTGGTGCGCTGCATACAGAGTGCAGAGTTTGGGGGTGTGGTATGTACATAGTGCAGAGTTCAGTGGTGCGCTACATACAGAAAGCAGAGTTTGGGGGTGCAGTATGTACATAGTGGAGAGTTCAGTGTTGCACTGCATACAGAATGCAGAGTTTGGGGGTGCGGTATGTACATAGTGGAAAGTTCAGTGGTGCACTGCATACAGAGAGCAGAGTTTGGGGGTGTGGTATGTACATAGTGCAGAGTACAGTGGTGTGCTGCATACAGAGAGCAGAGTTTGGGGGTGCGATATGTACACAGTGGAGAGTTCAGTAGTACACTGCATACAGAGAGCAGAGTGTGGGGGTGCGATATGTACATAGTGGAGAGTTCAGTGGTGCACTGCATACAGAGAGCAGAGTCTGGAGGTTCGGTATGTACATAGTGGAGAGTTCAGTGGTGCACTGCAAACAGAGAGCAGAGTTTGGGGGGTGCGGTATGTACATAGTGAAGAGTTCAGTATTGTGCTGCATACAGAAAGTAGAGTTTGGGGGCGTGATATGTACATAGTGCAGAGTTTAGTGGTGCGCTGCATACAGAGCAGAGTTTGGGGGTGCGGTATGTATATAGTGCAGAGTTAAGTAGTGTGCTGCGTACAGAGAGCAGAGTCTGGAGGTGCGGTATGTACATAGTGCAGAGTTCAGTGGTGCGCTGCGTACAGAGAGCAGAGTCTGGGGGTGCGGTATGTACATAGTGCAGAGTTCAGTGGTGCCCTGCATACAGAGAGCAGAATCTGGGGGTGCGGTGTGTACATAGTGCAGAGTTCAGTGATGCGCTGCATACAGCGAGCAGAGTGTGGGGGTGCGGTATGTACATAGTGCAGAGTTCAGTGGTGCGCTGCATACAGAGTGCAGAGTTTGGGGGTGCGGTATGTACATAGTGCAGAGTTTGGGGGTGCGGTATGTACATAGTGGAGAGTTCAGTGGTGCGCTGCGTACAGAGAGCAGAGTCTGGAGGTGCGGTATGTACATAGTGCAGAGTTCAGTGGTGCGCTGCGTACAGAGAGCAGAGTCTGGGGGTGCGGTGTGTACATAGCGCAGAGTTCAGTGGTGCCCTGCATACAGAGAGCAGAATCTGGGGGTGCGGTGTGTACATAGTGCAGAGTTCAGTGGTGCGCTGCATACAGAGAGCAGAGTGTGGGGGTGCGGTATGTACATAGTGCAGAGTTCAGTGGTGCGCTGCATACAGAGTGCAGAGTTTGGGGGTGCGGTATGTACATAGTGGAGAGTTCAGTGGTGCGCTGCAAACAGAGAGCAGAGTTTGGGGGTGCGATATGTACGTAGTACAGAGTTCAGTGGTGCGCTGCATACAGAGTGCAGAGTTTGGAGGTGCGACATGTACATAGTGGAGAGTTCAGTGATGCGCTGCATACAGAGTGCAGAGTTTGGAGGTGCGACATGTACATAGTGGAGAGTTCAGTGGTGCGCTGCATACAGAGAGCAGAGTCTGGAGGTTCGGTATGTACATAGTGGAGAGTTCAGTGGTGCGCTGCAAACAGAGAGCAGAGTTTGGGGGTGCGATATGTACGTAGTACAGAGTTCAGTGGTGCGCTGCATACAGAGTGCAGAGTTTGGAGGTGCGACATGTACATAGTGGAGAGTTCAGTGATGCGCTGCATACAGAGTGCAGAGTTTGGAGGTGCGACATGTACATAGTGGAGAGTTCAGTGGTGCGCTGCATACAGAGAGCAGAGTCTGGAGGTTCGGTATGTACATAGTGGAGAGTTCAGTGGTGCGCTGCAAACAGAGAGCAGAGTTTGGGGGTGCGATATGTACGTAGTACAGAGTTCAGTGGTGCGCTGCATACAGAGTGCAGAGTTTGGAGGTGCAACATGTACATAGTGGAGAGTTCAGTGATGCGCTGCATACAGAGTGCAGAGTTTGGGGGTGCGGTATGTACATAGTGCAAGTTTCTGAAGTGCGCTACAGACAGAGTACAGAGTTCAGCCTTCTTCCACAGCTGCTTACCTCTGCATCCCCCACCCACATCTCATTTTCACTCCCTACTTCTCCAGTACCTCCCTGTACACTGTAGGTGGCTCTGCCTCACTCACTTGCAGGGAGATCATTCAGTGGGGGTGTCAGCAGCCACACTGCACTCCAGGCACTGCATCTCCCTTGTCTCCATTCTGATGTCACTTGTAAACACAGAAACCAGACTTTTGTGTTTACAAGTGATAGCGGTGAGCAGGGAGCTGAAAGCCTGAGCCAGAGGTGGGGGAACTGGTGGTGGGAGTCCCACCAAGTTCCAGCTGAAAAAAGCCCTATATATATATATATATAATATGTAAATATTATATATATATATATATATATATGTATATATATATATATATATATTATATGTAAATATTTTATATATATATATATATATATATATATTGGCCTAGATTTTGTTTCTGAAAAGTACACCAGAAAAAGTGTAAATACATATGAAATTATTAAGAAAAAAAGGAATTAAAAGAAAAAAAAACTTTTAACCAAGAAATAAACAGTCTTTAATATGCACTGTTCAATTTTCATTCTTTGTTCTCCAAAATCAAGTTCCCCGGTTTTTCTCTTTCCCCTTAATATCTCTTAGATAAATTTGCGCATGTTAAATCCTAAACTAGCAGCAGCACAAAGCGTTGCACACAATGTCGGCTCTCTCTGCTCTGCATCATACATTTTCCCCCTGCATTATGTGTCATGCACCAAAGCAAAGCCTTGTGAATCTCTGTCCGTTTAATCTGTTTTTGTCTTGCAGTATTTTGCATAGCAGGGGTTTTCGTCTCCCCCCCTCACTTCGTATCTGGTATAATTAATTCCAGTGCTTGAAGACAATGTTTTTCTATTTCAAATAGCAGCATTACTTCTGACACAAGAACAGTTTATTGGGGATTAGTGTGTATTGGTTACTAAGGCTGCTTGTGTGTCACTTCTGCCATCTAGTGCCCATTAGCAGTAATAGCAGCATTGTTTCTTCCTCTCCCCCAGCTCTAGTTTATAACAAGCTATTAACAGTGCAATGTGGAAATGCACCTCAAATCACATTCTGTGTACTATAAATGACAAGGAGGGTGACGGGCTGAAAAATAGACGTATAGTTGCTGCACCATTCCAAGCTATGGGGTAGCTATATTAGTGTCGGTATTATGCATAGTAGATGCTAAATATATTACTTCTGTGGTTATAAAAGGCTAATTTGTTTCATTTTGTGAAGAATTTATGTGAATTTGGAATGAATAGCTTTTACGAAATGGCATTGCCAGGTCCAGTTTTGAAAATGTGATGTTTACATGTGTGGGCTTATTAAAGGACCTGGCAACACGAGGTTCCCGTAGAGCTCCTGCAGCCTTGGATCTGCCTTTGCTTACACAGTTTACAGATATAATGGACTTTTCACCCACTCTCCCTAAAATTTATATGCATGTCTGCATGGAGATGTGCAATTTTCTGTAGCTCCCTCCTACAGAGGCTGTTGGGTAAATTTAGTATGGGGCAGAGGTGCAACTAGTACCTTCAGGGCCCCTGTGCAAGAAACCATTAAGGGCCCCTCCTGTTGATGGGATCAATGGCAGTGGTGGGGAGGAATGGGATCAGTGGCAGTGCTGAGGGGTTAATGTTATCAGTGGCAGTGCTGGGGGGTTAATGTTATCAGTAGCAGTGCTGGAGAGTTGATGGGATCAGTGGAAGTGGGGGGGGGGGTAAATTAATCAGTGGCAGTGCTGGGGGAATGGAATGAGTGGCAGTGGTGGGGGGGAGGGAATGGGATCAGTGGCAGTACTGGGAGGATGGAATCATTGGCAGTGCTGAGGGTGTGATCAGCGACAGTGCTGGGGGGGGGGAGTGTTGTGATCATAAGCAGTGCTGGGGGGCTGGGATCAGTGGCAGTGGTGTGAAGGAGGGAATTAGATTGGTGGCAGTACTGGGGGGATGGGATCAGTGGCAGTGCTGTGGTGTGTGTTCACATGCAGTGCTCGAGGGTGTGATCAGTGGCAGTACTGCAGTGATCAGTGGCAGTGCTGGGGGGTTAATGTTATCAGTAGCAGTGCTGGAGAGTTGATGGGATCAGTGGAAATGGGGGGTAAATGAATCAGTGGCAGTGCTGGGGGAATGGAATAAGTGGCAGTGGTGTGGGGGAGGGAATGGGATGAGTGTCAGTACTGGGAGGATGGAATCAGTGGCAGTGCTGAGGGTGTGATCAGTGACAGTGCTGGGGGGGGGGGAGTGTTGTGATCATAAGCAGTGCTGGGGGATTGATGGGATCAGTGGCAGTGGTGGCGGTGAGGTGGGGGGCTGTAATGGAATCAGTGGCAGTGCTGAGGGGCTGGGATGAGTGGCAGTTGTGTGAGGGAGGGAATTAGATCAGTGGCAGTACTGGGGGGGATGGGATCAGTGGCAGTGCTGTGGTGTGTGTTCACATGCAGTGCTCGAGGGTGTGATCAATGGCAGTACTGCAGTGATCAGTGGTAGTTCTGGGGGGTTGATGGGATCAATGGCAGTGGAGGTGGGGGGAGAATGGGATCAGTGTCAGTGCGGGGGGGGGTGAGTGGCATTGGTGGTGGGGGGAATGGAATCAGTAGCAGTGTTGGGGGGTGATCAATGGCAGTGCTAGGGGGTTGATGGGATCCGTGGCAGTGGTGGGGAAATGGGATGAGTGTCAGTGCTGGGGGGATGGGTTGAGTGGCAGTGCTGGGGGGATCGGATGACTGGCAGTGCTGAGGGAGATGGGATGAGTGGCAGTGCTGGTGGGAGGATGGGATGAGTGGCAGTGCTTGGGAAGATGGCATCAGTGGCAGCAGTGGTGGTGGAGATTGGGTTCAGTGGCAGTGCTGGGTGCCAGGATCAGTGACACTTACTTGCTATTAGTGTCCACTCCATTCCCCCTACAATGCTTGTTGTCTCTCGGCTCCCTCTTTTACAAGCAATAAATGTAAAAAAAGACAACCTTAGACTGTTTACTGAGCCAGAGTGGATAGATGACCACAGTGTGCCTGACTGTCCTGCAGTGATTACAGAAAGAATCTGTTCTAAAATTCAGAATGTAATCTTGAAGCTTTATTAACAAAACAGGGTGGGGTGAAACTATGGGAAAAACAGATAAGAAATATATACAATCAATGTATGAAACATATAAAAACGCAATGAAATAACTAGGCTTCAGATAGCAATAAACCTATGCTCATCAGTGATGCTGCCTGTCGGAGATGTGAGTTTAGTCCACAACTTGTGCTGCAAAGATGGCTGGTTTCCTCTTGCTCAGTTTTAAGATGAAGTCTGAGCTCCCAGGATGCACCTGTTTCCTTTTCTTAGAATGAGGGAAGATGGGAGTTCTTATTAAAGTGAAACAGCCTTTGGCTTCTGCAAAACAGTAAATTTATTCTAGTGGCCAAATGTAATATTGCAGGCAGGACAAATTAAATACTAAGCACACACTGTTTAATTTACATTACCCCGTCTCTTTCTGTATGGGGATGATGGCACTATAATTATTTAAAAAATAATTTAAGTACCTAATGGATACCTTTCCTAATGAATATACAGCTGTCACATGACCCAACTCTCTCCCAGGCTGCAGGGAAACATAAGCAGGAGGAGCTTCTAGTCATCTAGTGCTGGTTACATGTTAAAAATAAAAAAACAGCCAGTCACAGGCTGTGTTACACCCCTCTAGCTTGTGTCTTGGAATAAGAGGGAGGTGAAGCAATGATGTCTACATGTAATATCCTCCCCCCCCCCCATTGTGTTTAGCTGGTTAGTGAGCATGGAGGAGGAGGGAGGGGGCTGTAATTTACCACTGTGAATACACTCACATGTGTGACTCTATAGCTACAAGGGCATCTCAGATGTATTAACCACCTCTCGTCCGGCCGTTGTATATAAACGGCCGGGTGGCAGTGCAGGTTCAGGTGGCTGTTTATAAATGGCCTCCCAGCACCCTGCTTGTGCAAGCTTCCTGGGAGCATGCAGCACCGCGTTCCGGTGCCCGCTGTGTCCTCCGATGGAACATCAATCGTTGGACGGGACCTCTGTACGAGGTCCCGATCATGTGATCACTGATTGGCCAATCAGTGATCACATGCAGAGTAGTAAGCAAGATGTCATTTGTGACATCATTGCTTACTACATGTGAAATCTGTGAATGATCACAGAGGTCACATGGTACAAGGCTATTCACAACAGCCTTGTACCATGTGATAAGCTGTGACCAATCACAGCTCACTCAGTAGTTCTCAATGGCTGCAAGAATGTAGCAAGAGAGGAGGCATGATTGCATTTACATTCTTTATGGGTGTAAAAGCAATCCGTGTACAAAAAAAAAAATCTTCATCACCCCCCACAAGTAGTACAGTGTCACCATGGTGACATTGTACTGCTAGGTTGACAGTATGTAAAAATCAATAAATTAAAAAGTAATATAAAAATGTAAAAAAAAATGTTTAAAAATTATCATGTTTGGTTATAAACTAATTTGGTTTTTTTTTTCTACTAAAAATATAACGGAATAAATTTTGGCCAAGATTTATGATGAAATACTATTTATTTGCAACATTTTATAAGAAAAACACTTTTTTTCAAAATTTTTGGAATTTTTAATTTACATAGCAAAAAAAATAAAAATCCCAGTGGTGAATAAATACCACCAAAATAAAGCTTTATCTGTCTAAAAAAATGCTAAAAATTCATATGGGTACAGTGTTGCATGACCGCGCAATTGTCATTCAAAGTGTGATAGCGCTGAAAGCTGAAAATTGGCCTGGAAAGGAAGGGGGTAAAAGTGTCCGGACTGGAAGTGGTTAAGGAATAAATGCTCAACATAAAAACTCACTGAAAAGTGAGCATATGCAGAGCTGCCACCACTGCTCTGCAAAATCCCTAGCTGAATTGGGGACATGAACAAAAAGGAGGGAGACAGAGAACAGCAGAATCAACCAGGTTTTTTACAGAATACAGAAAACAAATCTCATAGTGATGGAGTGAGTATGAACAGCATGCAATACACCATTTATGATAGTTTTTATTATGTGAATTTAGTGACACTTAAATGAATTTCCCTGCTGAAGCAGAACAGCAAGATCTTGTATTTTCATACTGCTCATGCATGAGGTGAAGCACATGATGCTATGCACCACATCTTACACAGGCGGCATACAAAATTGCACTCATCTTGGAAAAAAAACCCTCCCCTGACGACCCCCCTTCCCCACCCCTCCAAGATATCAGCGTTAGGGTTTATTTTCAACAATTACATGTAATGTCATACGGTGCATGTGCGAGATGAGTGCCCGACGTCATGGTGTCCATCACAGTTATGATGTAGATTTTCATGGAGGCATGGACAAACTATCTTATGTTTTCCAAATGGAATAGGTGGAGGCGTCCCTACACAAGGAACCACGGGTCCAAAAATTCTTTGAGGTTCGGGAATCTGGCATTTAAACCTTGCCCATAGATACTCAACAATCTATACTATGATGTTTTCAATACACCCAGTGGTATCAAAGTAGATTGCTAACCATCGATCCCCCGATTTAACGTATCACTTAAATCAGATTAATGTTCATTATTAATGTTCATCTTTAGACCCAGTACTACTGTTTTTTTTTCAACTATTCTAACAAGTTGTTTACTGTATTTTTTAAAATTTGTTTCACTGGACAAATGTTGTGGCCACCCTCATTGTTAATTGCACCTTTGCAATTAAAAGAAAAAAATCATAGAGGTGAAATTAAAGAAAAAGTCACATGGACATAGGTGTGTATACTTGTATACTTAATGTAACATTTTCATAAATTACTGCCACATTTATAGGGGGGGAGGGTGTCCTTACAGCGACTGACACTGCTCAGTATTAACAAACCAATGCAAGACTGATGAACATAGAAAGCATCTGTAAATGAATAGTATAAGGTCCTATTCACACTAATGTGTTTTGCTTTTGGGTTGTATGGATTTTTATAAAGCATTTCCATGTGAAATCAAGTAGAGAACTGCTAATCAGGTATACTGCAACTTTGCTAATGTCGGAAAATAAACTCATCATATATTTAAGTAGAACTAAGAGCAAAATAAATAAAATGGCATATATGAGACAGTCTGTTACTAGCATTAAAACAGGGACAACCTTTAAGAGGTGGAGATCTACCCGAGCCACATTGGAAGAGATCAAAGATCACCATGGTGCAGCACCCTTGCCACCCCCCCCTTTTTTTTTTTTCAGAGAAAAAAAACTAGCAAGGCACCATCAACCAGTTTCGCACTGCCCTATAGCAGAAATACTGCTACAGGGTGGCTAGGGTGCGCAAAATCACGTATATATGTGATTTTGCAGTTCTGGGTAGGGGTCGTACACACCCTACCCGTGCCGCCATTCGTGGCCTCGGCTGTCAATTGTGGGGTCCCAGCCGGTGCTTACTTGCCGGCACACGGTGATCGACAAGTATCTCCGACGGGGGAGAGACCTGTATGAAAACAACACAGATCTCTCCCCTGTCAGCTCCTGCACACTGCTTTGTATGGCTCTGCAGAGCCATACAAGGCAGTGTGCTTACAGTGAAGCACACACACCGCCCCTATAGTGAACTAGCACACAGTTAACCCTTTGATCGTCCCACATGTCAACCCCATCATGCCCAGTGCCATTAGTACAGTGTCAGTGCTGTTTGTTTACAAACGGTTTTATTGTATAAGAGTAGACTGTAAAACAACAGTACATTTTCAAATGATATTTACAGCAAAAACAAGGCACTTTTGGAAAGTACAATACAGAAAAGTATATTAATGTAAGAAAGAGAAGAAATAGAAAAGAGTAGATTGCAAGTACATGATATACGTAAATGATAAGGTAGGTTGAATGATACATCTGTCAACAGTATTTGCCAGACAACTTTCACTGGGAATGTTATTAATCATGCAATAAATGTCTATAAGTCCTCCATGACTCCCATTTTTTATCAAATAAGTGCATCTTATCCAGTAGGGTATAATGAATACGTTCCATGAGCAGTGTCACTGCTTTTTATTAGCACTGATCACTGTATTGGTGTCACTGGGGATGTCAGTGACACCAAGTCAGTTCCCCCCAGTGTCAGAATGCCCGATGCAGTCCCACAGTCCCACAATAAGTCGCTGATCGCCACCATTACTAGTAAAAAAAAAATTCCAGTATACAGTATATACGGCCATTTGTAAATGCTATAACTTTCACATAAACCAATTAATTTACATGTATTGGGATTTTTTTTTTAGCAAAGACATAGAGCAGAATACATTTTTTATGAAATGTCATTTTTAAAGTTCTTTTACTGGACATGTTTAACAGCAAAAAGTCAAAAATATTGTTTTTTTCTCAAAATTGTCAGTCTTTTTTTATTTATATAAAAAAAAAATGAAAAACGCAATCAAATACCACCGAAAGAAAGCTCTATTTGTGGGGGGAAAGGGACATAAATTTCATTTAGGTGCAGCATTGCATGATTGCGCAATTGTCAGTTAAAGTAACACAGGGCCGTATCACAAAAAATGGCCTGGTCAGGAAGGAGGATAAATCTTCTGGAGAGCAAGTGGTTAAAAAGTATGTAATTAGAAATAAGGTCTGCACATCACTATTAACCGCTTAATAGCGCAGAAATACTGCTATAGGGCGGCACGGGTGTGCAAAATCATGTATATCATTAAATCAAGCATCATCCTGGTATCGTTTTTTCAGCCAGTGATTGGCGTTCATGTAAAAGCAATCCTAGTGGCTAATTAGCTGCAGGATTGATTTTACAAGCAGCAGGAGGAGATGCCTCCCCTCCCCCCCACCAGTGCCTTCCCGTGCTATCGGGGGAACCTGAGAATGCAGCCGGTGTTTCTGCCAGCTGACCATAGAGCTGATTGGAGACCGGAGTGGTGCCAATCATCTCTATAGTCTAAGAAATCTGAAGCTAATGAGCATTTCATCACTTCAGTTTCGCAGCATATAAACAGCGCCATTTGTTAATTGGGAAAGCATCTGATCACACCGATTCTGGTTTGATTAGATAATGTAAGGGCAGAGGAGATATCTAGAGTCTGTTAGACCCCAGATTTCTCAAAAACGAATATATGACAATGCCCATTGAAGGTATAGGGGATATTTGCATTCCCTGTGATAGCATTAAAAGTGATAAAAAAAAATGAAAAGGGACAGTGTAAAAATAATTTAAAAAATTAAAATAACTTAAAAAAAAAAGCACCCTCGCCCCCCGGCGTGCAGGAGTGTTGACCCTGTGTCAGTATGTAAACAGCGGTTGCACCATGCATGCGAGGTATCGCCGTAAATGTCAGATCAAGGGCAGTAATTCTAGCACTAGACCTCCTCTGTAGATCTAAAATGGTAGCTTGTAAAGTCTTTTAAAGCGGTGCCTATGGATATTAAAAATGTATGCAGCTTGTCGCCATTGCTCGGGGCATGCACAGTTTTAAAGCATGTCATATTTGGTATCTATTTACTCGGCATACCATCATCTTTTATATTTTACCAAATAATTGGCCAATATATTGTGTTTTTGTGCATTACAAGTAAAAAAGTTCTATTTTTTTTTCAATTTGCATTTGTAAAATTGCTGCACGAGTACTATGTGACATAAAAAATTGCAGCGCCCACCATTTTATTCACTAGGTTGTCTGCTTTAAAAAATATATAATGTTTGGGGGTTCAAAGTAATTTCCTAGCAAAACATACTGATTTTTTTCATGTGAACAAAAAGTGTCAGAAAAGGCTTGGTCTTCAAGTGGTCAGAAGAGTGAGTGATGTGGGATATAAACTTCTAATGCTGGCCATAGAATGCCCCCACCCCCCAAAACGACCCCTTTTTGGAAAGTAGACACCCCAAATTATTTGATGAGAGGCATGTTGAGTCAATAGAAGAATTTATTTTTTATCACAACTTTGTATTAAAAAAAATGTTTTTGTCATTTTGGACAAACTTGTGGGAAAAAAATAAATCTTCCATGGACTCAATATGCCTCTCAGCAGATTATTTAGGGTATCTACTTTCCAAAAAGGGTTCATTTGGGGGTGCTTGTACTGTCCTGGTATTTTAGCACCTCAATAAATGTGATAGGCAGTCAGAAAGTAAAAGCTGTGTAAATTGCATTATCTATACCATAATTTGCAGATGCTATAACTTTTACACAAAGCAATCAATACCACCAAAAGAAATCTCTATTTGTGTGAAAGAAAGGACATAAATTTAATTTATATACAGCATTGCATGACCGCGCAATTGTCAGTTAAACTAGCACAGCGCTGTATAGCAAAAAATGGCATTAATTGCAGTATCCATACCGTAGTTTGTAGATGCTATAACTTTAACACAAAGCAATCAATATTCACTTATTGGGATTTTTACCAAAACACGTAACAGAATACATTTTGGCTTAAATTTATGGCGAAATTTGAGTTTTCTGGATATTTTTTTGGACAGAAATGAGAAAATATTGGGGTTTTTTTTCAAAATTTTCAGTCTTCTTTGTTTATAGCATGAAAAACAAAAAGTGTACAGGTGATCAAATACCACAGAAAGAAAGCTCTATTTGTGTTAAAAAAGGACAGCATTGCATGACTGTGTAATTGTCAGTTAAACTAATGCAGTGCTGTATAGCAAAAAATGGCATAAATTACAGTATCTATACCATGGTTTGTAGACGCTATAACGTTCACACAAAGCAATCAATAGATACTTAGTGGGATTTTTTTTTATCAAAAACATGTAGCAGAATACATTTTGGCCTAAATGTATGACTAACTTTGAGTTTACTATATATTTTTTATAGCTGAAAGTAAAAAACACAGTTTTTTTCAAAATTTTCGATCTTTTTTCATTTATAGCAAGAAAAATAAAAAGCGTACAGGTGATCAAATACCACCGAAAGACAGTTCTATTTGTGTGAAAAAAGGACATAAAGTTAGTTTGGGTACAAGATTGCATGAATGAGCAACTACCAGTTGAAACAGTGCTGGTCAGTAAGGGGGGTAAATCCTCAGGAGGGCAAGTGTTTAATTACACCATTCAGCAACCAGTAATATATTATTATTTCGGGTGCTTAAACCTCTCCACAGTGAATCAATCTGTTAGTACAATAGTTTTTAATGTATTGAGTAAGCACTCCCAGGGACGGACTGACCATTTGGAAACTCGGGCACTGCCCGAGGGCCCAGGGTCAGTAGGGGGCCCCATGAGATGCCCCTGGTACTTTTTTCATAGACTTTTTTGCGTTTGGGCAAGGACACAGGGGCCCCATGATCCCTTATTGCCCGGGGGGGCCCCATGAGTTGTCAGTCCACCCCTGAGCACACCACATAGCCAAATTGCTTCAGCAATATGTTTGTATGAGGCATATACAGTACATACAATCACCTAGCTGGAACAGACAACCAAATATGTCATCTAACATCAAGCATAATACAACAAAGATGTACACTCTATTGCTGATCACAGCAAAGAACATGCATACATAGAGGAGCAATGAGCTACACTTAAAACGTATAAGAGCTGATGTTTAGAAATATATGCAGGAACACAGTACCCAGAATAGAATAAAAAAGGAAAGCTGAGCCAGACCCTGGTGAAAAGAGAGAGGAGGAGGAATGTCGGATCACGATTTACCCTTTTGATGGCCGCGATCAACAGGTAGATTGCAATTGACAGGTTGCTGACCCCCACATTAAAGTGACTGTAAATTTAGGGGTTTTTTTTCTTTAAAATAACAAACACGACAAAACATGGTTTTGCATAGAGAAGCCCCAGTTCCCCTGTTCTGGGGCCCCCCACCAGCGCTTCTGACTTCTCCACCCCGCAAAGTACCCCATTTCAAGTCACTTGCTTTGGGGCCACTCATGTGGACTCACTTCTGAGCCATGCTCTATGTTCCCATTGACACATAGAGCATGGCTCGGCCCCTCCCCTGCTCTCTCCTCTCTGGCTGTGACCCTTTGACTCCCATTGCTGTCTCTGAGCCTATGATGAGGGAAAAAGCTGTTGCTCTCGTGTATAGTGCTGGATGGAGATTGGGCTCTGGTAAGTATAAAGGGGGGGGGGGGTGCTGAATACAGATGGTAAACACTTTCAGCCTTTAGAACCACTTTAACACAGCAGTCTTTTTTCCCCTGTAACACAGTTTGATACCTGGTGATCCTGCCAGTAAGCCTTTGTATTTCAGCTTCATTTCCAGACCAAGCTGTCCAGCAAAATGGCAGTGTGAGAGTTGAAGCAAACCATTTAACACTGGCATGGGTGCTTACAATGGTCAGCTTTAGTTATTTACAATATGTAAAATCTTTATCTACAAAGGAAAAAAAAGGAAAGTGTTATCTGGAGTTAGACTTTAATTTGTTTGTCACTTCTGTAATTTCCATCAAAATCCACTAGTACATCTAACAGCACCCCCTCTCTACAGGCTGACAAACCTGTCCAATGGTGACTACATTGTTCTTTCATAGATACAATGGAATAGTGAGTGTAACCACCCTAGGAAAGGATCTCCAGATCTTACTGGTTGGATCTTCAGTTGAAAGTAAATGAAAAAAGCATAAAATAGGAAACAAATGCAGCCACCACATATAAGGATTTGTATGTTGCAATATATTACATTTTTGTTTTGGCAAATAAATAAGCTGTAACGCCAAAAGGCAAAGGGCTAAATATAAAGTTGAAATACATGTATGGATTATCTGATCTCTTTTAGAATGGATCATTTTCTCCAACCACCTTTGGTTCTGCCAGACAGCACAGCCTATGGGGTGACACTACCTTCTCTGTTAGAGTTAAGGAACTTAAAGTGGAGCTCCACCCAAAAGGGAAAGTTCCACTTTAAGGACTGCTTCCCCGCTCCCCATTAAGGATTGGCACCTTTGGGGGGGGGAGCGGATACCCGAATTTGACAGGTACCCGCTCCCACTTCTGGTCCGATCGCCTAGGTGTCCTCCCTGTAGTCTTGTGACAGTTCTCAGAAGACTACAGGACCATTGAGAAAGCGCAGCACTATTCGCGCATGCGCAGTGGGTACCTGGCTGTGAAGCTGCAAGCTGTCACAGGCGGGTGCCCACACTGAAGATGCCGGCCTCCTGGAAGCCCAGAGAAACGGGCTGCGGGGGACACACCACAGGACTGAGGGACACAGGTGAGTGGCTGTTTTTTAAAAGTCAGCAGCTACAGTTTTTGTAGCTGCTGACTTTTATTTTTTGACAGCGTGAGTGGAACTCCACTTTAAGGAACATAGGTCATCTCCCCTCTTATGCTTCCTAATTGGACCACAAAGGTGCAGAAATACACTGATAAGGCATCTGCTCAGTCTGCTTTTTCCTCCTGTCAGTATGTTCCCTGTTAACATATGTCCATGCTGCAAAATATGTTTCCCTCTTAGTGCTGCCCTTCTCTCCCCCAGTATGGGAGGAGGCTGTAATAAAGACAAATCTTGACTTACTCTAGCTAAATTTAAAACTACATTGAAATATTTTCAACACACTGTACACAACTGCATTAAAATGGTATTTGTTATACCTATATCAATTTCAGCTTTAGCCCTGGTTCACACTGATGCGGTGCGGGATTCACAGCATTTTCAGTGCGAATTCCGCAACGCATCAGTTTCGTACCCCGTTTATGCGAACCGCTGCAGGTGTGTATGTTAAGTTAACAACACCCCAACAGTGGTCCGCAAAACGTGGTGCAATGTGCAGAATTGGATCGTATAGGTGTGAATACCTATGCGCTCCAATTCTAGTGCTGACCCAAAAAAGGGTCCTGCACATTTTTGGTGCGGGTGCAGTGCAAATAGAGCCATACAAAATGTATGGCAACAATCGCACTGCACACAAATCGCATATGATTTGCACAGGAATGTGGTGCTGTTCCTGTGCGAATCACATGCGTCATACCGCACCGCACATATGTGAACCCAGGCTTAGAGCTGAACTATCCATGAACACCATTCTGCTGCGGTGAAGCAATACAGTTTGGTTCTGATTTTTGCACATCACACCTGTACTGGAATTTTTGAATATCGCACCGGGTGCCATTTGAGTGCATCTGAGCTTAATGCATCCACCAAGGGAGGCAAGAGATCGCTAAGGGAATCCAAATGCCAATATTTACCGACAGCTCTCTGAGGACCAGCTTCACCTTTGATGCTATATGTTACAACTCAGAATTAAGGGAAGTGTAGCTGAGTATTGACAGTTGCATTCCCAAGGGAGATCTATAATCTCTCTGGTGGATGTGAAGGGTCTTTTATGCCAGGCTTAGGAACTCATCACTTTAATTACAGATATATGTAAGATACAGAGGTCCAGGGCTTGGTTACGTTAAGTCACTTATCTATGATTGTAATTCAAGGGATGATTTGGCAGCCGAGCCTTAGGACCCGAAGAATTTACATCGCCAGGGGTCTGCATACAAGCTACTGAATGATGAGTTGTGTTTCTCATAGGTGACTGCACACCATTGCTTTCTACACTTAAAAGTGCTACCTGTGTTATTCATTACTTCAGTACGCATAAGGCCTAAATGTTTTGCTTTTGCCCTCTAAATGTATATACTGTATGTATTTGTAAGAGGCCTTGTATGTTTTTAATGCTAAACCTCAAACAAATATACAAATACAAATCAATGCCGTTATGTATAATTGTGTCTTCATACCCGTATTCGGTCCTAATCCTCTTTACAGGACTGGAAGAGGAATCGCCAAAACATGGGCCCTAGTGATGTCATTGACCATATTGTCATATCCATATGTGGTCAATGACATCACCTGGGACACCCCAAGCTTCTTGCATATAACAGTTGTCATCCACTCACCCCATCATTTGGCAGGAGGCAAGCGAAGGGGCCAGACATGTTTCAGGGAGCTTTGTGATTGTTTGGATTTGCATTGCTGGACAATGTGGATGATGGTGAATGTACATCATGGGCTTTTTTGTGTTTGTGTTTGTGTTTTTGTTTTTTACTGTTTACATCTTATACTCATCCACATGGGGGGGGGGTATCTGGGTGGTACTTATTGTCAAAGGGGGCTTCCAGATTCCAATAAGCCCCCTGACTGCAGACCTCCACAACCACCAGGCCAGAACTGTGGGGGGCAGGCACTTTTTCTCATCAAAATGGGGACTAGGTGTTGTACCCCTGTCGAGTTAACCACTTGGTGAGAGCACATGGCCTGGTATGGTTCAGGATGGGGTGCACACTCGTTAGCCCCCCCAACCTATGTTCTGGCCAGCCAGGCTGCATGCTTACATTAAAGGTCTAGTAAGGATTTCCTGGGGAACCTCACACATTTATTTTCCATTTTTTTGTATAAGTTACCTTCTTCAAATCCTTAGCAGACTCCAAAGGGTCCGGTATGCATTTTGGGGGGGACTCTACACAATTTTTTAATTCTTGATCTAGGATGTGCTACAGCAAAAGTGACATTTATAAAGAAAAAAAGATATAGTTTAACCACCTCAATACAGTACACTTCCACCCCCTTCCTGCCCAGGCCAATTTTCAGCTTTCAGTGCTGTCATACTTTGAATGACAATTACTCAGTCATTCAACACTGTACCCAAATTAAATTTTTTTTCTTTTTTTTTAGACAAATAGAGCTTTATTTTGGTGGTATTTAATCACCACTGTTTTTTTTTTTGCTATTTAAGTGAAAAATTACCAAAAAGTTTGAAAAAATTTTTTTATTAGTTTCTTTTATAAAATTTTGCTAATAATCTTTCTTCATGAATGTGGGCCAAAATGTATTCTGCTGCATTTCTCTGGTAAAAATAACCCAAATGTGTGGGCGGAGCCTCATTGTTCTCATGTGCAATGCAGAATTGCTGACTCTGAAAAACCTCTGACCAGAGGAGCAGCAAAAGGTGAGCAGCTTCAGGAAAACAGTTGTGCCACTGAGAGGGGTCCAATCCTGCTAGACAAACATATTACCTTTGTGGCATGTGGTGATGAGCATTGCAAGGGGTGTTTTTTTGCTGCTGGGAGTTGGGCTTTAACTACTAAACATATACATTATGGGATGCGTTTTGTATAAAATGTATTATTTACAAAAACTTTGAACTATTACTTTAAGTCTATTTTACAAGACGTAAGAACTCCCTGAGTCAGACACACCTCTAGGGGTACACATACCGCTGACGGAGAACCTGTACTTAAAACTGAAATAGCTGGAAGAATCATAATATGAATACAGATGTAATAAGAAAAAAACCAATGAAGGTGCATTCTTTACATTAACCACTTGAGTACCAGCCTGTATTACCTCTTTGTTATTAGGCCATTTTTCAATTTCCAGTGTTGTGATAGTTTGGCTGACAATTACTCCATCATACAACACTGTACCCAAATGAATTTTATATTATTTGTTTGTAACAGACAGTGCTTTCTATTGGTGTTATTTAAAGAAACACTGTATTACTAGATATATAGGAAATGGTGTACTAAATACAGGCCATACAGAGGGAGTAGGTGGTGAAGGGGTTATTGTACAAGTCACATGAGGTGGAAGGATGGAGATCAGGGGGTTAATGTCCAGGATAAGGAGGGTGAGGTTTAAAGGTGTTGTAAACATCTGATATGAAATATGAACAAAGCATATCCCTCTATACTGTGTGCTTGTCTCTATCCAGAGCATTAAGTGTCATTTCCATGTGCTGCCTCTTTCCTCTGCTATCTGCATGAGTCACTTCTGACTGATTTTCCTGACACCAAGAGAAAAATGGTGATGGGGAGGGACCTCCAGCATACAGCCTGTGATTGACAGCCTCAGCTCTGTTCCTGAGTGCTGTGGGAACAGGGGTGTGTCCCTTTTCTCCAATCAGCTCTCACTGAGCTGTGCAGAATGTAACTTAAGCTCTCTGTCTCCTGCTTTTTGAAATCTCAGACAAGCTGTATAAATTGTACACTTTGAACAGTTGTATAAAAGCTAGTAATGCAGATAAACAGATACAACTTATGTAGGAGGATCTGTTTTATCTTTGTGTTTCACCAATGGTCAGTCACTTTATTGGGTAAGAGTTTACAACTACTTTAATATGCAGGTCTCACAGGGAGGCAAGCTGGAGTTTAGGTGTGTAGGAGGGAAGGAGTAGTGAAAAGGGTAATAAAAGATCCTTATCAGCTGCTTCATGTCTGTGCTGAAGTCACAAGAACTAATAATTCATTAATTCATTAGTTCTGGTTTATCCCCTTCATTCACTGTAAAGAAGGAAGAGGAGGGGCTCACAGATGTAAAGACAAATCTGTGATCACTGTGATAGGTGTCTTCCATGACCAATCACAGCTTTCACAAGGTGCAGAGCCATTCCAATCAGCTCTGCACACAGTGCATGTAAAGGGAGCCATCCAAGGACTATTTATGTTTATAAATGTTTATGATGTTGCTTTTATATTTTTACTTTCACTGTGCAGCTTATCTGTGCCCATCAATGCTGCCTCATCAGTGCAGCCTCAGCAGTGCCAATCAGTGCACATCACTGCATCCTTATTAATGCTCATCAGTGCAGCTTCATCAGTGAAGAAGAAAAATTGCATATTTGCAACATTTAAAACAGAAAGAAGAATAGGGTTTTTTTTCACATTTTTCGGTCTTTTTTCATTTGTTTAGGAAAAAAAAAGAAAAAAAATCAGTGCTGATTAAATACCAAAAGAAAACGCTCGCTGTCTCAAAAATTATACAAATTTTATATGGGTACAGTGTTACAAGCTCAAAATTAGTCTGGACAGAAAATGGATGAAAGTTCCCTGTATTAAAGTGGTTGAATTGTGACAGCGAGCAGGGAGAGATGATCCCCCCATAGCTGTCACAACAGGGAAACTGAAGAGAGGGGGGGCAGGTGCTACAGTAACATGCTACATGTTACACCCTGAATATGGGTGTAACCAGGGGCGGACTGACAACTCATGGGACCCCCGGGCAATAGGGGATCATGGGGCCCCTGTGTCCTTGCCCAAACTCAAAAAAGCCTATGAAAAAGGTACCAGGAGCATCTCATGGGGCCCCCTACTGACCCCAGGCCCTCGGACAGTGCCCGAGTTTCCAAATGGTCAGTCCGCCCCTGGGTGTAACATGTTACAAAAGATGAGTGTATCCTTTAACCCAGAAGAAGGCCAGCACTGTATACATAGCAGTAAGTTTATGGGGATGGTGCTGGAGATAAGGGGAGTACCGCAGGGAGAGCTGCTATTTGAGTTTTTACAGGCACTGAGTAATACACTATAAAAAAATATATATGTATATATATTAGATTGTAAGCTCTGACGAGCAGGGCCCTCTGTTTCCTCTTGTACCAAATTGTATTGTAACTGTAATGTCTACCTTCATTTTGTAAAGCACTGCGCAAACTGAGCGCTACATAAATCCTGTATAATAATAATTATATATATACACGCAGTATAGTATAGGGAAAGTATAGTATATATTATTTACATCAAGCTTGCTAGATTCACAAATGTGTCTAACAAATGCAAAAAAGTCTATAGTTGATCCTTAAACTTTGCCAAGAATGAAGACAATCCTTCTTGCCAATTAAACATTTGTCATTGAAACCAATTGTTAGCAGAGTGATCAGTTGAAAATCTGAGATTGAGAGTGGCAGCAGACTGCAGTCATTACAGTGTGTTATCTGTAGGCTGCCAACGCAGGAAAGACAATTTAGAATATCTTTGGAACATTTTAAATCCAAAGATAATTTTTGTTTTGTTATTTCTGTCTCCATCTGGGTGTGAATTACACTTGAACTCTTTCAACAGAAATCTTTACAAAAGCTCCCAATTTTTGTATCATTTACCATTCAAGGAAAACATAAGTAGAAACAAATACAAGCTAAACTTACTATATAATAGTAACTTTGTCATTTTAGAAAGCTACAGTATTTCCTTTTGTGTTATATCTTTAAAGAAAATCTGTCCTGAGAGAAATGGGGAGGAGGGGGTGCAATAGCTGTATTCCTTCTCAAATATGAAAACCTTTGCCTACAGAAATCTACCGTTGAAGTTTGCTCCCCAAGCCAAAGGTTCCCAGTGATCCCTGGACATACCCACACAGATATGCTGTGAAAGCTGAATGAAATGCATAAAATATCTTTAATTCAAAACTATAAACAATTGTATTGAAAAAAATTAAGTAATGTGTGTGGGGAGCTTAGCATTTCAGCCAGTTTAATGTGATATACAGTAGGCGGGAACATTTTTAATATTGCAGAAGTCGGTTTTCTTGCAGAAGCTGAATATCTCAAGAAGGTTGCAGATGTGATTCATACTATGCCTACCTTTATAAATCCCCCCATACACATTGTCTATTGTCAGTTTGATGGTGTACGTATACAATGCCAGACTGATAATTCATTTAATGTATCTATGTTTTGTTTCAGTTGTGTGTAATACTGGAGCCAATGCAAGAGTTAATGTCCAGACACAAAACGTATAACCTAAGTCCTCGAGATTGCCTGAAAACCTGTCTGTTCCAGAAATGGCAGCGCATGGTAGCACCACCAGGTATGGCTTAGCCAGTTAGTTGTTCTGTCCACTAAACATCTAGTTGTTACTTCATTGCAAATTATAGTACCGCAAGCAATGACATCACAACTACTACTACTACAAAGTATAAACAATTGAAAAAAGCAATATAACTTACTACATTAATATGGTGTTAAACGGTGACATTGGGGATATTTAGTACAGTGGGAAAATGTGCTACACAGTTTAGGTTTAGAAAGATAAAGGAATAATATTCATGGCTCCACTCACTAACCTAAAACTGAATTTTTGATTTGTGAAGCAGCTGATATAAAGTAGAAGTCAGTTCTAAACCTATTTAGTCTTAGACCTGCTCCCACCGTCATTCTAAGTCCTATACTAACTAGCCCGTGGAGGAAAGATGTGTATACTTACCTATTCCTTGGGTGCTCCAGTCCAGTCACATGATCTCCACAGTAGCTGGCATCAGGGAAAATGAGAGATCACTGACAACAGCTCCAATGCCTGGGCGGTGATGTCACCCATAGGTTGTTGGTAGGGAAGCACCAATACCGTTTTTTTTACCGGCGAGTACGAGTACCGATACTTTCGGTCAAGTACTTGCTGATACCGAGTACTGATACTTTGCAATGCGATTTGCGTTAATGAACGCAAAGTGCACCGCAAACAATATCATGCAATTTGAACAGGAATTCAATTCCTGTTTAAATCGCATGCGGTTTCCTCACTGCTCCTGTGTGAACCCAGGCTTATCATAGCCTGAGTTCACACAGTAGTGGTGCGGAAAATTTCCCTGCAGGCATCCCATGCCTTCCCATTTGAAATCTTGAATTCTTTCCTCTCCTTGCAGTGACGATAGTTCGGGTTAGAAGGCATCTGATCGGTCAGCTGCTGATCAATTAGCATTGATGCTTGTGATGTACATAATTGCTTAAAACAATTGCTGGGAATCTCCTGATATTTATGTCCCAACAGCAGAACCAACAAAACAGACAACCACCAAAAGGCGGAAAAGGAAAAACTCCACCAGCAGCACAGGAAACAACACAAACAGCACATATACGAAGAAGAAACAACCAACTGCAAGCCTCAACTTGTCAAGTCAAGTACCTGTAAGTATCAGTATGACCCTACAACTGGGAACAGCATTGTGGGCCTCATTCACATTTAATTCAACGAGTCTGTATTTTGTGATGTCATTGTGTATTGTACTTATTGCTTGCTGTGTCATGTTTGTAAGATAGTATTTGATGTGCATATTTATAGATTCTATCTCTATAAATCTAAAAAAATAATCAATAAGGATGCTTAAAAAGAAATCACTGCGATGAAGGATAAGCCATCTAGAGTCATTGATGTTGAAATAATAAAGAAGTAGAGACTGTTTCCTGAGCTTAGTTAATTTAGTGAAACTGTTCTCACGTCAATCAACCAATCATGTGCTAGCAAAATTCCTGATTCACCTGATTTCAGTCACTCTACAAGGACAGGACACAATTTTCAAAGTTGACATTCAATTTATTAAGTGAACAGCTTATAATCCTTTAGTAGTATCATCAACCACTGGTAACATGCAATTGTGCAGTATCAGGAATTAGGTAGTACAACATTAGTGATGAGCAAACATGCCTCCCTCAAAAAAATATTAAAAATAAAGAAAAATAAAACTATTTAATGCAAGCTCTAGAAGCTTCAGAAGTGGCTTCAGGTTTCCCAAAATGTAATTATTGGAATTTTAATAAATTCTTTCTTAGATTATTTATACTATATAGAAATTTCAACAAGCGATTTAGTAGTAAACCACATTTCAATTAAACATAAATCTGCTTAGTCCAGGGACAATATTTTATATTGTCAGTATATTGGGCAGTATAACCCAAGAGTCTAAAAATTCTAACCCACAAACGTAGGTGAAAGTAAACCAATGTCACAGTGAATGAATATATCAATAATAATAAATCACTGAAGCATGAAATATATGACCTACAAATAGTGATCAATTTTCATATGTGAGCAAATAAATATATTCTGAATATATATATATATATATATATATATATATATATATATATATATATATATATACTGTATATATATAATAATGTGATGAAAATAACTTGTGAAAAAACAACAAAGTGCAAAGTCCCAATAAATATGTGTATCTTCAGCAGAACTGTGAAACAAACAGTGATCACTTCAAACAGATCCTCCACCACCTAGGGCAATCCTCTTAGTTGGAAAAATGAACACTCTGTCAGCACCTGTAGTAGTGAGCTCTTATTGATCCTCAACTTGGGGTTCCCCAGGGCGCGGAGTCTAAGCCCCAGCCTGCTTGTTCACCAGAGCCCCTGATGGTGGGGATGGACTTGCAGCAAGCTGGGACCAAGTCGCGGCCCCCAGGTACGCCCAGCTGAGGTTGAGGAGAACACTCATGGGAGCAGAGTATAAAGGGAGGAGACAAACGGAATCCAATTGGCAAGCCGAGGCCAGGACAAATGGAAAACAAGCAAGGTCAGAGAACGAAGCCGGGGTTGGTACACGAGTAGTCAATGTAGGATTCAGACAGTAGTAACACTGAGCATGTCTTATATAGACAAGCAAACTAGGAGGCGGGCCAGGAAGTGATGGAAGGGAAGGAAATAAAACCCAGAGGATAGCAGACGACACCCATAGGTGAGCACAGACAAATTACACATGTGAAAGGAATCCAGAGCAGCAAGGAGGTAAGAATAAACACACAAGAGGCTGCAGGCTAACTTGTGACACACTCCACAAGTGGACCAGAAATAGCAGCTCAGATTTCTCCTCCATTATATGGCAAGAAAATCCTCTCCCATGGACCATACATGGAAAATTAAACCAAAACGGACTTCCCATAGTGTAGTAAGACAAGTTTTTATTACATAAATAAGCAAAGTGCCTACTCACATTAAAAACCAGGTCCACAGACCCATAAAAGCGTGTATAGTAGCAATGGCTAGCCCTGAGGAAGTCACGTGACTCGTGATATAACGCGTAGGATGGAAGCATGGTGACGTCATTTCTGCTACAGAAGACAGCTGCTATCTTTGTACACCCTATTGCAGTACACTCATCTCTGCCATGGAGGTGAGCGCACACGCTAGCCGGTGGAGGATCTGTTTGCAGTGATCACTGTTTGTTTCACAGTTCTGCTGAAGATACACATATTTATTGGGACTTTGCACTTTGTTGTTTTTTCACAAGTTATTTTCATCACATTAATATATATATATATATATATATATATATTCAGCATATATTTATATTTATTTGTAGGTCATTTATTTCATGCTTCAGTGATTTATTATTATTGATATATGTCATTCATTGTCTCATTGGTTTACTTTCACCTACGTTTGTGGGTTAACACTTTTGTTATTATTGAGTAGCGCAGCACCAGTTAGTAATATATGTCTTTTCACTGTTTGGATTGCAGTTAGGTGCTTGCTGCAACTCTGGCATATGTAGGATTATTGGCAGAGCAGGAGGATTTTTACATATACTAAAAATTTGAAGAATTCTTGTGTCCGTCAATGGACTCCAAGAAAAGGATTTTATGATAATTACAAAAATCCTAATTTCTTTATTGTCCATTGGGGGGACACAGGAATTCTTAGACTTTTGTGTTATACTGCTCCCTGAAAACAAACAGAGTTTTAGGACTTCCTGTATCCCCCAATGGACTCCAGGAAAAGAATTTTACAATGCAAACAAAAATATTTTTTTTTTGTAATTATTTTTTCTACCCAGCTATTAAGAGCTACTAGAGCTATGATCCTCATCAGAACTCTGTATACACAGGCATCAAAATGCAATGTGTTCTGTCAAAGTTAGAAAAAAAGTGCAGTGAGGTAAATAGATCAGTGCAGCAAATGTTCCATGAAAAATAAGTTTAATTTCATGCCCAATATGGACTTTAATCTTTAATCACTGATGCAGCAGAACCTATTCACTTGTATTGCTACCGGAGTGGACCCTCCACCTAAACATGAGCATCCAATGATTCAGTATCTCCATGTAGGAAGTCTTTTGCAGTGCTCTGCAGTCAATACAAGGGAGGTATAGTATTCATCTTGTATTTTCCCTAATAAAGGCCTGCAGTCAGTTTTGACCATAAAGCAGTACCATGCACCTAGTGCTCATTTGGGCGGATTTACAAAAGGCAAATAGACAGTGTCTTTTGAAAGGGCAGTTGATGCAGAGCTTAGTAAATTTGGTAAAGGTCTGCTGACTTCCATCATCCAATGATGTGCAAGCAAAACTGCTGGGTTTTTTTTTCATTTTCCTTGCATGTGATTGGGAATTCTATGCAAAGTGAAGCTTTATCTCATTTATAAGCCATGGAGCAACTTCAATTGCAGAGTACACAGTCTATTTGCCTTTAGTAAATACACCTCTTTGGTCTCATGCCTCTTAGTGTTTCATTCATTCAAGTGTTTCACATAGCACAAACCTGAATTTACTCTTTTAGGAGTGTGCAATAATAAATTATGAAATTAGACAATGCTGTTCAGCATTTTGCTGGTTTTTCTAAAATAGTATTGCCATTGCAGGTTTTAAATGTATGTTACCAGATGACCAAACTCATGTTCAATGAAGGAAACTCAAAACTGTAAAATTAATAAAATAATTAACATAAAGAATAGGAACCGTCATAATGGCCAAAGTAAGTAACCCAGGCATTCAAGTGTAAAGATTTGGCCAACAGTGAACTCAACTCAGGTATAATAAATTGTCAGGTGGTCTGTATCTATCAGTAACTGAGATAACAGCTTTGGTTGGACTGGCCCATTAACTGAATCTACATTCTTACTAAATAACTGCAGTTAAAATCATTTATGTAGTCATTTAATTAGTCATTTAATCATTTAGGTAGTGTTGGGCTCGATGTTCAAGTTAAGCGTAAGTTTGTGTGTTTTTTTTTAATTACTATAAGCAATGAAAAATGACTACCCCTTAAAAATGGTTCTTTTTGAAATTTGTTTTTCACTGATTAATGTCCCTCAGAGCAGTACCCAAGTCCCCATACCCCTTTTATGGCCAATAAATTGTATATAAGCCTTCAAAATGGGCACTTTTGAATTTACAAGTTTGAGTCCCATAGACTTGCATTGAGTTTGAAGTTTATGATCTAACGTTCATTAGGTTCGAACGTTTGACCGAACACGGGGGTGTTCAGCCCATCACTGTTAACAAAGTCATTTACTTATAGAGAGTGTGCTGCCTGCTGTGTGGTGCCTGAGATGCAGGGATTGTGTTTTTACTGACACTTTCATAGTTTTCATTGACAGGAGCATCCAAGCATACAAACTGTGACCAGTGTCATACATAGTAAGCATAACATGCATATATTAACGAATTAACATAGCTGTCTCATTTGGAGCCATAATTAAAGACTATATTTTGCAAGGTTTGTCTTGAATATTAGAATTAGAATATTATTCATGAAAGATTATTAGACTATTTTAAAATGTTTATTAAGTGACTTTGTTTTGTCATACTAATTCATCAATATCATTCTATGTTTTAACTGCAACTGTGTCACATTGATTTGAATTTCTCCTTTAATGAATCCTCCTTTACTTACAGCTCATCCCTACAAAAAAATGCATAGGCGATAAGACACGGGTCAGGAGGAATTATCGTGGAATACGGAACGGTTTGGTAAGTAATAGGCCCAGGCAACATTACGGGCCTGTTATGCCAAACCAGTCACTATTCCATGCTAATTCCCCTACAGTAGGCAAGTCCTGCTACTTAAACAATCATTAGTGATATTGATTTCTAAATTATTGAGAAATCAGTGGAATTATCATGGAATATTAGACTGGTTTTGTATTGGATGCATTACAATTACAACTCTTTTCTTTGTGTCTGATAGATTTTCTCATCTCTGGGTACATGTCTTTCTTAGCTTTGGGTAGATGTCAGCAGGGTCAACCACCCACCATTTTCTCCTAAAACCTAGAAAACAAATTATCCCCCCCCCCCCTCCCGTAATTCTGGCTACACTTTCCACCTAAGTTGTCATATATTTAGCTTCACATTATACAGAACAGTGATGGAAGTCAACCTGTGCTGTCTACTTCACATGCCGGCAGATGATCCAGCAGAAGGTGGTGCTATCACAATTTAGCAGAAATATTAACTAAATGTACCTCAGCTGGGCTGAAGGTAGTAACCCATATCTGTTGGAGGGATCTACCCCGAACCATGTGCCAGTTTCTATTTAAAACTGAGTATTTTGTATTGGACACCCTTTTAATGATAAAGACTCAAGAAGTGTAACAACCAGTAGCATCCAGTCATAGAAAGCTATCATGACTTATGCTTAGATATTAAAAATGGATTTGTGAGTTGCTGTGATGTAAAAAACATAGAGCAGAATGGGTTAAACCTCAATTTGAAAGTCGCCTTTAGGTCCACTAGCCCTCCCTGCTGCCTAGGTTGCTGAAAGCTAAAACTAGCACCAAAGCCCTTTCCTGGAACAGCATGTCTTGGGGTTCACTGGTCCCCCCAATACCCTATTGCTTCCTGCCCAACACTGGAGATTTAAGGTAGACCAGAAAAGAGCAAGGAGAATGCTGATAGAGTGGCTGAATTATAAAAAGAGTAGAAAAAAATGTAGTAAATGCGGACCTGTAGGCCATAGCAATCAATCAGGTATCCTACTCTGTACTCTGGCATTGCTAGGCTACTGTGAGCAACAGCTCTACTTTTGCTTTATTCTTCATTGCCCTGGCTTTCATAACCCATTCTGCAAGGTGCAAACTAAACAAAGTTTCTTCCTAAAGGCCTAAGCCAGGAAAGGAACCGAATAGCATAACTGTTTACTTAGGCATTGCACAACTGGATTGTGTCATCAGTTAAACTTCTTTAAAAATACAGCTTGCTGAGCAACCATTTAAAGCATAAAGTATTATTAATGTCATGTGATGCACTGATCATTCTTGCTGAGGAAAATGCAGGTAATAGAATACAAAGTTAGCTATAAATGCATATGTAAGATTACAGCACAATCCATCATAATTGTCTTCAATAGCAGACAGTTCCTCTACCGTAAGCAATATATGACTGTAGTTGTGTGGGCAGTGTGAGTCATAGTCACGCCAATGCTGAATGTAAAAACAGGGAGCTTTGTGCTTTTGGTCACAGACCCTACTCATATTAAATCTAATTTGTTACATTTTAAATGCCTTTGTTCTTTTATAAGTCAGTATTCTTCCACTCCCACATTCAGTCATCGGTAGTTTTTTTGTCTTTCCTCAAGGTACCCACATAATAATGGTCTGTGCTGTTCACAGGATGTGATGGTGGTAGGAGAACCAACATTGATGGGAGGCGAATTTGGAGATGAAGATGAAAGGCTTATCACTAGACTAGAAAACACACAATATGATGCCGCTAATGGTATGGATGATGAAGAAGACTTCAACAACTCTCCCGCACTGGGAAACAATAGCCCTTGGAACAGCAAACCACCTGTAAATCAAGAGACCAAATCGGAGAACCCAGCACAACAAGTTTCCCAATAAGCCACCAAACCATCCGAGAACTTAATACTGCACAGGACAAGAGTCTACAAATGATGGCATTGTTTTATTTACAATAATTATACTAGTGTATAATTATTTCAAATGAGAACTTTCTACAAAGATAACTATTTCTTAAAAGCCTTTGATCTGGTATTTTTAAGTCATACTGTACATGTGCAAACTATACTTTGTCTGGTCATGGGATTCTTTGCTGTTTGTGATACATTGTTGCAAAGCCATGAGATAAAACAATTTAAAGGTCATTTTTGGATCAGTAAAATAAAAACACAGAAAGCATGCACTTTGCACAAATAAGCCTGTTGGTTTCCCAAGAGCTTATATCTTAGTTTACCCACTTAAGATTTTTGAGTTGACGTGTTCTATAGATCTGCTCTGTGAGGCTGTTGGTGGGATCTCAGGTTAGGATTAAAATGTTCATATGGAAAAATTTAAGGGCAGACTTGTCCAAAATGAGAAGTGCTCATTAACACTTATTATAAGTGCTTTGTGCCCAAGTATGTGAGCATGATAACATCACAGAACAAATCTGCAAATTCTTGGAATGTCTTGTCCCAAGAGTTTTTGCATTTCTTAATAAATTAATCCACCCAAAATTATATTTTGTTATTGGGTGAGTATCTATTTAGTATAACCCAACTGCTTTTTATAATTCTCAGGTACCCCGGTGGTAAATGTATCCTTTACAGTTCCAAATGTGCAAACGCAGCCTAAGCCATTAGATGGATGTCACACTTGCTGGGATCTGCTTATACTTTTATATAATGAAAAATTTACCAGAGAGAGTGATACACTCTCTGTTTGTTTTATGATAGAGACAGCAGAGTTGTAAATTCTGGAGAGGATATCTTACCATCATAGTACCCAAGAAAATCTACCTACTTTTTCATTGTTTGTTTAGCTATGCTTGGAGAAGAAACCAGCCATTCAAAAGTTTTCTGAAGCTAAGTTAAAGGTGTCACATAGTCAACTGCCATTGAAATGTAAACCTTAAAGTAGTATTTATTGCAATGTTCAAATTTTTACATCCTTGATACACAGTACTTTCATTACTGCATTACATATACAGATTTATAAATTTGCCTTCTATCTTTATTTTGCTGCATATACTTAGCATTGCCAACTGAGAAAATTATGGACACATATCATAGAGATACTATAAATAATGCATTGTTTTCACCCAGTCCCCAGAATGAGAAGACATTACTGGTAAGCAGCACTACTAAGCAGAAAGCAGAACCCGTGTTTATACTGATAATTGGCATGACGGCATCCATATCTGCTCATTTTAAAGTATACATGTAACACAATATTGATACAGATTGATAAGGTTAGATATCCTACACTGATTGCCTTCACATATATTTCAGGAGAAAATGTAAATGGTATATACTGTAGATTCCCTTTAAATATGCTACAAGGTATATCTGTGCTTGTTGGGAAGTGATCCACTAAAGTTCACTTTAAAATGAACTAAAGATTTTAGGTGTGCCTGCCTGGCCCCTATAAACGGCATAGCAACAATTTTTAAAATAAGAGGCACATTTTTATACCATTCCCCATAAGAATTTTTATATTCTTTTGTCTGTTCTTTTTAAAGGAGACCTTTCCTGGTAGAAACCTGGAGACATGCTGTTGCTGACTTTTCATTCTACAAATTCTAGTTGCCTGGTTGCCATGCTGACTCTTCAGTTTCCTTCAGAATTTTCTGGTCAGAAATGGAAGCCTCCATGTTTCTCTTTGGAAAGGTTTAATTTAAGATCTAAGATATATAAAAATGCTTCTGAATTTAAGTTTTAAAACCACACCACACTTAAATGTAAATACTCTGGTGAAATCTTTTTTGTGCACAAAACCATATAGCTATAGCAACTGTTCCAGAGAGCTATGACAACTTAACATGGTAAACTACTTTGGATTTGATTCTTGTTATTGTTCATAAGGGTGCAGCAGGGAAATGGAGAGACCATATACCTGTACACACTGGTAGAGTTAAAATTCAGCTTTGTTTCCCCCAGACCTTATTTATTGTATTACTACACAACCACTTATCTTTGTGAGCTTATGTTGCCTTTCACAGAGAATTCACTTCAATTTAAGGATAAGTTCACTTTTTTGTATATTACATCCATATTATGGGTGTAATATGTAACCACACCGCCATCCCCCTCCCCCTCGATCCCCCGATGTGACAGCTAGCAGGGGATCTTTCCCTCTTGGCAGCTGCCATAATTTAGTGTTGCCACTCTCATGCTTGAAATACAGAGTGATGTAAAAATGCAGCAGGGGCATGGCTATCAAAATCGTCACTGCTGATTTACAAGCCTCTAGCTAATCAATCAGTAGCTAGCTACACCTAGTCCTGCCCGCCTTATGGATTGGCAGCTGTGCCTCTGTGGTGAACTGTCTAAGATCGGGACCATGTGAGACACAAAATGAAGGAAGATTTGTCTCAGTCAGGGAAGGTAAAGAAAGTTTTTGCTTTAAGAGGCATAGACATCACAAAATAACTGGATTGGATACATGTTTAGAATGACATACAGAAACATTTAGTTGTACTTTAAATAAGGGTAGAACTTCATTTGTTAGTTGGTAGGCCTAAAGGGTACATGTAAGGATTTTTTAAAGCCTAATGACTTTTATTGGTAGGCCCTTTCAAGGTGCCTGTATACTGCTTCTGGTCCCCTGTATAGCACTCTTGCAACCCCGGGTGCAAATACCAACCAGTTTTCATGTCACTAGCTCTAATTCTGCCTCCTTACCATATTATGTGCCTTATATTGGGCCATCAATTTAAAGGGCAATCCTAGCCAATGAAACAGCATATAGGATTTAAAATTGTAGGGGAAGAATCTTCAACCAGCAAGCTGATCATTGCTTGCGGCTCAGGTTTCAGGGGTGCAGGTGTAGAAGAAAAGGGACTAGATATGGCTTAGAGGCACATGGAAATGTCCACTGCCCACTGTAAGTAAAGTTAAAAAGAAATCTCAATAGGTTTATGTTAAAGCAAGCACATTTGCCACTTATTCTTATAAAAGTCCAGTCCAAGGGCTGAGACTACAAAGTGACTAGTATTACCTTTTGTTTGCAAAAAAAGCCTCTTCTGTGTGAGTCTCTGATTCTGAATTTTCTCTGATTTCTAAGGATCAATCTAATAATCCCAGTATCACAAAACAAAAACCACCATCTCCCTCTCCAGAAAAAGCTTATTTGCCAATTAGTAAACTCTTTGGACAAGGTGAGGGCAGGTAGCCAGGGTCTGGAACCAAACAGAGTGAAATCAGGTTTACAAGGGTGCATGGCCTTTCCTGGGTAACATATAGCAGACACCTATAGAGACAATGCTGTGAATATGTCAGGGGATATTTCTGTATATACAGCTAAATTTCTGTCTGATTAATGCGTTGGACCTCTACTCAGTTTGTAATGGCTAGTATCATGAAACATGTGGCTGTTCAGCAACATGGCATATGTTAACACAACATAAAATATGAATACATTAAAAAGCATTGGCTACACCATATGTAAAGAATTAACTTGTGATGTAATCTTACATATGTCCCCATATACAGGTGTCCTATTATCACCACTGATCTCTCATATTGCCAACCATTCAGATTATACTATAGAAATACATTAAATACATTATACTATCCATTAACCATATTATGCAATGGAAAAACAACACCCCCTGAAAGCATTTTGCACGTTTTCTTTTTCAGGAGGTATGGGATAAGTATCAGAAGTAATAGATCAGGTATCTGAAAGAAATGCAAAAATAGTCCCCAAGGAGGTAGATCATAGGGAGTCAATACCATCCAGGAACACCAATTCACTTTCATGTGCAAAAAAGATAATGCTTCCTTCATGGATCTATGAAGTTTTATGGAGCCTAGCAATCAATGGGGTTCTAAGGGTGAGAAAAGCACCTCATAATGTACCAAGGACAAAGTGTGAAGTTGAAAAGTTTTAATAAATTTGGGATCCCATAAGTAAATCAAGAGAGCAGATCTTAATGCCTGTGTTGGAAAATACAAATATATACATATCATAACTAAAATGGTGAGCTCACAAATCAATGGAGTCTAAATGTCCATGCCAAGAAAGGTCACAAATCATTAATATCTCCTGTGCCCAAGCAAAGCACTAGCTAGATTCCATGGCAGAGAAGAGCCTCGTATCAAGGAAAATATGGTGTCTTGTATGCCAGGCTGGAAAGAAGAAAGAACAAACACCTGCATCTGTGTGTCATTGCTACATTGCTGAGGGGTGGGCTCCCTCAGGTCCACCTGCCCTTGATCTATCTATTAAATACATGTGCCTCTACTATGGGGGCTCTCAGAAATTGTAGAGTTAGGACCACAGATTATCAGGGTGCCGTGACGTGGCTCTGTGGCTTACGCATGTATTTGCAGATGTGTGCTAACTAAACCCGTTATAAACGCATACTGTTAGACAGGTTAATTTGGTAGGTGGCAAGCTGGCTGGTAAGCTGTCCAAGAACATTGTTCTCTCCCCTTCATTTGCTACATTGCTGAGGTGCTATGCTTACGCTTCTGGGACCTCAGTAATTATTAGAATCTAAAAAACGATATAGATCCATAAATTATTACATTTGGGACCCCATCAATTATTAGAATCCCAAAAAAATACATGGATCCATGAAAGAAGGATTAGCTTTTTGAACATGGTAGTAAATAGGTGTTCCTGGATTGTCTTGATTATATATCCCCTAATCTCCCCCATGGAGATGATTTTGTTAACTTGGCAGCTACAGCATTTCTTCTTTCAGGCTTCTGGTACTCATTCCATACCTTCTGAGGAAGTATAATTGTATGAAACATGTTCGTTTTCCTGTCTTACAATATGGTTAAAGGATAGTATGATATATTTACTGTATTTCTATTACTATTACTGCACAAAGTTACAAATGAAAGATTTTACTATAAGTTTATTCTTTACATGTGCATAGCTCATACTGTTCAATGTATACATATGACATTTATAAGCTATAATATATCAACAAAATATTTGTTTTACATTGTTGTATTATTTGTGTAATCTTAGTTGCACCTTAAAAGTCCCATCTATTTATGGTGATTTGGGTATATCATAAAATTTTGGGAAGTGGTGGTTCAACATTTAGTGCTTGCCCTTATGTTTATTAAGTTTTTAGTAAATTCCTTACAATATAACATGGTGCAGATATTGACATGGTGCAGATTTTAATGAATACTATCCAATTAATCTTTATCAGTTTAGCTTTAATACAACATCTATACCAATCTATATTTAATACAATATAAAAAACGGAATTAGAATAATATGCAGGAAGCATACTTATCTGTAAATGTCATAAATAACTTACTTATATAAGGCAAAATGTGCATTAGATTTAGTCTCCCTATGAAACAAAATCCAACATGCCCAGAGAAAGAAATATTTCGTTAACAACAAACTTGTCTTTAAATGTTTAGTCTTTTTTTTTTCAATGGGATTACAAACAGTGCTTATGACGGTATCACTTACAAATAATTTTTAAGTATAAAACTTTTTTGTAATACTAAAAAAAAAATCATTTGTGCTTTAACAAATGGAACATCAACTTCATTTATAACTTTGTATAATTCCTCCTCTTGAAACTTTTTATATATTTTATTTGTTTTTCTGGTTAAGAGATTGACGCACAGTTGTTTCTGTTAATGTTTTGTTTATGTTTTGCTGTTGTGTTGGCCATATAAAGTTCACATAGATGAATTATATTCTGTATTATTAAATGGCAACTACATTCAGAGCTGATTAGAGTAGTCAAGAAGTATGAGTGTTATTGTTGAAAAATATCTCGGAGCCCACGTTAGATGGTTTAAAGTTCTAAACTATCCCACTCTTGGAATCCATTGGATCTACATTGACCATGTGATAGAGATCACCCCAAGTCTTCTACTGACGCTTAGTGGCCCCCAAAGAAGACTCATGCTAGTAGACATGTAACTACTATTGATGGGGCTCCTATAATAGAATTTTTATCTTCACTTGTTTTGTCAGTATCCCTCTTTTTAAATTGACTGAAACTCTGCTACGTTGATTTTATTTGCAGAATATATTTTTTCTAAAGAATGTCAAGAGTTGGTTTCATCCAGTACCTGTCAGCTGTGGGTGGAGTTGCTTATTAACTGCTCTAGGTTGGAGAACTATTTTCAGTGTTGAGAATATGGCCTACTCACTCAATAGCTGTGGTCATGGTATTTCTAAAGCCATCTGGCCATCCATTCCGTGAAAACTAATTCAATTCCACACTTGTGTTTCCTTGTATCTCAGCTGACTTTGTTGCTCTCTTTCATAGTATATTTCTTGTATAAATATTTTGTAAATCCTTCAATGGCATTTTTTTTATTATTAAAATTATTATTGCAGTGTATTTATGTGGAACTTTATATGTCTAAGTTTCTGTTTCCTTTTAATATGACCATTCTGAGCACACAGTATAAGTCAATGTGTTATGAGCAAATGTATTTCATGTATGCTTTGCCAGTTTGTGTGCCAATAAATTGTGCTAACATGAGTGTTTCTTTTTTCTCTGAATTTTAATGTTATTCCAGGAAAGAAAGAAAATGGATATAAGGGGAAGGGAAAGGAAAGGAGTGCTAAATAGTTAATGAAACTATGGGGTAACTACAAGGGACTCCAGTTCCTCATCACATAATACTAAAGGCAAATGGATTGTTCACTTTGCAAGGGAATTTCCTCCAGAACTTAGTGAATGAGGTGAAGTTCAGCTGACTTTAATCATCTAATCATGTGCAAGCAAAAATGTTGTTTTTATTTTCCTTGTACATGATTGGGCATGAAGTGATAACCCCCAGAGGGACAGCTGTTAATAAATTGGGTCTCCCTTACTTGTCCAGAGGCTGTCAGCCCTAGTCTCAGTCTCCGAAGCAGAACTCAAGCTCAGTCTACGTGGGGCCTTTTGAAAATGTATTGCAGATCTTGAACAAAGGCAGGGAGGAGGGTTTGGCATTATAGGATATTCAAGCCCAAAAATCTTGGAAGATGGCTTCCTGAATGTCTGAGTCAGTAACAGCCTAAAAAGTTATGCAGGGGACAGACAGTCGATTTGAGACCCTATGCAAGCAATCACTTTCCAAAAGTGGCAAACTCTGATGTCTCTTCAACAGTGAGAAGTTCTTCACCTGAAACTATGGTCAAAAGGTCCAATTCACAATGTCCAGGCAGCAGCTCCCAACCAATTGAGTAAGTTGAAGAAGGCTCCCCTAAATGAGCACCTACCTGAGGCATAGCATGTTCATTATGAACAGACCAGATCTACCTCAGATAGTTACTCCATTTAGGTGGCCTAGTTCCATTGTTTGGAAGGTGGACATTTTGAAAGAAGCTCAGTGTACTATGGTGTGCAGCCAGAGTCAGGTGGGGCATAGAGGGACGTTGCACCTGGACCAGGTAGATGACAGTGACCCTCTAACCGAGGGGAACAGTGCTGCGGGGTGATAGTGGGGTGCCTGCATGGTCTCTTGGCTGGGTCTTACAACTTCAGTTTCTTGCCATCTCCTGTGCAAGTATTTTGTGGCTGATGACATTACAGCTCATATTTGTTTGTTGGGACAATATTGTATATGTGATCTTATGTAGATTGATACTGCTCTTTACCTAGTGAATTGTTTGATTGACATGGCTATAACAGGTTAATTTAACCACTGCACACTATACACTGTGCTGTATACGACATGTTCCTGACCACTGCACGCTATACACTGTGCTGTATACGACATGTTCCTGACCACTGCACTCTATACACTGTGCTGTATACGACATGTTCCTGACCACTGCACTCTATACACTGTGCTGTATACGACATGTTCCTGACCACTGCACTCTATACACTGTGCTGTATACGACATGTTCCTGACCACTGCACTCTATACACTGTGCTGTATACAACATGTTCCTAACCACTGCACTCTGTATACTGCACTGTATATGATATATTCCTGACCACTGCACTCTATACACTGTGCTATATATGACATTTTGCTGACCACTGCACTTTATACACTGCTCTGTATATGACATGTTCCCGACCACTGCACTCCGTAGGAAGGGTGTTAATGACATGTACTTAACTATTGCACTCTATACAATATGCTTTATATGAGATGTTTTTGACCACTGAACTTTATAAACCGGGCTGTATGTAATATGTAAACCAACAAGAATAAAGGGAAGCAACCTACATATGTAACACTTATAAGGTCAGGGGCGGACTGATAATTTGGAAACTCGGGCACTGCCCTTGGGCCCAGGGTCAGTAGGGGGCACCATAAGATGCCCCTGGTACCTTTTTCATAGGCTTTTTTGAGTTCGGGCAAGGACACAGGAGCCCCATGATCCCCTATTGCCCGGGGGGCCCATGAGTTGTCAGTCCGCCCCTGTTTAAGGTACCACATCCTAGATAATGACTATATGCAAATACCCTAACAAAAGAGAAACCAAAGGACTTTAATGGCTAGTTCACATTAGATGCAGTCCAGTGTTGCATCAAAAATGCATGCACAGTGTTTTCCATGTATTCCAATGGCCCTAGTTCACACTACACCGTGTTCCAAATTATTATGCAAATGATAGTTTTCTCATTTACCTAAATAATTGATGTAAATAACAGTCAGCATAATTCTCATGTTATCAACTATTAAGAGTACAATTCACATTTTATTAAACAAACCTCCTAATGATAACAGGATTTTTTTAAACATAAAACACTTACATTGCACTGTTCCAATTATTATGCACAGTAAGTTTCAAAACACTTTATAGGTTGTAAAGAACTGAAAATTGTCATTTGTTGTGTTTGCAGCATATTTACTGAAATCAAAAACTATTTCAATCAAACTTTTAACAACATTTTAACTTTTTAAACATTTTACCAGGTCACGTTACATTGTAACATAGGACCCCTTATTTGATAGCAGCTTCACAAGACTTGCATCCATTGAACTTGTGAGTATTTGGACAGTTTCTGCTTGAATTTGTTTGCAAGATGTCAGAATAGCCTCCCAGAGCTGCTGTTTGGATGTAAACTGCCCCCCACCCTCATAGATCTTTTGCTTGAGGATGCTCCAAAGGTTCTCAATAGGATTGAGGTTAGGGGAGGATGGAGGCCACACCATGACTTTCTCTTCTTTTATTCCCATAGCAGCCATTGATGCAGAGGTATTCTTTGCAGCATGAGATGGTGCATTGTCACGCATGAAGATGATTTTATTATGGAAAGCATAGTTCTTCCTTCTGTACCAGGGAAGAAAGTGGTCAGTCATAAACTCCACATACTTTGCAGAGGTCATCTTTACACCTTCGGGGCCCCTAAAGGGACCGACCAGTTCTGTTCCCATGATTCCGACCCAAAACATGACTCCACCACCGCCTTGCTAACGTCACAGCCTTGTTGGAACAGGGTGGCCGTCCACCAACCATCCACTACTCTATCTATCTGGACCATCCAGGGTTGCACGGCACTCATCAGTGAACAGGACTGTTTGAAAATTAGTCTTCATGTATTTTTCTGCCCAATGCAGCCATTTCTGCTTGTGAGCATTGGTTAGTGGTGGCCAAATAGAAGTTTTTTGCACAGTTGCAAGACTCTGGAGGACTCTACACCTTGATGTCTGTGGGACTCCAGAGGCACCAGCAGCTTCAAATATCTGTTTGCTGCTATGTAATGGTATTTTAGTAGCTGCTCTCTTGATCCGATGCATGGATCTGGCAGAAATCTTCCTCAATGTGCCTTTATCTCCACGAACCCGTCTGTGCTCTGAATCAGCCACAAATCTCTTAATAGTGCGATGATCACGCTTAAGTTCTCGTGAATTATCTAATGTTTTCATACCTCGTCCAAGGCATTGAACTATTTCACTCTTTTCGGCAGCAGAGAGAACCTTTTTCTTCCCCATATTGCTTGAAAATGGTGCTCTGCTTAATAATGTGGAACACCCTCCTTTAGTAGTTTTTCCTTAAATTGGGCTCACCGGCCAATCTAATTATTACAGGTGTCTGAGATTGTTTTCAGTGATCAAAAGAGCCCTGACACACAATGCCATCCATGAGTTAAACTGAAAAACAAAATATTTCATCTTTGTGACACTTAAATAGAATTTGCATAATAATTTGGAACACGGTGTGGTGCAGTCAGTTCCAGTCAGTTCCAGTCAGTTTCCGAAGTAGAAAAAAAAGTAGAACATGCTGCATTTTTTCTGCACAGAACTGTACTGGATCATAGCAAACTACATCAGAACTGCACCGTGGGAACTGTAAGCAAAAACGTATCCAAAGTGCATTTTTTGGTGTGAACTGGCCCTAAAGGTACCAATTCAAACCATACTATATAAAATGACATACAGTATTTTTATTTTTACTATTAAAAATATTACAGCTAAAATATATGTTACTTGCTGTTCCTTATACACATACATTTTATCTACAGTAGTTCACCCCAGAAATCCCAATACATAAAGTTTGACTACATACGATTACAGTATTTTACAATTTGTGATTCTATTGTTGGTTCATGTGAGTTTCGGGATATCAGAACATTTATTTCAGCAGATTTCGCAGGTCAGAGCCACTTCCTCAAGACAACATGGGGGAAGAATTATCTGTAATGTAAATCTCAGCATGTGTATGACAACCAATATTGAAAGTGACATGCACTTTTTCAAAGGGGCTCAGAGACCTACCTCCTGAACTGCAACAACCTCATAGTCACATTTGTACTGTACTGTACAATTTCAGAGCTACTGCCCGCCGCAGCCCTGCTATAAGTTGCTGATCATTGCCATTACTAGTATAGAATTTGTTTTTTTAAATTCCAGTATATATACCACCATTTGTAGACGCTATAACTTTCACTTAAACCAATTAATTTGCATGTATTGGAATTTTTTTTAGCAAAGACATGTAGCAGAATACATTTTGGTCTAAATTTATGGTGATTTTTGATTTTTTAAATGTTTTTACTGAACATGCTTAACCACCTCCCGCCTGCCATATAAGGTAATGACGGGCGCAAGGCAGTTCTCTCGTTCTGGGAGGACGTCATATCCATTCTAACCGCGCATACGCGGCTTCAGCTATAAAATTGGCCTGGGCAGGAAGGGGGTATAAGTGTCCTGTAGGCGAGTGGTTAATAGCAAAAAGTCAAAAGTACTATGTTTTTTTCTCAAAATTGTTGGTCTTCTTTTGTTTATAGTGCAAAAAATAAAAAAATACACAGGTGATCAAATACCACCAAAAGAACGCTCCATTTGTGGGAAAATGTAGCGTTGTTTGACCGCTCAATTGTCAGTTAAAGTAACGCAGCACTGTATCACGAAAAATGGCCTGGTCAGGAAGGGGGGTAAATCCTTTGGAAGGCAAGTGGTTAAAGAAATGTAAAAAGTTTGTGAAGCAATGTGGCCCTGCATTGGTGAGATTCTGAGTCCACTAATATACCGTATTTGTCGGCGTACAAGGCGACTGGGTGTATAAGACGACCCCCTACTTTTCCAGTTAAGAGATAGGTTTTGGGCTATACTCGCCGTATAAGACTACCCCCCTTCCGAGGCAACACCATTTCACCACTTACCTACAGGGCACTTACAGTTGCAAGAAAAAGTATGTGAACCCCTTGGGATTACGTGGAGTTTTGCATGAATTGGGCATAAAATGTGCTCTGAACGTCATCTAAGTCACAACAATAGAAGAACACAGTCTGCTGAACATAATACTACACAAACATTAGATGTTGCCATGGTTTAATTGCACATAACATGTAAACATTCACAGTGCAGGGAGGAAAATGTAGGGGGGCCCTAGCTTAATGACTTCTCCCAGAGCTAATAGGAGCCAGGAGTGAGCCAACCTTGACTCCAATCAGTGTGATGATATTGGATGTGTTGCTGACAGCTGTCCTGCCCTTAAAAAACACACACCTGTTTTGGGTTTACTGGTTTCAAGAAGCACTGTCTGATGTGAACCGTGCCTCGCAGAAAAGAGCTCTCAGAAGACCTACGATCAAGAATTGTTGACTTGCATGAAGCTGGAAAGGGTTACAAAAGTATCTCCAAAAGCCTTGATGTTCATGTGTCCACGGTAAGACAGACTGTCTACAAATGGAGAAAGTTTAGCACTGTTGCTACTCTCCCTAGGCGTGGTCGTCCTGTAAAAATGACTGCAAGAGCACAGCGCAGAATGCTGCATGAGGTAAAGAAGAATCCCAGAGTGTCAGCTAAAGACCTACAGAAATCTCTGGTACATGCTAACATTTTTGTTGACACATCTACAATAAGGAAAACATTAAACAAGAATGGAGTACATGGGAGGACACCACGGAGGAAGCCATTGCTGTCCAAAAAGAATATTGCAGCACGTTTGAAGTTTGCAAAAGAGCACCTGGATGTTCCACAGCACTACTGGCAAAATATACTGTGGACAGATGAAACCAAGATTGAGTTGTTTGGGAAGAACGCACAACACTATGTGTGGGGAAAAAAAGGCACAGCACACCAACATCAAAACCTCATCCCCACTGTAAAACATGGCGGAGGGAGCATCATGGTTTGGGGCTGCTTTGCTGCCTCAGGGCCTGGACAGATTGTTGTCATTGATGGGAAAATGAATTCCAGAGTTTATCAAGACATTTTGCAGGAAAACATACGACCATCTGTCCGCCAACTGAAGCTCCGTAGAGGATGGGTGATGCAACAGGACAATGACCCAAAGCATACAAGTAATTCAACAAAACAATGGCTGCAACAGCACAGAATATGCCTTCTGGAGTGGCCCAGTCAGAGTCCTGACCTCAACCCGATTGAAATGCTGTGGCATGACCTTAAGAGAGCGATTCACACCAGACATCCCAAGAATATTGCAGTTTTGTGAAGAGGAGTGGTCCAAAATTACTCCAGATCGTTGTGCAGGTCTGATCTGCAACAACAGGAAACGTTTGGTTGAGGTTATTGCTGCCAAAGGAGGGTCAACCAGTTATTAAGTCCAAAGGTTCACATACTTTTTCCTCCCTGCACTGTGAATGTTTACATGTTATGTGCAATTAAACCATGGCAAGATCTAATGTTTGTGTAGTATTATGTTCAGCAGACCGTGTTCTTCTATTGTTGTGACTTAGATGACGTTCAGAGCACATTTTATGCCCAATTCATGCAAAACTCCACGTAATCCCAAGGGGTTCACATACTTTTTCTTGCAACTGTATACCCCCTTCCTGCCCAGGCCAATTTTCAGCTTTCAGCGCTGTCGCACTTTGAATGACAATTGCACGGTCATGCAACACTGTACCCATATGAAACTTTTATCATTTTTTTCTGACAGATAGAGCTTTATTTTGGTGGTATTTAATCACCTCTGAGTTTTTTATTTTTGCTAAACAAACCAAAAACAACTGAAGATTTTGAAAAAACAGAGTTATTTCTTAGTTTTTGTTTTAAAATTTTGTAAATAAGTGATTTTTCTCCTTCACTGATATGCGCTAATGAGGCTGCAGTGATGGGCACTGATAGGTGGCACTGATGGCCACTAATGGGCACTGATGAGGAGGCACTGGTAGGTGGCACTGATGGGCATTGACAGGTATCACTGATGGGCAATGAAAGGCAGCACTCATATATGGCACTGATAGGTGGCACTGATAGGTGCCACTGATAGGCGGTACTGACTGGCACTGATAGGCGGCACTGACTGGCACTGATAGGTGGCACTGATAGGCAGTACTGACTGGCACTGTTAGATGGCACTGTTAGGAGGCACTGATAGGCAACACTGACGGGCACTGATAGGTGGCACTGATGCGCACTGATAGTCGGCACTGACTGGCACTGATAGGTGGCACTGATTGGCATTGATAGGTGGCACTGACTGGCACTGATAGGTGACACTGAAAGGCAGCTCCGAATAGCACTGATATGTGACACTGATGTGAACTGGTAGGCACTGATACGTAGCATTGATGTGGCGCTGATGGGCATTGGCAGGTGGCACTGATGAGCACTGACAGCTGGCATTGATGGACACTGACAGGTGGCACTGCTGGGGCTACACTGATCATCAGAGCACAGTGATCATCAGCGCCCTGATGATCAGTGTACATGTCTCCTCTGAGGAATGACGATTACCTCAGCATTACAGCTCGTGAGGAGAGAAATGCCGATAACCGACATTTCCCTATTTACATAAAATCAGCTGTGATTGGACACAGCTAATCACATGACCAAGCTGAAATATTCAGCTCTTTCCGTTGATCGGTGATCCGCTGTGTTCGAGGGACACAGCGCACATCAATCGCCGCGCTGCGCGCTCCCGCGATTGCGTGGTTAGAATGGGAGGACGTCATATGACATCCTCTCAGAACGAGAGAACCACCTTGTGCCCGTCATTGGACTATATGGCGGGTGGGAGGCGATTTAAAACATCAGATTTGGATAAACATCAGATTTGATTAAATGTACACCCACTAATCTGTCAGCCCGCTGGATGTGCGGTAATACTGTATGTACGGTAGCTTCGGCTACATACAGTATACCATGCTGAGCCAATCATGGCGAGTGATGTATTCTATTAATGAATACAGAGCCTGCTCGGATTGGCAGAGAGGTGGACTGATAATGTCACAACCTCAGCCAATCCAAGCAGGCTTTGTATTCATTAATAGAATACATCGCTCGCCGTGATTGGCTCAGTGCGGTATATTGTATGTAGCTGAAGCTACCGTACATACAGTATTACCCAGGGCGGACTGACCATTTGGAAACTCTGGCACTGCCCGAGGGCCCGGGGTCAGTAGGGGGCCCCATGAGATGCCCCTGGTACCTTTTTCATAGGCTTTTTTGAGTTTGGGCAAGGACACAGGGGCCCCATGATCCCCTATTGCCCGGGGGCCCCATGAGTTGTCAGTCTGCCCCTGGTATTACCACACATCCAGTGGGCTGACAGATTAGGGACATTTGTTTTGAGCCAACTTGGCCCAAACTAGCTAAAGGTTCACATTGTATACCCGGCGTATAAGACGATCCCCGATTTTTGGGGTAGTTTTTTAAGTATAAAAAGTCATCTCATATTTCCCGGAAAATACGGTATCTATATAGAATAACAGAGGAAAATTTAACACCTGTGAGATTTGGTTGTGGTGTCTGTGATCCTTAGCATGGAGCAGTTGGCCCCATGGATAGATGCTGAAGCTCTGTAAAACCTTCTGATTTGGATGTCAAAATTAAAGCAGAACTCAATTGTATCTGAGCACCACAAACTGAAAACACTATTAATTTCCTTTTTAACTTTCAAAGCAAACTCATCCATCCATTCATGTCTCCATTCTTTATTTTGTTTTGAAATCACTTTGAAAAACACGCATAGCATTTCTGGTCATGGCCATCTTGAGTAAGGGCAGATGATTCATGCAGTATTTACTTTCTGGAATCCATGTACCCTTAGCTCAGGCATGCAGGCATGAAGTGTGTTTAGCTGACAAAGCCCTTCCTCCCTTCTTGAAGACTCCTGGGATGTATGACATCATTTTGTCCTAGCCCAGAAACCAGGAAGCAACTGAAAAAATGTAAAAGAAAAAGTTTAAAACAAATAAACATAATAGACATTCCTGTCTCTTTACTAATGCCAGCAACATAAGGATTAAAAATAGTTAAAGTGGTTGTAAACCTTGGAGGGCACATGTATTGAATGCACATACTGTATATGAAATATTGCTTTTATAATTTATTGTAGGTCTGTGTGTGCATAATATATACTATATATAAAGGAAAAAATATATATGTATACAGTGGGTATAAAAAGTCTACACATGTTAAAATGTCAGGTTTCTGTGATGTAAAAAAATGAAACAAAGATAAATCAATTCAGAACTTTTTCCACCTTTAGCTACTTCAATACTGGCACTTTTACCCCCTTCCTGCCCAGGCCAATTTTCAGCTTTCAGGGTTGTTGCACTTTGAATAACAATTGTGCAGTCATGCATCACTGTACCCATAAAAAATTTTATATATTTTTTCACACAAATAGAGCTTTCTTTTAGTGGCATTTAATCACCAGTGAGGTTTTTTATTTTTTGCTAAATAAACAAAAAAACCTGAAACGTTTGGAAAAAAACGCATGGTCCACAAACCATGGTATATATATCTGACAATCGATCAATCCTGATATACTGATGGCCCATCTCATTTTTTGAGGCCCGAAAAAGCAAGGATAGTACAAATACCCCCCAAATTACCCATTTTTGGAAAATAGACAGTCCAAGGTATTTAGTAAGAGGCATGGTGAGTTTTTTGGAGGTTGTAATATGATACAATTTTTTGGAAAATGTAGAAATGTAAAACATTTTTACATGATACAGATGGGCTGTGATTGGCCCTGTCTGTTCCATGTGACTACTTTGCAATCACAGCTAACAACACAATTGTATACAATGGATGGCATGAGAGGAAGCCATCTTTTGTATACAATTGACATGTGATCTGCTGTGATTGGTCACAGCGGTCACATGACACTGGCAATGGGTAGTGATATGTCATTGGCTGTGTCCCGTGGACACAGCCGGTGACAGATCGCGCCGCTGCACAACCCCATGGCTGCATGAGTGGCTCATTTGACAGGACGTCATATGATGCCCAGTCACAACGAGGAATGTCCCTCCCCGCCATCAATCTACTATAGGCCAAGTGGGAAGGTGTTAATGTGACCTATAAACTGTACAACTCAGTTGAACAACAAACTGAAATCTTTTAGGTGGAGGGAAGTAAAAATAAAAAACTAAAATAATATGGTTGCATAAGTGTGCACACCCTTAAGCTAATACTTTGTTAAATTACCTTTGAGTCTTTTGGGGTATGAGTCTATCAGCGTGGCACATCTTAGCAATATTTGCCCACTCTTCCTTGTAAAAACCCTCCAAATCTGTCAGATAATGAGGGCATCTCTTGTGCACAGCCCTCTTCAGATCACCCCACAGATTCAGGTCTGGGCTCTGGCTGGGCCATTTCAAAACTTTAATCTTCTTCTGGTGAAGCCATTCCTTTGTTGATTTGGATGTATGCTTTGGGGCGTTGTCATGCTGAAAGATGAAGTTCCTCTTCATGTTCAGCTTTCTAGCAGAAGCCTGAAGGTTTTGTGCCAATATTGACAGGTATTCGGACCTGTTCATAATTCCTTCTATTTTGACTAAGGCCCCAGTTCCAGCTGAAGAAAACAGCCCCAAAGCATGATGCTGCCACCACCATGCTTCACTGTGGGTATGGTGTTCTTTTGGTGATGTGCAGTGTTGTTTTTGCACCAAACATATCTTTTGGAATTATGGCCAAAAAGTTCAACCTTGGTTTCATCAGACCATAATACATTTTCCCACATGCTTTTGGGACACTTCAGGTGTGTTTTTGCAGACTTCAGCTGGGCTTGTATGTTTTTCTTCATATGAAAAGGCTTCCATCTTGCCACTCTACCCCATAGCCCAGACATATGAAGAATATGTGAGATTGTTGTCACATGTAACACACAGCCAGTACTTGCCAGATATTCCTGCAACTACTTTATTGTTGCTGTAGGCCTTTTGGCAGCCTCCCAGACAAGTTTTCTTCTCGTCTTTTCATCAATTTTCGAGTGGTGTCCAGTTCTTGGTAATGTCACTGTTGCGCCATATTTTCTCCACTTGATGATGACTGTCTTCACTGTGTTCCATGGTATATCTAATGCCTTGGAAATTCTTTTATACCCTTCTCCTGACTGATACCTGTTAACAATGAGATCCCTCTGATGCTTTGGAAATTCTCTGTGGACCATTGCTTTTGCTGTAGGATGCAACTAAAAAAATGTCAGGAAAGACCTACTAGAACAGCTGAACTTTATATGGCGTTAATCAGAGGCACTTTAAATGATGGCACTGACTGCTATTTAACTTGATTTTGAGTATGATTGCTTAATTATGAACACAGCTATATCCCAGATATAAGAGGGTGTGCACACTTATGCAACCACATTATTTTAGTTTTTTATGTTTATTCCCCCCCCTAATAGATTTCAGTTTGTTTTTCAATTGGTTTGGACAGCGTATATGTTACATTAAAGGTGGAAAAAGTTCTGAGATGATTTATCTTTGTCTCATTTTTTTACATCACAGAAACCTGACATTTTAACAGGGGTGTGTAGACTTTTTATATCCACTGTATATACACTACTCAAAAAAATTAAATGAACATTTTTAATCAGAGTATAGCGTCAAGTCAATTAAACTCCTGGGATATTGATCTGACCAGTTAAGTAGCAGAGGTTGTTGTTAATCTGTTTCAGCTGCTTTGGTGTTAATGACATTTACAACAGGTGCACTAGATGGGCAACAATGAGATGACCCTCACAACAGGAATGGTTTTACAGGTAGAGGCCACTGACCTTTTTATCCCTACTCATCTTTTCTGACTGTTTTTCACTAGTTTTGCATTTGGCTAGGGTCAGTGTCACTACTTGTAGCATGAGGCGATACCTGGACCCTACAGAGGTTGCACAGGTAGTCCAACTCCTCCAGGATGGTACATCAATACATGTCATTGCCAGAAGGTTTGCTGTGTCTCCCACCACAGTCTCAAGAGGACGGAGGAGATTCTAGGAGACAGGCAGTCACTCTAGGAGAGCTGGACAGGGCCATAGAAGGTCCTTAACCCATCAGCAGGACCGATATCTGCTCCTTTGTGCAAGGAGGAACAGGATGAGCACTACCAGAGCCCTACAAAATGACCTCCAGCAGGTCACTAGTGTGAATGTCTCTGACCAAAAACTGGAAACAGACTTCATGAGGGTGGCCTGAGGGCCCGACTTCCTCTAGTGGGCTCTGTGCTCACTGCCTGGCACCATAGAGCTCGATTGGCATTTGCATTGAACACCAGAATTGGCAGGTCCGCCACTGGTGCCCTGTGCTTTTCACAGATGAAAGCAGGTTCACCCTGAGCACATGTGACAGACGTGAAAGGGTCTGGAGAAGCTGTGGAATTTCGAATTTTATGCTGCCTGTAACATTGTTCAGCATGACTGTTTTGGTGGTGGGTCAGTGATGTTCTGGGGAGACATATCCATGGAGGGACACACAGACCTCTACAGGCTAGACAATGGCACCCTGACTGCCATCAGGTATCGGGATGAAATCCTTGGACCTGTCAGGGCTCCAGGGTATGACCAGAGGTATGTGAACTGACGCAGGGAAACGCAGGCTTCAGATAAGTTATAAACAATATAATTTATTAAAGGCTAACAATACAAACATAAACGCAGTGCAATACTAAAACATAACACAGTGCAAACGAACCAAACCAAACCACCCACAGATAACAGTACATATAATGCAAGCGTCGTCAGGCAGGCCGGGTCAATATCAATCGGGCAGGTAGGTACAGGGGGTCAGGCAGAGAATGGTCGGGGTCACAAGCCAGGGATAAAACAGGAGAAGTCAGCAGAGGTCCGGATCAGGCAGGGTCAGCAACGAATCAGACAGAGACAGGGACAGGAACAGGAACAGGGACAGGGATGCAGGAACAAGATACAGGGCCCGGGAAAAACACACACCAAGGCAGAGACTGCAGGTCTGGCCATCCCTTAAATACACCTGCATAATCAACTTCAGGTGTTTGGCTGGCTGCAGGGTTGAGTCTCTGATTGCTGGGAGCACCCGCTGGCCAGCCCTGGTACTGCAGCCCACAAGGCAGGTGAGTCCCACCATTACTGGCAAGTCCATTCCTGACAGTACCCCCCCCTCAAGGATCGGCCTCAGGACGCTCCAAACAGTCCTAGCTGGGCAAAATGTTGCACCGCCCGGGTCTGGTAACTGGCGGGATATCAAAGACTGGCACATCGGGCAGGACTCCGGGCAGCGGCACACCGGGCAGGACTCCGGGCAGCGGCACACCGGGCAGGACTCCGGGCAGCGGCACACCGGGCAGGACTCCGGGCAGCGGCACACCGGGCAGAGGCACATCGCGCAGGACTCCGGGCAGCGGCACACCGGGCAGGACTCTGGGCAGCGGCACATCGGGCAGGACTCCGGGCAGCGGCACATCAGGCAGCGGCACACCGGGCAGGACTCCGGGCAGCGGCACACCGGGCAGGACTCCGGGCAGCGGCACACCGGCCAGGACTCCGGGCAGCGGCACACCGGGCAGAGGCACATCGAGCTGGACTCCGGGCAGAGGCACATCGGGCTGGACTCCGGGCAGCGGCACATCGGGCAGGACTCTGGGCAGCGGCACATCGGGCAGGACTCCGGGCAGCAGCACACTGGGCAGAGGCACATCGGGCAGGACTCCGGGCAGCGGCACATCGGGCAGGACTCCAGGCAGCGGCACATCGGGCAGGACTCCAGGCAGCGGCACATCGGGCAGGACTCCGGGCAGAGGCACATCGAGCTGGACACCGGATCACCAGGTGGAGCAGCAGGCACCGGGCCCCCAGGCGGGGCGGCGGGCGCCGGGCTCCCAGGAGGGGCGACAGGCATCGGGCCCCCAGGCGGAGCGACAGGCATCGGCCCCCAGGCGGGGCGACAGGCATCGGGCCCCCAGGCGGGGCGACAGGCATCGGGCCCCCAGGCGGGGCGGCAGGCGCCGGGCCCCCAGGCGGAGCGGCAGGCGCCGGGCCCCCAGGCAGGGCGACAGGCGCCGGGCCCCCAGGTGGAGTGACAGGCATCGGGCCCCCAGGCAGGGCGACAGGCATCGGGCCCCCAGGCGGGGCGGCAGGCGCCGGGCCCCCAGGCGGAGCGGCAGGCGCCGGGCCCCCAGGCAGGGCGACAGGCGCCGGGCCCCCAGGCGGAGTGACAGGCATCGGGCCCCCAGGCAGGGCGACAGGCATCGGGCCCCCAGGCGGAGCGGCAGGCGCCGGGCCCTCAGGCGGAGCAGCAGGCACCGGGCCCCCAGGAGGGGCAGCAGGCACCGGGCCCCCAGGAGGAGCGACGAGCGCCGGGCCCCCAGACGGAGCGGCGGGCGGCGGGCCCCCAGGCGGAGCGGCGGGCACCGGGCCCCCAGGCGGAGCGGCGGGCACCGGGTCATCAGGCACGACAACGGGCATCGGGTCACCAGGCATCAGGTCATTTGGCTCGCCAGCGGGCACAGCGTTATCTGGCAGGGCAGTGGGCACCGAGTCACCAGGCACGACAGTGGGTTCCGAGTCAACTGGCATGACCACGGGCACTGGGTCAGACATTGGATCGTCTGGCTCGACAGTGGGCATCGGATCACCAGGCATCAGGTCATTTGGCTCGACAGCAGGCACCGCGTCATCTGGCAAGGCAGTGGGCACCAAGTCACCAGGCACGACAGTGGGCTCTGAGTCAATTGGCACGACAGCGGGCACCGGGTCATCAGGTACCGGATCGTCTGGATCGACAGCGGGCACCGGGTCATCTGGCATTGGATCGTCTGGCTTGACAGTGGGCATCGGGTCACCAGGCATGACAGCGGGCACTGGGTCACCAGGCATCAGGTCACTTGGCTCGCCAGCGGGCACCGCGTCATCTGGCAAGGCAGTGGGCACCAAGTCGCCAGGCACGACAGTGGGCTCCGAGTCAACTGGCATGACCGCGGGCACTGGGTCAGACATTGGATCGTCTGGCCCGACAGCGGGCATCGGGTCACCAGGCATGACAGCGGGCACTGGGTCATCAGGCATTGGATCATCTGGCTCGACAGCGGGCATCGGGTCACCAGGCATGACAGTGGGTACTGGGTCATCAGGTACCGGATCGTCTGGATCGACAGCGGGCATCGAGTCAACTGGGCTAATGGAATCATCAGGCTGGATCAGTTCATCAGGCTGGGTAGAAACATCATGCTGGGTAGAGGCATCAGGCTGAATGGAGGCATCAGGCTGAATGGAGGCATCAGGCTGAATGGAGGCATCAGGCTGGGTAGAGACATCAGGCTGGGTAGAGGCATCAGGTTGAATTGTGGGCGCCGAGGCACCAGACTGCACCACGGAAGACGGGTTCTCAGATGGGAGGCTGACCGGTTTGGATACTGGCAGGATGGTATTGGTTGGAAAGAACTTTTGCCTTTTCCTGGTTTTAGTTACCGGAGCACCGTAAGTAAGCGCAGGTTTGTAAACGGATGGAGCAGCTGGACACAGAGAAGAGCTGGAGGATGGAACAGGGGAGGAAACAGTTGCTACAGAGGGCTTCTTTACAGGGTTAAAGGCAGGATAGGTGCAGCGAGTGGGAACAGGGTACTGACATGCGGTAGATATCAGGGTATACTGGGCTGTAACTGGAGGTGCTGTTGGGAATGCAGGAATAGAGCTTTGAAGAAATAGATTAGAAGCAGGACTGGGTTTTTGCAAACTGACTGAGGCTGGGTGCAACAAGTCTGACCATGTCTGCAGTATGGGTTGAACAAAGCTCAGCTTACACAAAGCCTGTCTGACCAAAGACTACACTGCGTTTATACAATCTCTTAGTACCTGTTGTGAACATGCAGAATAACGCTCCAGAAAGTAATCCACATCATCCTCTAATAACCATACCAGGGACTCTACCTGGTCGGCACTAAATGGGGGCAAAAATTCATCCCTGCATTCGGGGGTACCAGATGAAACCAACTCAGCACAAACCTGAATCAATGGCTGCACCTCAGAGAACTCTGTGCCCTGATCTACTAGAACATGAGCGATCCGTATACATTCTAGCAGTTCATCCCGGGGATACTCCTTCAGAGTTTGATAAGCATACTCTCTGTCATCAAACACTAGCAGAGATAAATACACAACCTCATCCAGATCCATCCTTCCCAGCAACAAGCCAAGATGGCTTCCCTGTGCAGCCACTTCTGGTCAGGATTGGCCTTGGTGTAATGTCAGGGCTCCAGGGTATGACCAGAGGTATGTGAACTGACGCAGGGAAACGCAGGCTTCAGATAAGTTATAAACAATATAATTTATTAAAGACTAACAATACAAACATAAACGCAGTGCAATACTAAAACATAACACAGTGCAAACGAACCAAACCAAACCACCCACAGATAACAGTACATACAATGCAAGCGTCGTCAGGCAGGCCGGGTCAATAACAATCGGGCAGGTAGGTACAGGGGGTCAGGCAGAGAATGGTCGGGGTTACAAGCCAGAGATAAAACAGGAGAAGTCAGCAGAGGTCCGGATCAGGCAGGGTCAGCAACGAATCAGACAGAGACAGGAACAGGGACAGGGACAGGGATGCAGGAACAAGATACAGGGCCCGGGAAAAACACACACCAAGGCAGAGACTGCAGGTCTGGCCATCCCTTAAATACACCTGCATAATCAACTTCAGGTGTTTGGCTGGCTGCAGGGTTGAGTCTCTGATTGCTGGGAGCACCCGCTGGCCAGCCCTGGTACTGCAGCCCACAAGGCAGGTGAGTCCCACCATTACTGGCAAGTCCATTCCTGACAGGACCCATTGTCAGACCCTATGCTGGTGCAGTGGGCCCTGGGTTCCTCCTGGTGCAGGACATTGCAAAGGCCTCATGAAGCGAGAGTATGCAGGCAGTTCCTGAAGGATGCAGTAATTGATAACATTGAATGGCCCCTACGCTTGCTTGACCTAAATCCAATAGAACACCTCTGGGATATCATGTTTCGTTCCATCCGATAACGCCAGGTTGCCCCTCAGACTGTCCAGGAGTTCAGTGATGCCCTGGTCCAGATCTAGGAGGAAATACCCCAGGACACCATCCGTCGTCTCATTAGGAGCATGCTCTGACATTGTCAGGCATGCATACAATCATGTGGGGGCCATACAGACTACTGAGCACCATTTTGAGTTGCTGCAATGAAATTTCAGCAAAATGGACTAGCCTGCTGCATCATTTTTTCACTTTGATTTTCAGGGTGTCTTTGAATTCAGTCCTCTTTAGGTTGATAATTTGTAAGCCCTTATCCCTATGACTATGTGCAATGCACGAAACGCGTCAGAGGGACAACAGCAACTGGACATCTAACCACAGCATACCCTGAATACATGGTCAGTAACTTTTTGGAACTTTTTGAAAGTTTGTTTTTTACCATTGCACCTATTATCCTTGAATAAAAGGTACCTTAAGCAATATCACACTATGTGGTCTCTCATTGGGCACTCTGTGTGAGTGTCATCATTCGCAGTGCCCTTTTGGAGGATAGATGACCCTGAAGGTGATACCTGGTAGCGGTTTCTGGTGACCTTTTCTGTGGAGCTGGGATAGTGATTCCTATGGTAACCTGACCCGAGATCTGATGACCTTTCTATAACCTGATGACGCAGGATTTTATATTGTGCATTTTAAACGCACATCTGGTGAGTGCGTTTTTTACCCATTCGTGTGGCTTGCACTTGTTGTCACTCCCGGATCAGGACGTCCACACACTTTGGAATTGTGATCTCTGATTGATCCACACGATTATTATTTTGAACTATATATCACGATTAATCACCTTAAGGTGATATCACCTATCCACATTCATTTGTAATTGCATGGCAATATGTTTATCAATATGTATTACTGTCTAGCGCTGCACCAACTTATTTGAACATATACTATTGGAGGTTTTCTTTTGGTCGCCTTTCGGTGTATCAGCTGCTTATTTATTTGAATACATATACATATATGTGTGTATGTATGTGTGTATATATGTATTTACATATATATATATACACCTTTTGTTGTTCTTTTGGTAGCGCTCACTAAAATCTCTTTTATTGCATAAATTATTATGTTTTTATTTTTCCCATTTTTGGAGGATATTAATTTGCGCTTCCCTATTTGAGTATATGAATTTTTTGTGTATAGAGTGGAAGGTAGCAGATTTTAATTTACTTTAGAAATATATATTTTTGGCGCAGTGTATTCAGTTATCCAGTTTACTTTAGAACTACCTGAACCTAATGCAGGTAAACATTTGTACCTGTTGCGATAACATTACCAACACCAGCGACAAATTGAGGTAGTTCTAACTACTTCCACTTTAAAAACTCATTGCTATGACAGATTCTTAAAAAAAATACCGCCACTTACAAATTAGGAAACTGGCAACAATTAAGGCCAGCTCTGAGCTAGCGTAAAGTATGTATTCAGAGCAGGGTATGGCTGAGCCATGTATCTGACAGCTTCCCGCATAGGGCTCTATCCCTGGCCCCATTCAGCTGTCAGGCGGGAGACTCCATAGTCGAAAGACAAATGTAAGCAAAGGGGCCAGGGATACTGATGATGTCATTACCCAAATATGGCAATGGCCAAGTTTGGAAAATGACTTGTGTCACTGGGTGGAAGGAGTCTGATGGGGAGCTGAGCAACTATTTACCCAGAAGGTCTGCCTTAACTTTGACAGCGCATGGTGGTGGGTGGAACTGAAAACTGCTATTGGACTGAATATGCACTATGGATTCAACCACTGTCAGGCGTGGTCAAGCAGACCTCTTGGTGAACCAGTTTTATGGTTCTTTATTAAGCTTCTCCACAGCACTACACAACCCTTCTGCCATGCACCTCTCAGTGTGACGGGTACAGTGGCTGGGGAGGGAGGAAAAAGCATACAGTATAGAAGAGAGTCTTGTGAATGATGGAATGACACACATAGGAGACCCCTATGAGTAAGCCAGGATATGATGAAACGAGTCAGTGCGTGATGGTGCGGCAGACCAGAAGTGCCGTAGATCCATAACTGGAAGTGATGTGACAGCGTTCTGTTAGACAGTTCCGGAGGTGGAGAGAGCACCATGCGGTATCTGCTTGTCACAAAGACATATCATTTGGGCATGTTGATGTTTTTAATGTTAGAAGTGTATTACTTTAAGCAAATAAAGCCATTTATCTTGGGTAATATACTATTGGAGCGGATATTTTTCTTCTCTTTTCATGGTATGGTGGAGTGGAGTTTTTGAATTATCCTGGCAACCAATCATTGAGTGGGCTATTCTTGGAGGAACCTCCTGGTCTAATTAATGGATATCCTCTTTAGAGATGAGCGAATTTCTCAAAAATTCGATTCGGCTGATTCGGCGAATTCCAGTGTGAAATTCGATTCGATGCGAATTTCTTCGCTACGAAGATGACTTATAAAAAGGGTTTCTAGGCTTCAGAGAGCCTTTAAATTAGTGCAGAACACTGTACCTTTAATTTAAATGCCCTTGGAGATGAGGAAAGAGAAGGAGAAGGAGAAGGATGAGAAGAAGGAGAAGGAGAAGGATGAGAAGAAGGAGAAGGAGAAGGATGAGAAGAAGGAGAAGGAGAAGGATGAGAAGAAGGAGAAGGAGAAGGATGAGAAAAAGGAGAAGGAGAAGGATGAGGAGAAGGAGAAGGATGAGAAGAAGGAGAAGGATGAGAAGAAGGAGAAGGAGAAGGATGAGAAGAAGGAGAAGGATGAGAAGAAGGAGAAGGAGAAGGATGAGAAGATGGAGAAGGAGAAGGATGAGAAGAAGGAGAAGGAGAAGGATGAGAAGAAGGAGAAGGAGAAGGATGAGAAGAAGGAGAAGGAGAAGGATGAGAAGAAGGAGAAGGATGAGAAGAAGGAGAAGGAGAAGGATGAGAAGAAGGAGAAGGAGAAGGATGAGAAGAAGGAGAAGGATGAGAAGAAGGAGAAGGAGAAGGATGAGAAGAAGGAGAAGGAGAAGGATGAGAAGAAGGAGAAGGATGAGAAGAAGGAGAAGGATGAGAAGAAGGATGAGAAGAAGGATGAGAAGAAGGATGAGAAGAAGGAGAAGGATGAGAAGAAGGACAGTTCTGTGACAGTTTCTGTCTATTTCTGACAGTTCTGGGACATTCACTCCATACAGCTGTTTCAACCGCTGTATGGAGGGAATGTCATGGAACTGTCAGAGTCCCAGAACTGTCATTAATAGTCTATTTCTGACAGTTCCATGACATTCCCTCCATACAGCGGTTGAAACAGCTGTATGGAGTGATTGTCCCAGAACTGTCAGAAATAGTCTATTTCTGACAGTTCTGGGACATTCACTCCATACAGCTGTTTCAACCGCTGTATGGAGGGAATGTCATGGAACTGTCAGAGTCCCAGAACTGTCATTAATAGTCTATTTCTGACAGTTCCATGACATTCCCTCCATACAGCGGTTGAAACAGCTGTATGGAGTGAATGTCCCAGAACTGTCAGAAATAGACTATTTATGACAGTTCTGGGACATTCACTCCATACAGCGGTTGAAACATTGTATCTATTTTTTTCCATAAATGACATTCTGCAGATACACTTAGAGGAGCGCTGCAGATACACTTTTTGCCGGCTTGGAATTATTCTTATTTTCATCCTACTTCTTCTTTTTCTTCTTATGAGGATGAGGATGAGGATGAAGAAGAAGAAGTAGGATGAAAATAAGATTAATTCCAAGCCGGCAAAAAGTGTATCTGCAGCGCTCCTCTAAGTGTATTTGCAGAATGTCATTTATGGAAAAAAATAGATACAATGTTTCAACCGCTGTATGGAAGGACAGTCCCAGAACTGTCAGAAATAGTCTATTTCTGACAGTTCTGGGACATTCACTCCATACAGCTGTTTCAGAAATAGACTATTAATGACAGTTCTGGGACTGTCCTTCCATACAGCGGTTGAAACATTGTATCTATTTGTTTCCATAAATGGATCCATTTATGGAAACAAATAGATACAATGTTTCAACCGCTGTATGGAAGGACAGTCCCAGAACTGTCATTAATAGTCTATTTCTGACAGTTCTATGACATTCCCTCCATACAGCGGTTGAAACAGCTGTATGGAGTGAATGTCCCAGAACTGTCAGAAATAGACTATTTCTGACAGTTCTGGGACTGTCCTTCCATACAGCGGTTGAAACATTGTATGTATTTGTTTCCATAAATGGATCCATTTATGGAAACAAATACATACAATGTTTCAACCGCTGTATGGAAGGACAGTCCCAGAACTGTCATTAATAGTCTATTTCTGACAGTTCCATGACATTCCCTCCATACAGCGGTTGAAACAGCTGTATGGAGTGATTGTCCCAGAACTGTCAGAAATAGTCTATTTCTGACAGTTCTGGGACATTCACTCCATACAGCTGTTTCAACCGCTGTATGGAGGGAATGTCATGGAACTGTCAGAAATAGACTATTAATGACAGTTCTGGGACTGTCCTTCCATACAGCGGTTGAAACATTGTATGTATTTGTTTCCATAAATGGATCCATTTATGGAAACAAATACATACAATGTTTCAACCACTGTATGGAAGGACAGTCCCAGAACTGTCATTAATAGTCTATTTCTGACAGTTCTATGACATTCCCTCCATACAGCGGTTGAAACAGCTGTATGGAGTGAATGTCCCAGAACTGTCAGAAATAGACTATTTCTGACAGTTCTGGGACTGTCCTTCCATACAGCGGTTGAAACATTGTATCTATTTTTTTCCATAAATGACATTCTGCAAATACACTTAGAGGAGCGCTGCAGATACACTTTTTGCCGGCTTGGAATTAATCTTATTTTCATCCTACTTCTTCTTCTTCATCCTCATCCTCATAAGAAGAAAAAGAAGAAGTAGGATGAAAATAAGAATAATTCCAAGCCGGCAAAAAGTGTATCTGCAGCGCTCCTCTAAGTGTATCTGCAGAATGTCATTTATGGAAAAAAATAGATACAATGTTTCAACCGCTGTATGGAGTGAATGTCCCAGAACTGTCATAAATAGTCTATTTCTGACAGTTCTGGGACATTCACTCCATACAGCTGTTTCAACCGCTGTATGGAGGGAATGTCATAGAACTGTCAGAAATAGACTATTAATGACAGTTCTGGGACTGTCCTTCCATACAGCGGTTGAAACATTGTATCTATTTGTTTCCATAAATGGATCCATTTCTATGACAGTTCTATGACATTCCCTCCATACAGCGGTTGAAACAGCTGTATGGAGTGAATGTCCTAGAACTGTCAGAAATAGACTATTTCTGACAGTTCTGGGACTGTCCTTCCATACAGCGGTTGAAACATTGTATGTATTTGTTTCCATAAATGGATCCATTTATGGAAACAAATACATACAATGTTTCAACCGCTGTATGGAAGGACAGTCCCAGAACTGTCATTAATAGTCTATTTCTGACAGTTCCATGACATTCCCTCCATACAGCGGTTGAAACAGCTGTATGGAGTGATTGTCCCAGAACTGTCAGAAATAGTCTATTTCTGACAGTTCTGGGACATTCACTCCATACAGCTGTTTCAACCGCTGTATGACATTCCCTCCATACAGCGGTTGAAACAGCTGTATGGAGTGATTGTCCCAGAACTGTCAGAAATAGTCTATTTCTGACAGTTCTGGGACATTCACTCCATACAGCTGTTTCAACCGCTGTATGGAGGGAATGTCATGGAACTGTCAGAAATAGACTATTAATGACAGTTCTGGGACTGTCCTTCCATACAGCGGTTGAAACATTGTATGTATTTGTTTCCATAAATGGATCCATTTATGGAAACAAATACATACAATGTTTCAACCGCTGTATGGAAGGACAGTCCCAGAACTGTCATTAATAGTCTATTTCTGACAGTTCCATGACATTCCCTCCATACAGCGGTTGAAACAGCTGTATGGAGTGATTGTCCCAGAACTGTCAGAAATAGTCTATTTCTGACAGTTCTGGGACATTCACTCCATACAGCTGTTTCAACCGCTGTATGGAGGGTATGTCATGGAACTGTCAGAAATAGACTATTAATGACAGTTCTGGGACTGTCCTTCCATACAGCGGTTGAAACATTGTATGTATTTGTTTCCATAAATGGATCCATTTAAATGGATCCACTCCTCTAAGTGTATCTGCAGAATAGAGGAACTCTGCACATACACTTTTTGCCGGCTTGGAATTATTCTTATTTTCATCCTACTGCTTCTTCTTCTTCTTCATCCTCATCCTCATCCTCAGAAGAAGAGGATGAGGATGAGGATGAAGAAGAAGAAGAAGAAGAAGAAGTAGGATGAAAAGAAGAATAATTCCAAGCCGGCAAAAAGTGTATGTGCAGAGTTCCTCTATTTCTGACAGTTCTCTCACAGCTTCTTCACATGAACAGTGGTTGAAACATCTGTATCCTAAATGTAAACTAATAGATACAATGTTTCAACCGCTAAACATGTGTTCCTTCTGTCAGAGAACTGTCAGAAATAGCGGAGCTCACTGCAGGGACACTTTTGCCGGCTGATCGGGAAATGTTCGATTCGCGCACCCGAAGTAGGCAAAATTTCGGTTTCGCCGCGAATATTTCCTGAAATTCGACTCGAATTCCGGTTCGCCTGGTTCGATTCGCTCATCTCTAATCCTCTTGATTATGCTTTAACAAAGGCAATATCTGGTGAGTGCACACCTGAGTGGGGGTGCACGGTGAGCACAGCACAAGGTTTCAACACTTCAAAGTTTTCTTCATCACATGAAATTATTTCAGCACTGAACTTTAATTTCTTCTTTATCACTTTTTTTATCACTGGTCTTTTTTTTGAGTTTATATATATATATATATATATATATATTAATATTAAAGTCACGGGATTTGTGTAATATCACATCATGTGTCATATTTATTAAGTTGTTTATTTATTTTTATTTATGTATTTTTTGTTACAGAAATAATGGTGAAGTCAAAGAATGATACATAATATATGAGTGATAATTGATGTTTGATGATAGCATTATGAAGTGTATGCGCCGCTTGTATTCACTAAAATAGGAGTAATACTAATATGAATAAGTATGACTTTTTTTAATAATAGATCAATATAATAATAATTTAAAAATAATAATTGTGTTCTGAGAACTTATGCACGCTCTTGCATATCAGATCAATAATCCTGTGATGCGTTCAGACCCATAAAATCAAAATAGGAAATTCTGCTTCCCAGGCTGGTACTTTGCAATCTTTTATTCAATATCACAGATGATGTATTTATGTTAAATAACTTTTCACATGTTTGAATATTTTTTTTTTACAAAGAGAAAAAACTTCTCTGAGAACAAAACATTCTCTTGTCTGTGTTCATACTTAATTTGTATTTTAGACACAAAACTGTTATAGCCTTGAAGCAGCAAAGTGAATGTATAGGGAAAATTCTTGATAACAACACTTGCAGCAAGGTTACGTGGCTTACTAGCACCATCTACTGAGCAATTGAGCAATTTATTCTGCCACATTTATTTCAGTGTTAAAACTTTTGTGGGTGACAACTCTTTCTTCTATCACCAACTTACAATCTGTTAAAAGGACATAAACAGCTCTTAGGTCTCATGACGCCCTCCTTTACAATACATAAATATAATTAATCCTTGAATATATATATATATGCACACACACACACGCACATATTATTATTATTATTATTATACAGTATTTATACATATACACACACACACTCAGGGGCGGACTGACAACTCATGGGGCCCCCTGTTCCCCCGCCTACACTCAAGCCACACCCACACAACACCCTACCTACATATTGCAGCTCAGCTGCATAGAAGGGGCATTTAAATATTTACTGCAGCAAAGTCTGCATGAATGTTCCCGGCTGCTTTCTGTAGAAGCCACTGGGCACTTCCAGGTTTAAAGATGGCTGCCATGTGGGGGAAGTGAAAGAGAGAGGGGAGTGAGAGGGTGAAAAAGAGGAGGGGTGTGAGAGAGAGAGACAGTGGAGGAGGAGTGAGAAAGAGAGGAAGGGATGAGATTGGAGGGGTGTGTTTTAAATTGCACTAAAAATTGGGCATGGCTTAAAAGGGGTGTGGTTAAATAGTGTCTGAGATGACTTATATAGTGCAGAATGAGGTAATGTTAAATAGGGAATGTACAGTGTGGTGTGTATGACAGTGGGTAGTATGTACAGGGAGAGGAGTGCGGAGTGTATGGCTGTATGGTAGTATGTGTACGATGGTGTCAGTAGGTGGTGTCAGTAGTTCTTTATTTTTATTAGTATTTTATTTTTTACAATTTATGATTTTTTTTACAAATTAGTGTTTTATTATTTTTATCATTTTTTTTTCAAAATGCTTTTGGGTGGCCAGTGTATGGTGTCAGTAGAGCAATGGTGTGGGTGTCAGAATTTTTACATTTTTATAATCTAATTTTTAATAATTTTTTACAATTTATTTCTGTATTATTTTTTTCACAATGATTTTGTGGGGGCAGTGGACAGTGTCAGCAGGGAGTGAACAGGGAGCACTAGTATATGTTGGGCTGTCATTAGATTGGGATGAATAAACAGAACCTGTACCCCCTTATATCAGAAGGAAGGGAATGGATGGAGGGAAGTAAGGAAGGAAGAAAGAAAAGGGAGGGAATGGATGGAGGAAGACAGGGGAGGGAAGGAAGGATGGGTGGGAGGAAAGAATGAAGGGAGGAAGGAAGAAAAGGGAGGGAGGGAATGGATGGGGGAAGGAAGGAATGAAGGAAGGAAAGAAATAAAATGGATGGAGGAAGGAATGAAGGAAAAGGAAGGAAGGGAGGGAGGGAGGGAGGGAGGGAGGGAGGGAGGAAGGAAGGAAGGAAGGAAGGAAGGAAGGAAGGAAGGAAGGAAGGAAGGAAGGAAGGAAGGAAGGAAGGAAGGAAGGAAGGAAGGAAGGAAGGAAGGAAGAAAGGAAGGAAGGAAGGAAAAGGGAGAGAGGGAATAGATGAAAAAAGAGGAGGGAAGGAAGGAGGGGTGGGAGGAAAGAATGAAGGGAGGGGATGGAGGAAGGAAGGGAAAGAAGAAAAGGGAGGGGGGAATGGATGGAGGAAGGAATGAAGGAAAAGGAGGGAAGGGAGGAAGTTAGGGAGGGAGGGAAGGAAGAAAGGGGAGGAAGGAAGAAAGGGGAGGAAGGAAGGAAGGAAGGAAGGAAGGAAGGAAGGAAGGAAGGAAGGAGAGGGAGGGAATAAATGGAGGGAGGAAGAAATGGGAGGGAAGGAAGGGTGGGAAGAAAGACTGAAGGGAGGGGATGGAGGAAAGAAGGAAAGGATGAAAAGGGATAGAGGAAATGGATGGAGGAAGGAAGGAATGAAGGAAGGAAAGAAAATAGATGGACAAAGTAATGAAGGTAAAGGAGGGAAGGAAGGGAGGAAGGAAGGAAGGAAGGGGATGGAGGAAGAAAGAAAAGGAGGGGAGGGAATGGATGGAGGAAGGAAGGAAAGGAAGTAAAAAAAGGGAGAGAGGGAATGGATGGAGGAATGAAGGAATGAAGGAGGGTGAGGGAAGGAAAGAAGGAAGGAAGGGAGGAAGGAAGGAAATGAAAGGAGGGGAGGAAGGGAGGGAGGGAGGGAGGGAGGGAGAAAAGAATGAAGGAAGGGGATGGAGGAAGGAATAAAAGGGAGGGAATGGATGGAGGAAGGAATGGCAGGGAGGAAGGGATGAAGGAAGGGGAGGGAAAGAAGGAAGGAAGGAGGGGAGGGAGGGAGGAAGGAAGAAAAAGGAATGGATAGAGAAAAGAAGGAAGGGAAGAGAATGGAAGGAAGAAAAGGGAGGGAAGGAATGGATGGAGGAAGGAAGGGATTGTGGCAGGTGCAGCACTTGTAGTACCTTGTGCGCTGTGGCATCAGAAAAATTATGCAATTGCTGTTTCTTTGTTTGATTAGACTGACTTTACTCTGTAATTCCTCCAATGCCGCTCTATGGATGCAGTAGGTTTAAAGAGCACACCGAATACTTTAGTTAAATTCTTTAATAACTTCAGTCTTCTTCATATAACACTGCTTACAATGGCTTGTTTCATTTATTTTACAGTAGCTTATTTCTTTCATATTACAGTGGTTTGATTCGATAGCTTATCTCGATAGGTTCGATAGGTTATTTCGTTCTGTATATTTTGATAAATTCAATAGATTCGATAGATTCACTTGGATTCGATTATGATTACTCTACAGTGACTTGATTCGCTGGAACTACAAGTAAACACACACAACAGTTTTAACATACAGATCTACCTGCACTGGTAAACAGAGGAAACACAAGTGCATTAAATACCTATTTGGCCTTCTCTGCCTCCATGGAGCTTCTCTGATTGGAACTTTGTCTGTTTCCTCTTCTGTCTGGTGAGCATGTGTCTCTAGAAAATTCTAACAGGGAGTTTTACACAGGCATAAATGTGAAACTGGCTGGGATTGGTTAAGGCTCTGTACAGTGTGAGGCTGTCTGTGATTGGCTCACCTTATACTAACTCTTAAAGGCATATTTTCCTTTTCTGCTTCTGCTAACACAATGAATATATAAATGTCATATAACAATCAAAGACATAAATTACAGCAATGATTCTGCTTTTGACTTTAACATGTGCCCATATACACTGTACTGAGGTTATTGGCAGGTTTGGTATACACATATATGTGAACCATATTAGCAACCTAGGACTGGTCTTAGCTGGCCAGCTACAGGGATGAAGGAAGGAAAGAAAATAGATGGAGGAAGGAAAGAAGGAAGGAAGGAAGGAAGGAAGGAAGGAAGGAAGGAAGGAAAGAAAGAAAGAAAGAAAGAAAGAAAGAAAGAAAGAAAGAAAGAAAGAAAGAAAGAAAGAAAGAAAGAAAGAAAGAAAGAAAGAAAGAAAGAAAGAAAGAAAGAAAGAAAGAAAGAAAGAAAGAAAGAAAATGGATGGACAATGTAATGTAGGTAAAGGAGGGAAGGAAGGAAAGAGGGGAGGGAGGAGGGAAGGAAATGAAATGAGAGGAGGGAGGAAGGAAGAAAATGAAAGGCAGGGAGGGAGGAAAGAATGAAGGGAGGAGATATAAGAAGGAAGGAAGGAAGGAAGGAAGGAAGGAAGGGAGGGAGGGAATGGATGGAAGGAAGAAAAGGGAGGGAGGGAGGGAGGGAGGGAGGAAGGGAAGGAGGGAGGGAGGGAATGGATGGAGGAAGGAATGAATAAAGGGGAGGGAAGGAAGGAAGGGGAGGGAGGAAGGGAAGGGGAAGGAAGGAAGGAAAAAAGGAAGGAAGGAAGGGAAAGGAAAGGAAAGTGAAGGGAGGGGATGGTGGAAGGAAGAAAAGGGAGGGAGGGAGGGAGGGAATGGATGGAGGAATGAATGAAGGAAGGGAAGGAAGGAAGGAAGAAAGGTGAGGGAATAAGGGAAAGGAAGGGAAGGGAAGGAAGGGGACGGGAAGGAAAGGAAAGGAGGGAGGGGATGGTGGAAGGAAGAAAAGGGAGGGAGGGAATGGATGGAGGAAGGAAGGAAAGAATGAAGGAAAAAGAGGGAAGGAAGGAAATGAAAGGAGGGGAGGCAGGAAGGATGGAAATGAAAGGAGGGGAGGGAGAAAGAATGAAGGAAGGGAGGGGATAGAGGAAGGAATGAAGGTAAGGAAGAAAAGGGATGGAGGGAATTGAGGAAGGAAGGAAAGAAGACTATGGATTGAGGAAGGAATTAAGAAAACGGAGGGATGAAATGAAGGAAGGAAGGAAGGAAGGAAAGAAGGGGAGGGAGAGCGAAAGGAAAGGAGAGAGGGAGGGAGGGAGGGAAGGAAGGAAGGAAAGAATGGAGGGAGGGGATAGAGGAAGGGAAGGAAGGAAGGAAAGGATGGAGGAGATGGAGGGAGGAAGAAGGAAGGAAGGAAGGAAGGAAAGGGAGGGAGGAAGGAAGGAAGGAAGAAGGAGGAAGAAGGAAGGGAGAGGGAATGGATGAAGGAAAGAAGGGAGGGAAGGAATGGATGGAGGAAGGAAGGAATGAAGGAGGGGTGGGAAGGAGGAAGGAAGGAATGAAGGAAGGGAAGAAGGAATAAAGGAAATGAAAGGAGGGATGGGAGGAAAGAATGAAAGGAGGGGAGGGAGGAAAGAATAAAGGGAGGGGATGGAGGAAGGAAAAAAAGGGAGTGAGGGAGGGAATGGATGGAAGAAGGAAGGAATGGGATGGGAGAGAGGGAGGGAGAGATAGACAGAGAGAGGGGGAGGGAGAGAGAGGGAGAGAGGGGAGGGAGGGGGAGAGAGGGAGGGAGAGAGAGAGGGGTGAGGTAGAGTGTCAGGGAATGAGAAGATCGCCGCGGCGATCGAATCTACACATGCGTCGAATCCTGACAAAACATACAGGCAGGCGGGCACTATGACGGCGCCTGGCAAGCACTAGGACCCAGGAGCACCTGTCAGGAGTCAGGTGGGCTATTTAAACCTGGCTTTAGCAATGCTCAATTGCCCTATGGTCTTATCTGTGTTCCTGAGAGTAGATTGTTTGTTGCCAACCCTGCCTGACCCTGATTTTCTGTCCATCTCCTGTCCTGATCCCTGGCTTTGTCTGACCATTCTCCTGCTTAACCCAACACGTTCTGACCTCCTGTTGACAAACCCGGCTTGTGACCTGTTTATCCCTCTGCCTGCTGATTCTGTACTATACCACCACCAGCGTTACCAACCCGGCCCCACCATCAGGGGCCCTAATGAACAAGCAGGTCGGAGCTTAGATTCCGCGCCTTGTAGGATTCCGGTCTGTGGAGTGCTAGAGGGCTACCACGGTTTGATTCCTGACCGAACCATACGGCCATGTCAGAGTCTGGAGGAGGACCTTAACCCTGGAAAGAGATGTGCCAACATCTGGCGGCACTCACACGGGCAGTGAAGACCCTGGAAGAGGGATACAAGCACCTGGAGGGACAAGTCCAGAGCCTGGCCGCACCAGCACCCACAACTCCAGGCCCAGTGGGTACGCCTCCGGCCACGGGTGCAGCGGGGTCTGCAGTTGGAGGAGCATTTACCATCCCTCTGCCAGAGCCAAGAGTACCGTCCCCTGAGCGGTTCAGGGGGGACCGAAGGAAGTTCAGGGCCTTCCAAAATTCCTGCCAGTTGTACTTTGACCTGCAACCCCGGACTTTCTCTTCAGAATCAGTGAAGGTAGGATTGCCATATCCTTGCTGCAGGGTGAGCCATAGGGATGGGCTCATCGCCTAATGAAGGCCCACCACCCGCATTTAAGTACTGTCGCCACATTCTTTAAGGTGATGGCGCAATTGTACGATGACCCGCATCGAGCCGCCTCGGCTGAGGCGGCTCTCTAATTATTACAACAGGGATGCCGGGCAGCGGAGGACTATGCCGCCTGAGTTCTGGCAATGGAGTGGAGACACACAGTGGAATAATGCAGCTTTACGCCACCAGTTCGGGTTGGGACTGTCAGAACCACTGAAGGACGAGTTGGTAAGAACAGGAATTCCAGACTCCTTGGAAGGTTTAATCGATCGCGCCATACAGACCGATCGCCGACTGCGGGAAAGGAGACAGGAGAGGTCCAGCCAGGGGCAGAGAACTTCATGGATGATGCCTAGAGTACCTGTCATGCCAAGGGTCAGTGTCGGCAGTCGGAGCCCCATCCGAGAGGGCCGAGCCGATGCAACTCGGCCTGATGCGGCCTACTCTCTCTACTGAGGAACGACAGAGGCGTCGAGCCAATAACCTGTGTCTTTACTGCGGAGCAGTGGGTCATATGGTGCGTTCCTGTCCGGAGAAAGACTAAGTTCTCTGTTTTTTCTTCTAATATATCTGCTGTGTGTGCAGGCAACCCCACTCACTTGGCTGTACCTGTGTCTTTTCAGCTCCCCGGAGGAAGCACACAGGTGATGGCTATCATTGATTCCGGGGCCTGTAATTGCTTTGTCGACCTCGGTTTTGCTACCCAGCACCAGATACCATTGCTCGCCAAAGAACACAGGGTGAATAATTTTCTGGCGGACGGGTCTTGGATAAAATCGGGGACAGTAGACCGGGAGACCCCTCCTATACACACCACGGTGGTGGGTTATCACCAGGAGTTTCTCTGCTTGGACGCCATCACATCCCCCCAATTTCCAGTTATTTTGGGGCTCCCTTGGCTACGAGCTCACGACCCCCAAATTGACTGGAAGACCGGGTCGGTCCAGTTCCACTCACGATACTGTCGGGAACATTGTCTACCTAGGGCATCATTAGATATCCCGGCCTTGTTAACTGTAAGTCCTGATGCCGAGTTAGCTCAAATGGTACCTGCAGCTTACCACCAATTCCTGGACGTGTTTAGTCCATGGGGGGCAGAGTTTCTTCTATGATTGCCCCATCAATCTGCTCCCAGGCTCCAAGATTCCTTTCGGCCACATTTTCCCGTTATCTGAGCGGGAACTAGGGGCCTTAAGAGGATATATAGATGAGAGCCTCTGGATGGGATTTATCCGCCCTTCCACATCCCCGGCCGGGGCAGGGATTTTCTTTGTTGAAAAGAAGGACGGATCCCTGAGACCGTGTGTTGATTACAGGGACCTCAATAAGATTACGGTCAAGAACCGCTACCCCCTTCATTTGGTCCCAGAATTGTTTCAGAGGTTAAGAACGGCATCCATCTTCTCCAAGTTGGACCTCAGGGGTGCCTATAATTTGGTTCGGATACGTGAGGGGGATGAGTGGAAAACAGTGTTTCGCACTCGGTTCGCACATTTTGAATCTCTTGTCATGCCTTTTGGGCTATGTAATGCACTGGCCACCTTCCAGCACTTTGTCAATGACATTTTCAGGGACTTTCTGGATATCTTTGTCATTGTCTACTTGGACGATATCCTGATATTTTCCTCATCCCTGGAAGCACATCGAGGACATGTTAAGAGTGTGCTGGAACGCCTCCGTCAGCATGGCCTTCATGCGAAAGCCAAGAAATGCTGCTTTGAACAGGAAAGCATTTCATTTCTTGGTTTAATAATCTCCACTACGGGGATCACTATGGACCCACAAAAGATCTCGGCCATCCTGGAATGGCCTGCCCCCACGGATAAGAAGGGAGTTCAGAGATTTATTGGGTTCGCCAATTTTTACAGAAAATTCATAAAGAACTTCTCAGGCCTGGTAGCGCCCATTACCCAGCTCACTAAGGTAGGAGTTCATTTCCAATGGTCTCCAGCTGCACAGGCAGCTTTTGACGCATTGAAAACGCTATTCACAGCGGCTCCCATTCTGAGCCACCCTGACGCATCCCTACCCTACATTCTAGAGGTAGACGCATCGGAAGTGGCTGTAGGGGCAGTATTGTCACATAGGGTGGGGGCCAAGAAGCTAATGCATCCACTGGCTTTTTTCTCCAGGAAGCTATCCCCGTCTGAAAGGAACTACGATATTGGGGATAGGGAGTTACTGGCCATTAAGACAGCTCTGGAGGAATGGCAATATCTGCTAGAGGGGGCCCTACACCCCATTCTGGTCTATACTGACCACAAAAACCTGAAGTATTTAAAAACAGCCAAACGCCTCCGTCCACGCCAGGCCAGATGGGCACTGTTTTTCGTGAGATTTAGTCTTCACATAATGTATCGTCCTTGGTCAAAGAACACTAAGCCTGATGCCCTTTCTCGGATGTTTGAGGATCCTAGGGAAACGCCCCAGCCAGACACCATCCTGCCGGCAGGTAGCTTTCTATTGCTACAGTCGGAACTACTGTCTAAATTGCAGGCTGTCTCCAACCGGGTTCCTGACCTGCCTGGGGTCTCCCTGCTGAACAAGGAGGGTCTTTTTTGGAGGGGGGAACAGGCCGTGGTACCCAAGGAGGTCCAATCCCTGGTGTTCGGGTTTTGTCATGACCATCCCCTACCGGGACACTTCAGGATACATAAGACATTAGATCTGACACGACGTACATTTTGCTGGCCAAACATGGCCAAGGACTGTGAAGCATATGTGAAATCTTGCCCTGTCTGTAACCGAAACAAACCCACCAGAGACAAGGCCTGGGGCCTATTGAAACCTTTGCCAATACCTAACCGACCCTGGAGTATATCTCGTTAGACTTTATTGTTGAATTGCCACCCTCACGAGACCACACCGTGATCTTTGTGGTGGTGGACCGCCAGTCTAAAATGGCCCATTTTCTTCCACTAGCCAAGACACCGTTGGCCTCCGAAACAGCCCAAGTATTTATTAAAGAGATTGTGAGGCTGCACGGAGTGCCAAAAGAGATTGTCTCGGACTGTGGAGCACAGTTTACTTCCAGATTCTGGAAAGCATTATGTGAAGGGCTGGAGATTAAGTTATCTTTCTCATCAGCATATCACCCCCAGACAAACGGGCAGACAGAGCGTACTAATCAAACGCTTGAGCAGTATCTAAGATGCTATACATCTTTCCTGCAGGATGACTGGCTGACACTTCTACCAATGGCGGAATTCGCATATAACAATGCGAATCATTCCGCCACCAACCAATCCCTGTTTTTCGCTAATTATGGGTTTCACCCTACCTCCCTGCCAGACCTGGTTCCTGAGAACTCAGTCCTGGAGGCTCAGGACACCTTAGAATTCTTCACTACCAATAACAAGCTACTACAAAAGACAATGGCTAAGGCCCAAGAGGACAGTAAAAGGTTCTGTGACAGGAGGAGAAAGGGAGAATTGGCTATACATCCTGGGGATCGGGTTTGGTTATCAACGGTCAACCTAAAACTGATTGCCCATCCAGAAAATTGGCACCCAAGTTTGTGCTGCCCTTCCAGGTAGAACGTAAGAATAACGAAGTAGCGTTTAAGTTGGCTCTCCCTGAATTCCTCAAGATACACCCAGTCTTCCATGTATCGTTGTTGAAGTCTGTGGTTCCAGACCCCTTTTTAGACCGCAGGTCTAGACCTCCAGAAGCCATAGACATCAATGGGGAGGAAGAATTTGAGGTGGAAGCAATTTTGGATTGTAGGAGGAGGGGTGGTCAGGTACAGTATTTAATCAAGTGGAAAGGCTATGGGCCGGAGGAAAATTCGTGGAAACCTGCCCAGAACGTCCATGCCCCCAAGATTAATGCGGGAATTCCTTCACAACCAGCCTCAAAGGAGAACCGGTTGGGCATCCGGAGGCTGCCCGTAAGGGGGGGCAATGTCAGGGAATGCGAAGATCGCCGCGGCGATCGTATCTGCACATGTGTAGAATCCTGACTAAACATACAGGCAGGTGGCACTAGGACCCAGGCGCACCTGTCACCAATGACGGCGCCGGGCAAGCACTAGGACCCAGGAGCACCTGTCAGGAGTCGGGTGGGCTCTTGCAATGCTCAATTGCCCTATGGTCTTATCTGTGTTCCTGAGTTCCTGAGAGTAGATTGTTTGTTGCTGACCCTGCCTGACCCTGATTTGCTGTCCATCTCCTGTCCTGATCCCTGGCTTTGTCTGACCATTCTCTTGCTTAACCCCGCACGTTCTGACCTCCTGTTGACAAACCCGGCTTGTGACCTGTTTATCCCTCTGCCTGCTGATTCTGTACTACACCTCCACCACTGTTACTGACCTGGCCTGCCCGGCGCTGCTCTAGTTACCTCCTCACATCAGACTCTTACCCGCTATACACCTTCTACGGTGCCTCTACCACAGCTGGGTGAACCCAGGGGCCGCGACCTGGTCTCGGCCTGCTCCAAGTCCATCCCCACCATCAGGGGCGCTGGTGAACAAGCAGGTCGGAGCTTAGATTCTGCGCCTTGGGGGATTCCGGTCTGTGGAGTGGCTAGAGGCTACCGCGGTTGGATTCCTGACAGAGAGGTAGGGGAGAGGGAAAAGGGGGAGAGAGGGGGAGAGGGAGAGAGAGAGAGAGAAGAGGAAGGAAATGAAAGGAGGGGTGGGAGGAAGGAATGAAAGGAGGGGAAGATGAAGAATGAAGGGAGGGGATGGAGGAAGAAAAGGGAGGGAGGGAATGGATGGAGGAAGGAAGGAATGGATGGGAGAGAGAGAGAGAGAGAGAGATGGAGGCGGGGAGAGAGGGGGAGGGAGGGGGAGAGGGAGGGAGAGGGGGAGGGAGGGGGAGAGGGAGGGAGAGGGAAAGGGGGAGAGAGGGGGAGGGGGAGAGGGAGGGAGGGAGGGAGAGAGGGAGGGAGGGAAGAGAGAGGGAGAGGGAGAGGGGGAAAGGGAGAGAGAGAGGGAACATTCAGAAGCATCACAGAGCTGCCGGCTGATCTGGACAGGGGAGGCAGAGCAGATCCTCTCTCCTTTGCTCTGCCGTGGAGAATTGGGGGGGAGAGGCTGGACACTGTCAGAGAAGATGAAGCATCAGAGACATGCGAGGGGAGGATGGGGAGCACAGAGGGGGGGCCCAGGAGGGAAATCCGATGCAGAGTCAGGGATGATCGGTGCGGTGGAGGGACAATAACAGCACCGATCTCCCAGCATGGATTTCAACAAGGCAGCTGGAAGCCTCCCCTCCCGTCACCCGACTCACTCTGCCACCACGTGAAGTGACAGGTGAGCTACTTCTGAGTGCCTTCTGAATGCCTTCTCCTCCGCTCCCCACACTGTCACTGGACAGTGATCCTCTCACAGGCCCCCTACTGACCCCGAGCCCTCGGGCAATGCCCGAATGCCCTAATGGTCAGTCCACCCCTGCACACACTATATTGCCAAAAGTATTGTGACACTGGGACACCCCTCCAAATTTACAGATTCAGGTGTTCCAATCACCTCCATGGCCCCAGGTGTATAAAATCAAGCATCTGGGCATGCATATTGCTTCTACAAACATTTGTGAAAGAATGGGTCCCTTTCAGGAGCTCAATGAATTCAACCATGGTACTGTGATAGGTTGCCACCTGTGCAATAAGTCCATCCATGAAATTTCCTTGCTACTATATATTCTACAGTTAACTGTTAGTGGTATTATAACAAAGTGGAAGCAACTGGGAACAACAGCAACTTGGCCATGAAGTGGTAGCTCAAATAAATAACAGAGCAGGGTCAGTGCTTGCTGAAGCACACGGTGCGCACAAGTCGCCAACTGTCTGCAGAGTCAAAAGCTAAAGACCTCCAAATTTTGTGTGGCCTTCTGATTAGCACAACAACAGTGTGTAGAGAGCTTCATGGAATGGGTTTCCATGGCTGAGCAACTGCATCCAAGCCTTACATCTCCAAGTGCAATGCAAAGCGTCAGATGCAGTGGTGTAAAGCACACCGCCACTGGACTCTAGAACAGTGGAGACGTGTTCTCTGGAGTGACAAATCACGTCTCTGTCTGGCAATCTGATGGAAATGTCTGGGCTTGGCGGTTTCCAGGAGAAAAGTACTTGTCTGCCTGCATTGTGCCAAATGTAAAGTTTGTTGGAGGGGGAATTTGGAGTGGGGTTGTTTTTCAGGAGTTGGGCTTGGTCACTTAATTCCAGTGAAGGGAACTTTTAAGGCGTCAGCACACCAAGACTTTTTGGACAATTCCTTGCTCCCAACTTTGTGGGAACACTTTGGGGATGGCCCCTTCCTGTTCCAACATGATTATACACCAGTACACAAAGCAAGGTCCATAAAGACATGAATGAGTGAGATTGTGGTGAAGGAGTTTGAATGGCCTGCACAGTGTCCTGACATCAACCTGATGGTAAATGAGAACTCTGATGGTATAGGGGGGCTGTGATGGTAAAGGGGGACTGGTAGAGGAGTACATGGGATGGGGGACATGGGACTGGACAAGGAGGAAGACATGAGATGGAGGAGGTGTTTACATTGCTTTACGTTAATATTGTTAAATTTGTTATTGTTAATATTTATTTTGCATAAGACATTTAACAGTGTCATTTCATGAGATAATTTAAGAGGGCGCATTTAGGGACGGAGCAGAGTAGGGGTTGGCTGGGGCAGCTGGTGGCGAGTAACTCTTAAGGTTAGTAGCTTAGGACTTGAAATTTATATATATATATATATATATACACACACACACACATACACACACTCACTGGCTACTTTATTAGGTACACCTAACTAGTATCAGGAAGGGCCCCCTTTTGCCTTCAGAGCTGCCTTAATTCTTTGTGGCATAGATTCAACAAGGTGTTGGAAACATTCCTCAGAGATTTTGGTCCATATTAACATGATAGCATCATGCAATTGCTGCAGATTTGTTAGCTGCACATCCATGATGTGAATCTCCTGTTCCACCACATCCCAAAGGTGCTCTAGTGGATTGAGATCTGGTGACTGTGGAGGCCATTGGAGTACAGTGCACTCATTGTCATGCTCAAGATAGCAGCTTGAGATGATTTGAACTTTGTGACACGGTGCATTTTCCTGCTGGAAGTAGCCAGCAGGAGATGGGTGTACTGTAGTCATAAAGGGATGGACATGGTCAACATCAATACTTAGGTAGGCCATTGCTTTTAAATGATGTTCATTTGGTACTAAGGGGCCCAAATGTGCCAACAAAATATCCACCACACCACTACACCACCACCAGACTGAACCGTTGATACAAGGCAGGACGGATCCATGCTTTCATGTGGTTTACACCAAATTTTGACCCCACCATCCGAATGTTGCAGCTGAAATTGAGATTCATCAGACCAGAAAACAATTTTCCAATCTTCTGTTTCCTGTTCTTAGCTGACAGGAGTGGCACCCAGTGCAGTCTTCTGCTACTGTAGCCCACCTGATTCAAGGTTCGAAGTGTTGGGCATTCAGAGATAGTATTCTGCATACTTTGGTTGTAACGAGTAGAGTTAGTGTTGCCTTTCTATCATCTCGATTCAGTCTGCCCATTCTCCTCTGATCTCTGAGATAAACAAGGCATTTTCGCCAACACAATTGCCACCCACTGGATATTTTCTCTTTTTTGGACCATTCTCTGCAAGCACTAGAGATGGTTGTGCATGAAAATCCCAGTAGATCAGCAGTTTTTGAAATACTCAGACCAGCCGGTCTAGGACCAACAACCATGCCATGTTCAATGCCACTTAAATCCCATTCTGATGCTTTGTTTGAACTTTGGCAAGTAGTCTTCACCACGTCTAGATGCCTAAATGCATTGAGTTGCTGTCATGTGATTGGCTGATTAGCAACTTGTGTTACCAAGCAATTGAACAGGTGTATCTGATAAAGAGGCTGGTGAGTATAAATTTATAGTGACATTATGAAGGGTGAGGTGATTGAGGGACACAATGTATCACCTCGCATGCTTTCATATTTAGGTTACGAAGGTGGAATCTGGTCCACGTTTTCTGGGCCACCTTGACTGTGTGATTCTCAACCAGATTTTCCTTTCCACTTGTGACCACCAGCAGGTGGTATAAATAAAGCAGGACTGGAGCAAGAGGTTGCTCCTGGCCTGGGACTCAGGAAGCCATGTCCTCAAGAGCTGTGGATGTGAAAGTTTGCTTTGTACAATAGAGGAAAAAGGTTTGCATAACATTTTGTTTTGTTGGTGACTGGGAGAAGCACTTCACCTGTGAGATAGGAATCTCTGCTGTTTAGTTAGTGCCTGGATGGCAAGGATTTATTTTCTGTTTTGTTTTATTTTCCATGCAACCTTTTAAATAATACTGGCTACAAGTCAGACTTTTAAGAAAGACCTGCAGGCTGGACTGCCTTTTTCGGAGGGAATGTGATCCCCATCTGAGCTAACCCCCACATATGTTGGAGGATGCAGGGAGCTTCCTGACCAAGTGGAAAGATGGAGGATGTAATAAGAGCTTTGTTGCAACCCAGCAGGGTTGTATCCCAGCAAGAAACCAACCGCCAGCTCACAGAGGCCACAGCAGCACAGCAGGAGATGAATCACCAGTTTGCGGAGGCCCAACAAGTGACCAAGTGCTCCTTAAAGAGGTGGCCCAACACCTGGTGGAATTAAAGAAGCAGTCTGCAGGTCCGTTGCAGTGGAACAGAAACTGGTGCGTTCCAGCTATTACCTGTAATAGATGACACCTGCAGATGATGTGGAAGCCTACATCACAACTTTTGAGAGTTGCTGTTCAGGAAGAATGACAAAAGGAGCAATGGGTGGGACTGCTAGCACCTTGACGGGGGAATCCCAAAAAGTCTATTATGACCTGGAACCAGAGGTTGCCCAGGATTATGAGAAATTGAAAGCTGAAGTTCTTGCGCGCGCGCCTGGTCGTCACAATTGTGGTCCAGGCTCAGCGGATGCATCGGTTGTCATATAGTTCTGACAAGCCACCCCTCTCCCAGATGTTTGACTTAATATATCTTACCAGGAAGTGGCTCCAGCCAGAGACTTTATCAGCCCCTCAGGTTATGGAGCGTGTGGTCATGGACAGGTACATGCGCTACCTGCCTTTGAGGAAGTGGATCAGCCATGGAGACACTAAGACTGCAAACTAGTTGGTGGACCTGGTGGAAAGATATACTGCAGCTGAGGACCTACTGAGCACATCTGTGCACCATCCCAATGACTTGCAGGGTGAGAAACTGCCTAGTGGATCCGGTAAGACTGTTCCAAGGTTCAAGGGGCTTGGGGAAAAGTTTCAAAACTGTCGCTACAGATGATGAGACTGTGGGCTCAAGACCTGGAGACTGGCCAAATAGGTCAGGAAGGTCCCTTAGAACAGCGGTTCTCAACCTGTTGGTCGCGAACCCTTTGGGGGTCGAACGACCTTTTCACAGGGGTCGCCTAAGACCATCAGAAAACACATATTTCCGATGGTCTTAGGAACCGAGACTCCAGGTGTGCGCGGGATGACATGCCGCCCCTGTCATCTGGACACATCCCCGGGATCAATCCCCGCCAGTGATTGGCCGCCGGAACTGTAGTTCAGGAGAGGCACACAGGCGGCCAATCACCGGTGACGAGGTGGAGCTTGGAGAGGAGGAGCCGAGCGGCACCGCGAAGATCGAGCGAGTGAAGAGGAGGAGAGCGGCCGGAGAAGGAAGACAGCTGACCGGTAAGTGTCTGTACCATGGGAGAGGGAGGGAGCGAGCGAGCCCAGGCTGGAGCAGGGGTCGGCAAGGTAAGTATAATGGTGTCAGTGGGAGGAATAGTGCCCACTCATTGGTGTCACTAATACTAACGATGGGGCACTATTCCTCCCCCCACTGACACCAACGATGGGGCACTATTCCTCCCACTGACATCAGCGATGGGGCACTATTCCTCCCCCCACTGACACCAACGATGGGGCACAATTCCTCCCCCCACTGACACCAACGATGGGGCACTATTCCTCCCCCCACTGACACCAACGATGGGGCACTATTCCTCCCCCCACTGACACCAACGATGGGGCACTATTCCTCCCACTGACACCTATGATGGGGCACTATGCAGTACTAAGCAGTAAACACTTTGCAGGACAGATGTTTGCAGATTGAAAATCGTTTTCAGGCCTGCACCATATCTGTTCCTGTTTCACAGGCCCCGGCTCCTGCACCCCCGGTCGCAGCAGCCCACGAGCCGGCTCCTGGGCCTTCCGCATCACCCCCTATGGCAGAACCCCGAGTACCCCTACCTGAGCGCTTCCACAGGGATCGCACACGCTTCCGGTCATTCCGTGACTCCTGTCTGCTCTATTTTGAACTACAACCACGGACTTTCTTGACAGAATCGGTGAAAGTGAGGTCTGTTATCTCCCTGTTGCAGGGGGAACCCCAAGACTGGGCCCACCGACTAAGGGGAAATAATGACCCCCATCTGGTGACGGTTGACAACTTTTTTAATGCTATGGCCATCTTATACGATGATCCACAACGGGCGGTGAGGCCACATTATACGCATTATACGCACTCCAACAAGGTCGGCGAGCGGCTGAGGAATACGCCTCTGACTTTAGGCGTTGGATGGGAGACACTCGCTGGAACGAGTTTGCGCTTTTGCACCAGTTCCGTATGGGCCTATCTGAGGCTCTGAAAGACGAGCTCGCCCGGGTGGAGGTGCCTGAGACATTAGAGAACTTGATTGCACTCACCATTAAAATTGACCGTAGGCTACGGGAGCGCAGATTGGAGAGGTCTGGTCAGGGTCGCGGAAATACCTGGGGGTCATTCCAAGGAGCCAGTCAAAATACTAGGCCAAACTTCCAGAACCTGCCGTCTGAAGATGCTCCCGAACCCATGCAGCTAGGCCTGGCATGGCCTAAACTACCGCCTGAGGAACGCCAGCGCAGACGCTCCCAGAACCTGTGTCTCTATTGCGGTGAAGCTGGTCACATGGTACGTTCCTGTCCGCAGAAACTGAGTAAGTTCACCTCATCTTCTTTATCTATTGGCAATATGAAGCCGTCCCAATACTTAGTTGTCCCCCTCTCCTTTCAGCTTTCAGAAAGGACCGTAGAGGTGACGGCCATAGTTGATTCGGGGGCATGCAGCTGTTTTGTGGATATCAATTTTGCTCACCGGCAGGGTATCCCCCTCCGTCCAAAGGAGAAGGGGTTTCACATCTTTTTGGCTGATGGTTCCCGGATAAAGTCAGGGGTGGTTAACCAGGAGACCCCTTCCATTGTCGGTCAGCACCGGGAGCTCCTCCGCCTGGACGCTATTGCATCACCCCTTTTCCCAGTCATTCTGGGGCTCCCATGGTTGCGGGCCCATAACCCCCAAATTGACTGGGAGACTGGGGTTGTCTCGTTCCCTTCCCCATACTGTCGGGAACTGTGCCGAACTTCGGGCCCGGAGGTCCCCCAGGTCCTCCTGTGCTCTGAAGGGGATGCCAGCCTAAAACAAGTGATTCCTGCAGCCTATCATAAGTTTCTTGATGTGTTCAGTGAACGGGGAGCAGATACTCTACCCCCCACCGCCCATATGACTGTCCTATTGATCTGTTACCCGGTTCTGAAATTCCCCTCAGGCGAATTTTTCCCCTTTCTGAGCTAGAATTAGGGGCCCTGAAGGATTATATTGAGGACAGCCTCCGGAAGGGATTCATCCATCCCTCCACTTCCCCAGCAGGTGCAGGGATCTTTTTTGTAGAAAAGAAAGACAAGACTGTGAGGCCATGTATCGACTATCGGGAACTGAATAGGGTCACAATCAAGAACCGTTACCCATTACCACTGGTACCAGAATTATTCCAGAGTTTAAAGGCTGCAGTAGTATTTACCAAGCTGGACTTAAGGGGAGCCTACAACTTGGTTCGCATAAAGGAGGGGGATGAGTGGAAAACGGCCTTCCGCACCCGTTTCGGCCATTTCGAGTACCTGGTCATGCCTTTCGGGTTGTGCAATGCGCCGGCCACCTTCCAGCACTTTGTAAACGACATCTTTAGGGACTTCCTGGACATCTTTGTCATCGTCTACTTAGACGACATCTTGATTTTCTCATCCTCCCTGGGGGAGCACAGGGTACATGTAACAAAGGTGTTGGGGCGGTTGCGGCAGCATGGGTTGTACTCTAAAGCAGAGAAATGTTGCTTTGAACAGGCTAGCGTTACATTTCTGGGTCTGATTATCTCCACCACGGGGGTCGCAATGGACCCTCAGAAGGTCTCTGCGATCCTAGATTGGCCTGAACCCACGGACAGGAAAAGCGTCCAACGTTTTATCGGGTTCGCAAACTTCTACCGGAAGTTCATCAAGAATTTCTCGGGTCTGGTCTCCCCCATCACTCAGTTAACCAAGCTTGGGATGCGATTCAGATGGACGCCAGAGGCACAGGAAGCTTTTGAAGCATTAAAGAAGTTATTTACCTCGGCACCCATTCTGGGTCATCCTGATGCCTCCCTGCCCTACATCTTAGAAGTAGATGCATCAGAAAACGCAGTTGGCTCCATCCTTTCTCAGCGAAAGGGCGCCAAGGAATTACTTCACCCAGTAGCATTCTTCTCACGGAAACTTACCCCTGCGGAGAAGAATTACAACATTGGGGATCGAGAACTACTGGCTATCAAGACCGCATTAGAAGAATGGAGGTACCTGCTGGAAGGTGCCTCACACCCCATCCTGATATTTACGGACCACAAGAACCTGGAAAATCTGAGGACCGCCAAACGTTTGCGCCCACGACAAGCAAGATGGGCATTGTTTTTCTCGAGGTTCCACATCACATACAGGCCGGGATCAAAAAACACGAAGCCGGATGCGTTGTCACACATGTACGAGGACGCCAAGGAGATCCCAGTACCTGACACTATTCTGCCTGCAGGAAACCTCTTGGTTCTCCAGACGAACCTTCGCTCCGAGATAATGACAGCCATGTCTACCTCCGATGGGGCACCCCTCCTGAACAAGGGGGGACTCCTATGGAGGGAGGACCGGATTGTGGTGCCGGAGGAAGCCCGAACCCTAGTCTTGGGACATTGCCATGACCACCCGATGGCAGGACATTTTGGCCCGGTCAAGACCTTGGAACTTCTCCGACGTTCCTTCTGGTGGCCGGACATGGCCAAGGATTGTAAGAATTACGTGGGCTCCTGTGTCACCTGCCAGCGGAACAAGCCTACAAGAAATAAGGCGTGGGGCCTGCTACGTCCGTTGCCCATCCCTGAACGGCCCTGGCAGAAGATCTCTATGGACTTCATAGTCGAGCTTCCACCTTCACTGGATCACACAGCAATTCTCGTGGTCGTGGACCGTTTATCCAAGATGGCCCATTTCATTCCTTTACGGAAGACTCCATCAGCAGCCGAGACGGCGCAAGCTTTTATTCAAGAGGTTGTTAGACTGCATGGGGTCCCCGAAGACATCGTCTCGGACCGAGGGGTGCAGTTTACCTCGAGATTCTGGAGGGCATTGTGAAAGGTCCTGGATATCAAGCTTTCCCTGTCCTCGGCATTTCACCCTCAGACCAATGGTCAGACCGAAAAGACCAATCGGACCCTAGAGCAATACTTGCGATGCTACACATCATTCTCTCAGGACGACTGGGTGCCACTCCTCCCCTTGGCGGAATTCGCGTACAACAACGCTTGCCATTCAGCAACAGGGCAGTCCCCGTTCTTCGCCAACTATGGGTTTCACCCTATCTTCCTCCCGGATTTAGTCCCGGAATGCCCAAATCCAGCAACACAGGATGCACTAACCTTTTTCGCTTCAAACAATAAAAAACTACAGGAAGCCATCAGTCAGGCCCAAGAAGATTACAAGAGGGCTTTTAATAGGAAGCGAAGAGGGGATCTGGTGTTGCGGCCCGGAGAGAAGGTTTGGCTGGCTACTTCTAACTTGAAGATGCTCTGCCCATCAAAAAAGTTGGGACCTAAATTTATAGGCCCTTTTTGCATTAAGCGGATGGTCAATGAAGTGGCCTATGAACTTGTCCTCCCTGAGACACTCAAGATCCACCCTGTTTTCCACGTGTCCCTGCTGAAGCCGGTAGTCCCTGATGCCTTCCCGGGACGGGAATCCAGGCCTCCGGAGGCCATAACAGTCGAAGAGGAAGAAGAATTCGAGGTGGAGACTATCCTGAAGTGCCGACGAAGGGGGGGCCAGACCCAATTTCTCATCAAGTGGAAGGGCTACGGCCCTGAGGACAATTCGTGGGAACCAGCCCATAATGTCCATGCACCCAGACTTGTCCGGAGGCTTCTTTGTGATCACCCGTGGTGGAGAGATCGGGTGGGCATCCGGAGGTTGCCCGTAGGGGGGGGCAATGTCAGGGATCCCCTCGATCCCCGCCGCGATGGTCCCGCCACAGGCGCACTGCACCGCCCTGTGCAGGGACACGGGCACTAGGTCCGGGCCGGCCGCGGCGTTCGAGTTCGCGCATGCACAGTAGAAGCCGCGGCCGCCCGCTGGGCACCAATGGCAGCGCAGGGCGGGATATTTAAATGTCCCTGAGCTGTAATTTCGGTGCCTTCTGGTCTTACCTGTTCCCTGTGTATCTGAACATGTGCCTAGTAAGTTATTTGACCCGGATTGTTCTTGACCTGCTGATTTCTCCTGCCCAGACCCTTGCTTTGCCTGACCTCTCTTCCTGGATGCCCCTCATTAGATTTGACCTACTGTTGCTGACCTGGCGTGTGACCCGACGACTCTCTGCCCGCTCCCTTGTACCTTACCGTCCTCTACGTTACCAACTCGGCCTGTCTGACTTTGCACTTGCTCAGCCATCCATCCATCCCATCGGGGTCACCCGACCTCCTCACATCTGGCTCTCCCTGGTTGGAGCCCCTGGCGAACACCCCTACCACTGACAGGTGTGCTCAGTAGTGGCGACCTGGTCCCGGGGTACTACAAGTCCATCCCCACCATCAGGGGCTCTGGTGAACAAGTACCCTGGGGCTTAGACTCCGCGCTCTGGGCACACCTGACCAGTGGAGTGCTAGTGGTGCCGCTCGGCGGTCCCTCACACCGTGACACCTGAGGTACCCATAACCTAGTCAGTGGCCCAACAGAATGAGGTTAAAGAGTTTGTGAGGAAGAATGGGGACTTTTTCTCTCACCTTCCCGCACTGACCACAGTTGAACAGCATGACATAATTACACAGCCGGGTGTCCGTGTAAATGTAAAGCCCTATAGAATACCTGAGACCAGGCAGGAAGCAGTCGCAAATGCAATAAAGAACTTGTTAGAGTTGGGAGTGATTGAGGAATCTCACAGTGATTGGCCAAGTCCCATAGTGTTGGTCCCAAAGCAAGACACAACCATCAGATTTTGTAATTATTTCAGAAAATTGAACAATGTGCCCAAATTTGATGCTTACCTGATACCTCGGGTCATTAGCTCATTGGGAATTGTCTGATACATAACTAGTTTAGATCTGAATAAAGGCTTTTGATGGAATCTATGAAAGACAGCATTCTTTACCCCCGAGGTGTCCTTCCAATATAAGCGGATGCCTTTGGTGTGCATGGTACTCCTGCCTCATTCCAGAGAATGATGGACAGAACGTTAAGACCATGTCGACAATACACAGCTGCATATGGTCTCATTTTCCCCGGGTGCAAGCAGTAGTAAGATTTGCTTAGGAAAGCAGGTCTATCGCTTCTCGGCCTTTTGGCTAAGATCAAGTGTAGGAAAGCAGGTCTTCCTGCCAAGTTGGCTTGGAGGAGGCCAAATACCTTGGCTACATTATTGGTCGAGTACTGATTAGGCCTCAGATCAATAAAATTGATGCAATTCAAAAGTGGCCCAAACCAATAAATAAAAAGCAAGTCCGGGCATTTCTTGGGATCACAGGCTACTATAGGTTTTGTATACCCAATTTTGCCACCGTTGCAGCCCCACTGACAGATGTGACGAAATGTAAGGGGTCGGTCATGATTGAATGGAACCCTAAGGCAGAGAATGCATTTCAAATGTTGAAACAAGCTCTCTGTGCACAACCTGTGCTTGTCACCCCTGATTTCACAAAAAAACTTTGTGGTACACAGATGCCTCTGATGTGGGACTCGGTGCTGTACTATCCCAAATCAGAGATGGAGAGGAGCACCCTGTGGTCTTCCTAAGCAGGAAGCTTAATGTTCATGAGAAAAACTATGCCTTTATTGAGAAGGAATGTTTGGCTATCAAATGGGCCTTGGATGCCCTGAAATATTACCTGTTGGGGAGACAATTCAAATTGGGGGGTCACTGGTCATGCCCCTCTCAAGTGGATGTGTGATAACAAAAAGAAAAATAGTCGAGTGACAAGGTGGTTTCTTGCTCTACAAACATTTAAATTCACAGTGGATAATTGAGCTGGGAAATTTCAGGATAATGTTGATGCCCTTTCCCATGTCCATTGCCTTCTGGGGACTGTTGCTCAGCCACAGTGGCTTGAGCAGAGAGGGGTTTCCTGGTTCTCCTCCTACCTATCGCAGCGCTCCTTCAACGTTACCTATAACTCTGTCTCTCCTCTTCTCCACTTCCTCTTTCTGTAGGGATCCCTCAAGGTTCTCTCCTTGGACCCCTTCTCTTCTTCATCTACACCACCTCCCTTGGTCACTTGATAAATTCCCATGGCTTTAAGTACCATCTCTGTGCTGATGACACACAAATCTATCTTTCTATTCCTCACCCCTTCAGTCTCCTCTCACATTACTAACCTACTAAGTGACATATCAGCATGAACGTCACTCCACTTCCTCAAACAAAATCTTTCCAAAACTGAGCTCATATTACTCCCCTCTCCTGACTTCTCCATTAAGATCAATAATACAACCATCAGTCCCTACCCTCATGCCAGGGTACTAGGTGTAATCCTGAACTCCCATCAGTCCTTTCAGCCCCACATCCAATCACTGCCTAAATCTTGTAGACTTCACCTCCGCAACATCTCCAAGATACGCCGTTCTTAACCTCTGAAACCACTAAGCAACTTATTCACTCCCTTGTTATCTCTCGCATTGACTATTGTAACTCCCTCCTCAATGGCCTGCCTAATCGCAGGCTATCCCCTCTTCAGTCTATCATGAATGCTGCTGCCAGACTCATCCACCTTACTAACCGTTCCGTATCGGCCATCCCTCTCTGCCAATCCCTCCACTGGCTTCCCATTGCCCAATGAATAAAATTCAAAACAATACCATATAAAGCCATTTATAACTCTGCTCCCAATTACATCACCAATCCTGTCTCCAAATATCACCCAAACCATCCTATCTGCTCCTACCATGACCTCCTGCTCTCTAGCTCCTTTGTCTCCTCCTCCCATGCTCATCTCCAGGACTTCTCCAGAGCCTCCCCCATCCTCTGGAACTCTCTACCCTAATCTATCCGACTATCGCCTACTCTGTCCACTTTTAGGCAATCTCCGAAAACCTATTTCTTCAGAGAAGCCTATCCCACCTTCAGCTAATAATGGAATCTTCTATTCCTCCTATCAGTTCATCTCCCACAGTTATTACCTTTTGTACCACTAGCCCCTTCCTCTTAGATTGTAAGCTCCAAGGAGCATGGTGTGAAGTACAAAATGGAACAATCTCAACTGCCCCTGCAAAATTTACTTCACAACAGTTTGCACAGTCAGAGAAGTGAGGAGAACAGGAGTAAAAATATTGCTGGACCTTCAGCAAAACTCAACAAACTTGAAGTGATGGAGTTGTTTGACTATTTAATTAGAAAAGAATTGAAATCCTCAACAACTTAGAAGATATGTGTGCAACAAGTAAAATGCCTCAAGCTAGATTTGTAAAATGTAAAGGAAAGAGGAAACATCTGATGGAATTGCACCATGCAATTTCCCTGTGGCTGCGTTCTGAAAATGGTTCAGGCACCTTTATTTTGCTGGAAATGCAGGCACAGCAACCCATTCAAATGAATGATGACAAAACTACAAATGCAAGACTGTTTCTAATCATATTAATGGCACTGTGATACCACAGTCACATGGATCTCCGCCTGGTTGAAAATTGCGCAATTTGTTTCCAGTAATGTGCGTTTGAATTTGGTAACATTTCACTATACTAGACAGTTGTTGCACCTGCACATGAAATTAATTGCTGCCAGTCTGCCCATGTTTCCTGAAACAGAATTCTGGTGCAGATACAATGATAAATATCCCCCAAAGTGTCAAGCCAATGTTCATCCACCCAACTTTTCACACCTTCCACTCCATGGTCCCCCCATTTACCTCCCATCTTATAACTGACATGACATCTTCACCCCCTCTTCCATTCAGATAAAGTGAGAATCCGCTCCTCACCCTTTGTTCAACCACCACAACCCTGACCTAAAGCGACACGCCATTCCACACCTTCTCTTCTTTGCTTAATCTATTCATATGATTTTGTTACATCATATTTCTCAATGCAGTTTCTGATACACAGCAAGTCATTTTAACAATTGGGATTTACCGGCAATAGTGGCAGAAAGAAGCCGCTAATTGTGGCAAAACATGTTGGGTTGTTTCAGCTGGTTTATGCGTTTGTATTAGTTGTAATGGTGATGCCAGCCTAATGGTTTTCAGTGAATTTTTTATAGGAATAATTAGAATAATCCAGGGATAATATGGTATACAATATATTATGTAGGAGGAAAAATTATCCCAGCTGTTCAGACATATATAGAAGATATGGGAATTAATTATTGGACAGAAATTGATAGGCCTCAAGTAGGTTTTGAGTGTGGATTAATATCACACTCTGTAATTAGCAGTATATTATAATCCCTTTACTACTTTACATAGCCCTTCATATCTGGCATATATAATGGATCAAGGAAGGAATATACTGTATGTATACATGAAAGTAGATCAACTATTGGACAAGCTGGTGTTATATTTCCAATGGTAATATGAAAAGTGCAGTATGCAAAAGAACATACATAAGTCAAATGTGATTTTATTGATGTTTAACCAATTGCTCTCTGGAAGATTTGCCCCCTTTCATGACCAGGCCATTTTTCACTATATGGTGCTGAGCTACTGTAACTGACAATTGCATGGTCATGCAACACTATACACAAATTAAATTTATATAATTTTTTTCACACAAATAGAGCTTTCTTTAGGTAGTATTTGATCATCATTGGGTTTCTATTTTTTGCGCTATAAATTAATAAGGACTGAAATTTGTTTTTGCTATAAAACATATTCAATAAAAAAAATAAAATTTCTTCGTAACTTTAGGTTAAAATGTATTCTGCTACATATCTTTGGTAAAAAAAAATCTCAATAAGTGTATATTAATTGGTTTGCGTGAAAGTTATTGCGTCTACAAATGGCGTATGCATAATGGTATTTTTATTTATTTTTTTATACTAGTAATGGCAATGATCCGTAACTTATAGCGGAACTGCGATAATATGGCGGGCATTCTGACACTGGGTGGGAACAGATTAACTGACACTGACATCCACAGTGACACCAATACAGTGATCAGTGCTAATAAAAAGCACCGACACTGTACTAATGGCACTGGGCAGGAAGAGGTTAACATCTTGGGTGATGAAAGGGTTAACTGTGTGTTAGGGAGTAATCTAACTATGTACTGTGTAGCGTTTTACTAGGGGACATGCTGGTTTTTATCTCCCTGCTTTGGGTGGGAAGGATAGGTTGCCCGGCTACACTTCCTCCAGCCCCATACCAGACAGTTTGTACCTCTGTACCAACCTTGGACTAGGGGCAAACAATGCAGGAGCAAGTGCATTGCACCTACAATGCACTGTTGTCATTTGCATTGCTCCGTTTTAATGATTGCACATTTTTATAATTGTGGTTGCGTTTATTAAAGTGATTGTAAAGCGTATGTTTTTGGGTGTTATTTCAATAACAAACATGTCATACTTACCTGTTCTGTGCAATGGCTTTGTACAGAGTGGCCCCAGTCCTCTTCTTGGGTACCCGCTGGTGTTCAAGGCTCCTCCTCTTCTCAGTGCTCCACCATAGCAATCTGTTCCTTTGGGGGCGCACCCGAGGGCTCGCTCCTGTGTTGGGCTGTGTGCCCCTATGGACACACACAGCATTGCTCGGCCCAACCTCACGCTCCCTCCTCACAGGATTTGACTGACAGCAGCATAAGCCAATATCTCCCAGTGTTGCAGAGTCTCCTGTGAGAAGAGTGAAAAAGAGAATCTGCAGACAGGCACAGTGCTGGATCAAGATCTGGCTCAGGTACAGTTGTGTAAAATAGGAAGTTAGGCTCAGTAGTTGAGCACATGTAAGCAAGAGGAGAGAGAGGGACAGCCAGATGCTTATCCCCTGAGGAACAATCACAGTCTGACAAGATTTTCTAAACTAGCTGAATAATCATTACCTTTGAGGGTTCTCAGCAATGCAACACAGCGTCTTCGTATACGTTTGGGTAGAAGATGCCACACATTCAGCCTGACCGGAGCGTACATGATAGCATACAACTGCCTCAGCTCCATAAACTACATCCCCTGATGTATTTTGCTCTGCTCTCCGGGGCGTGATCCCAGAGAGGTGAAACATGTCAAGGGGAGTGTGGTTTGTGGAGTAGCGCTGGCTGTGGCCACTCTACACTATCATGTACACTCTGGTAGGGCTGGATGTGCAGTGTCTTCTACCCACACATATGCTGTCACTGATGGATGAGTGAATTGTTACTCCAGAACATCACTCTTGGGGACCAGGGAAACTGCATCCTCTCCTGCTTAGAGCAGCACTTCAAGCTAGTCTATAAGGTCTAGTGTTGCATCAGTTAGCTTTTCTGCTTTGCCTTACATCACTAGGATCCATGCTTCAAATCCCAATCAGGGCCTTCCCTTAATGGAGTTTGCATGTTCTCCCTGTATTTGTGTGGGTTTTCTCCAGGTACTCCAATTTCCTCCCACACCCCAAAGATATACTGGTAGGCGTATTTACTCCTGGCTAAATTGACTCTAATTTGTGTGAGTGTATGTATGTTTCATGGGCAATTAAGACCGTAAGCTCTTTGGAAGAAGGGATTGATGTAAATATGCAGTGTCTAAAGTGCTATGTAAATTGTCGCTGCAATAAATAATTTACTGGAAGCACAAATATAAATATCTGCAATAAATAATTTACTGAAAGCACAAATATGAGACAATAACTAGGTCAAATGATTTATTTTCAGAAATAATAGATGTGGCAATGATCTATGGCAGCAGCACTAAATGGCGGACCGCGGTCCCAGTAGCGCTCCCGCTGAGCAGGGTGGTCGTCATGGCAACCGATGACATCACGTGTGCGCCCCACCCTTTGCAGCTCACTGTCTCTCCGGCTCCCGCTTCCAGCCTATACACAAGCATCCTTCAGCAAGGATCCCGGCACAGCTCCCGTCTGCCCTCAAGGTAGGGTGTAGTCTTACAGGACAGCTCTACTGGGCACATTTAATGTTAAAGGGTCATGCTGATTGGGCACATTTAATGTTAAAGGGTCATGCTGATTGGGCACATTTAATGTTAAAGGGTCATGCTGATTGGGCACACTTAATGTTAAGCTGCACTCTGATGGGCACAACATAGAATGTGTAAGGTAGGTTGGTGGATGATGCTGTGGAAGTATGGCAGCTGATGATGGATGGTGTGTAGGGAAACCGGTTCTGAGCAGCACTTCTAAGAGTGGAGACAAACTATGTGCAGAAGAAGGTGAAACAGGAAGGCGCTTCTAAGTGCAGTATTCCAAGTCAACTTTAATAAAAAGCGGTTAAAAACACTTACAATGTAGTAGCACAAACAGGCTATCAGTAGCAGGGCTCTGTCCTCAGAGTGATGGAGCCACTGTGCCAGCCAGCAACTGCAGGAGGAGCTTGAGGAGAGGTGTTAAAGATGGCCACTTCTCTGTTCGGAACGCTGGAGCACACCCTGGGACGTATACTGTCCACGGACCGGAAATGACGCGAGCATGGAGTGGTGACGCGTTTTGGAGCATGAGCAGAGCTCCTTCTTCAAGACCAATGTCCAGGCTTAGGGAGAGCCAGTTAAATAGGGTAAATAGGTGGAAAAAGGGGCAGTCAGTGGGAAGGAAAGTACAAGCCTCCCAAAGACCAAGCTGGATGTAAATACGGAGTGGACTGTTTGGTGTGAAACAATAGGAGACTGGGAAATCAAGAAATAAAAAACAAAGAGAAATAAAAACGGAACTATGTTTGTAAGGACTGAGTAGTGTGTATAGCATATTGAAGAAAAGTTAAAAAATGCGATTTGAACATTATCTAAAAAGATATAATAAAAATAAAGATAATAATGTAATTATAATTACAATTGAGAGATGTGTAACAGGGAAAAGAAGAGGAGGGGGGGATTGAGTGTGCAGACGGGTATCTGCTATGGTGTGACAAATGATACACATAGGTAACCTGGACATTAGAATATAAAAATTACAGTCAAGAGGTTACAACATAATCATAGCACATAAGTACAGTCTAACCAAAGGATAACTACATAAACGCGTGTGTAGCCGCAGGCAGAGATGAAACAATATATGTGTATGTACATAGACGTACGCACATGCATAAAAGCACGCACGTGTATGCACACACAAATGCACAACCCCAAATAAACATGCATTCACATGCGTTGGCACACGCATAATTGTACGGTGCTATAGGATGGTATGGATTTCAAGGTCCTCATTCAGACCACCAGGAGGTAGTACATTTAATGTGTAAATTCAACAGGCCACCCTACGGCATAAGCTTTGGAATTTCTCGGCTCTTGGGAGGTCAGTGGGCATGGCTTCAATTACCCAGACTCTAAGACCCTTAGTGGATTTACTATGTTGTTCTTAGAAGTGTTGGGGGACACTGTACTTGTCAATGCCGTCTTCGATAAGGCGGCGGTGTTGCGCAGGGTACGGATGGTTCTTCCTACGTAATAAAGACCACAAGGACAAGCCAAACAATATACCACAAACTCAGAAGAACATGTGTAAAAGGCAGGGATCTTATATGTAAATAATAAAGGTGCAGCACTGGGGATAGGAGCAATAAGATGCAATTGGTAGTCAAATATAACATGCAATGTGCAAAATCGTCCTTCAAACACAATACATGATATCACTATTGGTAATCACAGTCAAATGAAGCGTCCAAATAAAGAGACGTGTGATGTGAGGATCCTGTAGAGTCACAGCTTAAGGTGTGAATATGTGATCCAGAGGTGATAGATAATTATTAATGAACAGAATGCGCACTCACCAGAAGTGCGTATTAAATGCGTATAAAGGAGGTCTCCTGTATCATCAGGTACACATAAGGTCATCCGTATTCCGGTCAAGCTGCATTCACTATCATCATCTAGTCACCAGCGCAACAGGATTCCGGGGTTCATCAGTAAATCACAATATCCGGGGTCACCTCTTAGGGCAGGCACTGCGGAGGGTGGCACTCATGAAGAGAGCCCAATAAGGGACACCACATAGTGTGATATTGTATGGATGAACTTTATTCCAATGTAGGTATGTAAAAAAACAATACTGACCAGAGATTCAGGATGGCCACCAGCAGTGGCTAGATGTCCAGATGCTGTAGCCCCCCTGATGCATTTCGTGCTAGGCACGTGTTCATAGGGTGCAGGGCTTACAGCAGGACATCTTCATTGAGCTATTTATACTCAAAATTGGCCCTCGCGCTTATTGCGCCTGCCATTTTGCCGGCTACCGGTGCATGCACAGTGCGCCGGTGCCATTTTGCTGTGGATCGCGGTGACTCGCAACTTCCTTCCCTCTTTAAATGCTGCGTGCGCATCGCGGCGCCATTGTATTAGAGGGAAAGGAACCTGTATCATTCGTTAGTGAGTCAGAGAAAAAGTGGATCCATTTTAAACATATGGGATTATTATAAAAATAGGATAAATATCCATTAAGCATGATGTGGTGGGCAGTGAAATTTAAATAGCAAATTAAGAGACCTTTTATGCCCCTAAATGGATATGGCACATGTATATGTAAAAAAGCATATTCACATTAATATGCAATGCCCACCCATTTACACATATTCATGAATTCAATATAGTGATCATGCATATAATATGTGCAATTCAAAGTAAATAATGATTGAGCAAATTATTTTGTATTCCCAATTCTGACATCAGTTTGTGGATGTCCAATTCTGCGCTAATGATAAAAATTGAAAATGAATATATATAGCAGGTAAACAATAAATATATTGGACAGTAAAATAATGGGTTAGAATCATGGTCAGGATAATAAACGCATAATAAAATATAACACATGATAAAATATAATAATAATACATATAAATATAATATGTATAATTTATAAAATCATCACGTTTATAATGTTAACAGATATAAATACTATATAAAATTACAAAAATATAGAAATGCAAGAAATAAGATAAGGGCAACATACGTAATAAATTGATAATAAACTGGTAATTTTGCGATGACATAAACCTATAAAAATAGATACACAACTAAAATATTGGAATAAATCAATAAAAACATATAAAGGCCTGTATAAATAATAATACATCGATTAAAACTCAGCAATTAAAAAGCCACCCAAAATGAAATAAAACTCATGTGTAATGTAAAAAAATTGTATATGTATAAAAAGTAGGTATAAATTAAGCATATAAAATAAGCGGTATATACTGTACATATCGGAGCTCCCATTATGTGCATGTAAGGTAATTTAACTTTTATCTATAAAACAGTTCAGATCAAAATCAATGTTGTGTCCTTTAGGATGTAGGGAACAGAGTTCATAAATCCATTTGGACTCAAGTTGTGACACCGCTCTTTTCCTTTTCGATCCACTCTAATGTGTATTAATGATCCCTATACCCATAAATATCAGTGAAGATGGGTCTTTAGGTGGGTCCTATAATGGAGTGACAGAGAATGTTCTTTGTATCCTTTTTTAATATTATTGACATGTTCTCTTAATCGATCTCTTAGACGTCTAGTTGTTCGTCCCACATATTGTAATTTACATGGGCATTGCAAAAGGTAGAGCACATATCTACTGGTGCATGTAATAAAGTCTTCAATATTGTAAACATTACCCTTTGCTGTAGATTTAAAACATTTATGTTTACTTGTGAATCTGCTACATAGGCAGATTATGCATTTCTTGCACGGGTAGAAACCTTTCATACTAGGAAACAGTGGGACGTTTTTAGGAGGATCTGTAATATTGGGAGCTATTTTGTTCCTAAGTGGCGTGGCCTTTCTGAAAGTGATTTCTGGTTTATCCGGTAGAATCTGTCTCAACTCTGGGTCTGACTTTAAAATTTTCCAGTTGTTATTAATTATTTTGGTTATGGATTTATGCTGAATAGAGTAGTTAGTAATAAAAGGACAAACTTTTGTGGGTCTTTGTGTGACATCATTAGTTAGCATCATGTCTCTGTCAGACCTGCCGATGTCATCCATGACCTGATTAAGTATAGGTTCATCATAACCCTTCTCCAGAAATGTAATCTTAATAATCGGTGCTTGTCTATGGTATGTATTAATATCTGTGCAGTTACGCCTGATTCTGGATGTGGGTTAAGGGTCTCTCTGATGGGTATATTTTATGTTAAGGGGCACTCTGATGGGCCCCTTTTATGCTAAGGGGCACTCTGACAGGTACATTTTATGTTAAGGTGCACTCTGCTGGGCACATTTTATGTTAAGGTGCACTCTGCCGGGCACATTTTATGTTAAGGGGCACTCTGCCGGGCACATTTTATGTTAAGGGGCACTCTGCCGGGCACATTTTATGTTAAGGGGCACTCTGCCGGGCACATTTTATGTTAAGGGGCACTCTGATGGGCATCGTTTATGTTAAGGGGGCACTCTGATGGGCACATGTTAGGTTAAGGGGGCACAAATGGGCACATACTGTGGAAAGGGGCACTCTGATGGGCACATGTGATGGAAATGGGCAGTCTGATTGGCACATGTGATGGAAAGGGGCACTCTGATGGGGAAATATAATGGAAAGGGGTGCTTTGAGTGTAAGGGGGCACTATGACGGGAATACCTGATGTAAAGGGGCACTCTGATGGGGACAACTGATGTAAAGGAGCACTCTGATGGGCACACCTGATGTGATGGGAATACATGATGTAAAGTTGTACTCTGATGGCGACACCTAATGTAAGGGGGCACAATGATGGGCACACCCTATTCGGACCTCGGCCAGAAGAAAATTTTAGTCACCGGACCGCCTGGAATTTCAATGTGGACATGATATACTGTAGGAGATGGTTAGAGATTGTGGACATTATACAAGAGATGGTTAGAGATTGTAGACAGGATACAAGAGATGGCTAGAGATTGTGGACATGATACAGGAGATGGTTAGGGGCTCTGGAGAGGATACACAAATAGTTAGAGGTTGCGTAGAAGATAGTAGATAGGATACCGGAGATGGTTAGGGGCCGCGGACAGGATACAGGAAATTGTTAGGGGCTGAAGACAGTATACAGGAGATGGTTAGAGGCTGCAAAGAGGATACAGGAGATGGTAAGAGGCTGCAGAGAGGATACAGGAGATAATTAGAGGCTGCAGGAAAGATACAGGAAGACACCGCTAGGTGAAATGTGTGTTGAGGCATGGACCGTCACTTCTGGCTCCCATGTGGTGTCATGTCCAGCCCATCAGATTGAGGCTCAGAGCGCACGCCAACTAGTGTAGGAGATGCGGTGACATCTCCACCAACAAACCTAGGCTGTGTTAGCTGGTGCTGGGATTTTTAGGCACCTTACCACGCGAGTGACATTTTACTACATTTTGTTTGGTACCAAGGATCTTAATGGATACTTCATCGGATCGAATCGATGCTGCATCCACCTAGGTGGGTAATTTTTTTTTTATTGTTAACCCATACTTCTAATTGGCTAATCTCGCCTTTGAACCAAGTGCCTTGAAACATGGCCAGCACTGAAAAAGCCTGGAACAGCATTTTCTCCATAAAAGATATGCATTTTAGGCATTCTGGTATTTTGAGCATTTCAGACATTCAGGCATACTTTAAAGTTGTTAGCTTATTAACAAAGCAGGTTGAATGTCCAGGCCATGGATTAACACTGCTGTATACAGTATTGGAATTTACTGATGGAACTTTGGATGTCTTTCCAATTTTGGATTCAATTTATTAAATTTAAATCAGTCAAATTACAACCAGGTGCCAAATTAAAATTAAAAAGGGATCATATCCCAAATAGAGACATAAGGGCAAAGCTAAGGAAAAAAAGAGAGAGGAATAAATGAAAAGTGACTGTGTCCAGGGGTGGATTGATAAAAGATTCTGCTCTAATCTGCTAATTAAGACTGAGACTACACTGGGTAATTGAGAGACCAAAATAATTAATCTGAAAGAATGTAGAAAGTAGATGAAAGGTCGTGGGAGCCTATATTATTTTGAAATCAGAACCTGAAATTTACAGCTAGCTGCAAGAGCCCTAAAGCAGCCCCTCTGACTATAGCTTTTTATTGTTATGATTGAACTGAAAAGATGAGCTGAATCCATAAATATAGGAACAAAAAATGATATACAGTATACATTTTTTTTCCATTACACCCCAGTATTGTAAACATAACGATGGTACTGCTAAGTGGTAAGCCCTTCATTGTTCCATTGGCCACTAGGAATAGCATGCCACCATATTTAGACTGTGCTTTAGATATACCAAAACCATATAATATGAGGTCAAACCTAAACATTTTCAAATTGTATGCAATCAGACAGGCTCTTCCAATACATAGTTTAAGGTAAATCTATAAAAAATTGTATAATGTGTAGCCAGCTGTAGAAAATCCGAATCCAGAACCCTGTTTGTTCTTGTTTACACTGAGCATGTGTGCCCAGAAGCTGTGATGGGACAGATCCTAAGCCTGTGCAAAAGATGGAGGAGAGCCAAGAGAAAAGTCATACCCTATTTGTGACTATGAAACCATTCAAACTTGTTCGACTCCAACTTGCAGCGATTTTGAAGAAGGTTCCTGCACTACTTTTGCCGATTTCATGTGTGACTTGCAATGACATCTGTGCATGAAGTCAAACAAATGTAAGCAAGCCGCACATGATATCGCACTAACTGGTAGCTTTGAAACTGTGCTACGTCACCAGAAGTAGCGCGATTTCAAAGCCGAATTTGGTGTGAACCAGGGCTCAGGGGCTTAACATTCTCCCTTCACCAGAGCTTAAATGATGGCGATGCGTTCACAAAGATGTATGGGAGACAGAATGTGGCATAGGGAGTGCCAACAACATCTCCATTGTGGCAAAAGGCAATTCAACCTATAACAGGTACACATTTACTACACGCTGCTTGCTGACTTTACCTTTGTTGTTCATGGCAACCACATGTGTGATTTGCATTAGAATGACTTAACATGCTGACTCTTCAAATCCCATGTGCTGGTGATTCAAACTGTAGACTAAGTGTGCAATAGTGCCAATTACTTGCAGTGCACCAATTCCAAAGGGCTTCAGACCAGGCAGAAGGCAAAGTTTAATGCTTTATTGAATAAAATTGCAACAATAAAAAGTCCAAAAACAGACTGAACAGGTCAACAAGAACTCCGATGAAACAGTCATTACTCCAAGTCCCTACTCCTAATCTGGCTATATGCTGCCCCAGCATACATGCAGAGGTGAAGTCTGTGTATGAAGAGGTCCATTAGAGGCAAAGTCCATGTCTTGGCAGAATCCAGCATCTGGCATCTTAAGGGCGAACTATAGGTCTCAGCAGTCCCCCTACATCACAGAAGTGGTTCTGCTCCAGTCCTCGGCAGAATCCCTAAGATGAAAGCTTTCTGTAGCAGCTGGAAATTACAGGCAGCAGTGGCTCCCGGCTCTGAACAACTGTCCATTTTTGTGCATAGGAGCAGCGGGTGGGACCAGAAAATCAGAGCTCAGAACCCGAGAACAGAGTACACCTTACCCTCTCATCCGGGGCAGGACCTAACTACCTACATTGCAGCCCGCTTACAAGTATACTGATGACAGAAGCTGCGATTTCATGTGTGACTTGCAATGACATCTGTGCATGAAGTCAAACAAATGTAAGCAAGCCGCACATGATATCGCACTAACTGGTAGCTTTGAAACTGTGCTACGTCACCAGAAGTAGCGCGATTTCAAAGCCGAATTTGGTGTGAACCAGGGCTCAGGGGCTTAACATTCTCCCTTCACCAGAGCTTAAATGATGGCGATGCGTTCACAAAGATGTTTGACGATGGTTACAATGCAGCATGGATTTTGACCAAACTGTTAAAAAGCAAAGTCTGTCAGCAGCTGGTACAAGGGCTGTTTTAATGTTACATTATACATGTTACATTGTAACCATTTACCAGAATGTCACTGCCGTCACTGCCAACATTTAAGCCCTAATGAAAGAGGAATGGTGACAGGATATGCAGGGAGTATACTGGTGACAGGAGGTGGAGGAAGTATACCGGTGATAAGAGGTGCAGGAAGTATAGCAATAACAGGGGGTGCAAGAAGCATACCGGTATCAGGAGGTGCAGGAAGTATGTAGGGCTAGCGGGTAGAGGGGGGTAGACAGGTAGTGGCGGACCTTTCTTTACGTTTCCCAATTAATTTGTTGGATGCCAAGTCTGGGTCCCATAAGAGGACTACCTCTGGGGTGGATTCTTCTGGACTACGCTAGGCACCTGAGACAGGGTCACTCTCCTACACATGGGGTACCTTTGCTGAAGTGCTGTTTTATCAATGCCCTGGGACAAGGCTGTGGGGGAATACTCAACCTTAAGGCAGGCCACTGACTTTAGATATGATCGATATACCGTGTACACTTGTACAACAACTGTTCTCCATTTAACTCTCGGGTCCCCATGTAAATGTACATCTTCACACAGTAGCTTGCAAATTAGGCAGGTCTAGCCAAACACTGACTACAGTCACCTGTCCAGCTTTTCCCACTATTGGTCCCGGTAGCAGCATGGAACCTCACCGCGGATAGAGCACGTGCTCCAACGTGCATTTGAGTTTAACTCTTGAACTTCCGTACCTCTGTAAGGGTTGGGGACCTCTGCAGTGCAGTTCTGTTCCATTTGCTATGGGAGACAGAATGTGGCATAGGGAGTGCCAACAACATCTCCATTGTGGCAAAAGGCAATTCAACCTATAACAGGTACACATTTACTACACGCTGCTTGCTGACTTTACCTTTGTTGTTCATGGCAACCACATGTGTGATTTGCATTAGAATGACTTAACATGCTGACTCTTCAAATCCCATGTGCTGGTGATTCAAACTGTAGACTAAGTGTGCAATAGTGCCAGTTACTTGCAGTGCACCAATTCCAAAGGGCTTCAGACCAGGCAGAAGGCAAAGTTTAATGCTTTATTGAATAAAATTGCAACAATAAAAAGTCCAAAAACAGACTGAACAGGTCAACAAGAACTCCGATGAAACAGTCATTACTCCAAGTCCCTACTCCTAATCTGGCTATATGCTGCCCCAGCATACATGCAGAGGTGAAGTCTGTGTATGAAGAGGTCCATTAGAGGCAAAGTCCATGTCTTGGCAGAATCCAGCATCTGGCATCTTAAGGGCGAACTATAGGTCTCAGCAGTCCCCCTACATCACAGAAGTGGTTCTGCTCCAGTCCTCGGCAGAATCCCTAAGATGAAAGCTTTCTGTAGCAGCTGGAAATTACAGGCAGCAGTGGCTCCCGGCTCTGAACAACTGTCCATTTTTGTGCATAGGAGCAGCGGGTGGGACCAGAAAATCAGAGCTCAGAACCCGAGAACAGAGTACACCTTACCCTCTCATCCGGGGCAGGACCTAACTACCTACATTGCAGCCCGCTTACAAGTATACTGATGACAGAAGCTGCAGGAGGTATACAGATGACAAAATGGTGCAGGAAGTAAACTGTGAAAGGTGGATACGGGGAGTATACTGGGGAAAGGTGAGTGAAGGGTGTATGTTGGGGAGAGGATGGTGTGAGGTGTATATAGGGGCCAGTATAGTGCAATGAGGAAATAAATGGCAGGTGGGTGCAGAGAGTATAGGGGCGACAGGTCGGTGCACGGAGTATAGGGGTGAAAGGGGGATGCAGGGAGTATAGGGGCGATAGGAGGGCGCAGGTAGTATAGGAGTGACAGGTAGGTGCAGGAAGTATAAGGGTGACAGGAGAACGGTGCAGGGAGTATAGGGGTGACAGGAGGAGGATACAGGGAGTATAGGGGTGACAGAAGGAGGGTGCAGGGTTGCAGGATACATAGGGGTGACAGGAGAAGGATGCAGGGAGTAGAGGGGTGACAGGAGGAGGGTGCAGGGTGTATAGGGGTGACAGAAGGAGAGTGCAGGGAGTGTAGGAGTGACAGGAGGAGGGTGCAGGGAGTGTAGGGGTGACAGGAGGAGGATGCACGGTTACAGAATATATAGGGGTCTAAGTAGGAGGGTGCAGGGGGTATAGGGGTGACAGGAGGAGGGTGTAGGGAGTATAGGAGTGACAGGAAGGCGCAGAGAGTATAGGGGTGACAGGAGGAGGGTACAAGGGGTATAGGGGTGAGAGGAGGAGGATGCAGGGGGTATAGAGGTGACAGGAGGAGGGTGCAGGGAGTATAGGGGTGACAGGAGGAAGGTGCAGGAAGTATAGGGGTGAGAGGAGGAGGGTGCAGGGTGTATAGGGGTGAGAGGAGGAGGGTGCATGGAGTATAGGGGTGACAGGAGGAAGGTGCGGGAAGTACAGGATGACAGGAGGAGGGTGCAGGGAGTATATGGGAAACAGGAGGAGGGTGCAGGGAGTACAGTGAAGGAAATAAATATTTGATCCCCTGCTGATTTTGAATGTTTGCCAACTCGCAAAGCAATGATCAATCTAAAAATTGAATGGTAGGTATATTGTAACACTGAGAGACAGAATGGCAACAAAAAATTCAAAAGAAATGCATGTCTAACAAATTATGTACTGATTTGCATGTTCATGAAGGAAATAAGTATTTGATCCCCTATCATTCAGCATTATTTCTGGCTACCAGATGACTTTCATACAGGTAACAAGCTGAGATTAGAAGCAGTCTCTTAAAGGGAGTGCTGCTAATCTCATTTTGTTACCTGTATAAAAGACACCAATCCACAGGAGCAATCAAACAATCAGATTCCAAACTCTCCACTATGGCAAAGACCAAAGAGCTGTCCAAGGATGTCAGGAACAAGATTGTAGACCTATACAAGGCTGGACTGGGCTACCAAACTATCACCACGCAGCTTGGTGAGAAGGTGACAACAGTTGGTGCAATCATTCACAAATGGAATAAACACAAAACAACTGTCAGTCTCCATAGGTCTGGTGCACCATGTGTAAGAGGTGTAGAAAATAGCAGCCCCATAAAATTTAAATCCAAAGCCTAATACCTAATATAACAGTAATCTATCTTTGTCAATAGAAGATACTAGTGACTACACTGTCCGTGGTGAAGTTAAAGAAAAACATTAGGAGTATGGATATTGAAAAGTTGCAAGATGAAATCAGTGAACATCTGATTCACATGACAGTCGATGATCTCATGGAGACTTGCCAGTTTATAAAGGCCTCCGAAGCAAGTATGGCAAAAGGAAAAACCCGGCGCCATTACATGCGGATAGTGAATGAGGTGTTAGATGAACTGGTAGAGACTGACAGTGAAGAAGTGGTGACACAATTTCTGCAGGCAACTAAGAAATTCATTGGTGAGTTAGAGAATAGAGATAACATGGAAGCACCAAGCGATAGTGGCAAAGACCCTCAAGCAGAACAACAGTTAAAGGATTTAAAACAGCAATACTACAGTATACAGGAAAAACTTCCATCCTATCAGTCTATAGCCTGGACTGGCCATCATCAGATAGTACTGAACCAGCTCATTGAAGTGTTAACTCATCCCCCAGTTATGGGTTACCCCGATTATTCCAAACCCTTTGTTCTTCACTGTGATGCCTCACAAGAAGGACTAGGAGCCGTATTATACCAATAGCAAGAGGAGAAACTAAAGGTGATTGCTTATGGGTCTAGAACTCTCACACCTGCTGAGAAAAACTACCACATGCATTCAGGGAAGCTCGAGTTTCTAGCAATGAAGTGGGCAATATGTGATAGATTCCGAGATTACCTATATTACTGTCCATCACTTGTATATACTGACAACAATCCACTAACCTATGTCCTCACTACAGCAAAATTGAATGCAACAGGACATCGATGGGTTGCAGAACTAGCTGACTTCAACTTCACTATTAAATATCGTCCTGGGAGAAGGAATGCTGATGCAGATGTACTTTCTCGTATGCCATTGAGTCCTGAACAATACATGCAACAATGTTCACAAGCAGTAGACCCCAAAGTCATCACTTGCATAACCCAAGCAATTCAAGCACATCAAAAAGAAAGGATACCTTGGCTATGTCCAATGACGATTGCCAATACAACTGATGCAGCACCAAAGAAGGTAACTCAAATACCAAAAGAGACAATAAGAACCGCACAGAAGGAAGACTCTGTGATTGGAAAAGTATGGAAGTATAAAAGCCAAAACAAGTTTCCATCCAAACAGGAACGACAAGGTGAACCTGTTGATCTTTTCATACTTATGAAACAGTGGACCAAACTCTACCTCGACGACAATAAAATTTTGAGACGGAAAACATCATCTGGTTCTCAACTAGTGTTGCCCAAGTTGTACCATCACTTAGTATGGAAGGAGTTACATGAAGAGATGGGACACTTAGGAGTAGAAAGGACTGTAAATTTAATCAGAGAAAGATTCTTTTGGCCACACATGCAAAGGGACACTGAGCATTATATCACACGTCGATGTACTTGTCTGAAAGACAAACGGCCAAATAAGCTTGTTCGGACCCCGTTGAACAATATTGTGACAACTTATCCTTTTGAGATGGTCTCCATTGACTTTCTTCATCTAGAGAAATGTAAAGGTGGATATGAGTATATCTTAGTGGTAATAGATCATTTTACAAGATTTGCTCAGGCATATGCAACCAAGAACAAGTCCGCAAAAACTGTTGCTGACAAAATATTCAATGATTTTGTCTTGAAATTCGGATTCCCTACCAGAATTCACCATGATATGGGTAGAGAGTTTGAAAATCACTTGTTTTTGACATTAGGGAAGCACTGCCACATCCAAAATTCTCACACAATGCCATATCACCCAGAAGGTAATGGGCAAGTTGAAAGATTTAATCGTACCCTGTTATCAATGCTTCCTACCCTGTCACCAGATTCCAAAAAGGACTGGAAAAATTCACTAGCAAAGGTAGTCCATGCATATAATTGTACTCGAAGTGAAGCTACAGGACAGTGATTACAGTGAACATATCCAGTCACATGTAATTAAGGGTTTTCTGTGTTTGTTACAGGTAAGCAGGAGGCTGTTTAGCATGATAAATAGGACAAAATGACTTAACATGTGCCCTGGTGGTTAGTAAATGTCGCTGTTACTATTATGCAATCAGATTACTTGTAGCATAAATGTGAATATATATTGCAGCTATGTGATTTGGCGCTAAGATACAGGGAACGTGATTTCTCTATTGTAATACACTATTGTTATGCAGAATAGGTCACTAGCATATCTGCAGAGGTCTAGATATTCAGTATTGCAATTCAAGATGTTTATTAATGTATATGAAAATACTTATTAATGTATATGGAAATATTTAGTAATGTATAGAGGACAGTGATTACAGTGAACATATCCAGTCACATGTAATACACGGTTTTCTGTGTTTGTTACAGCCATTCCCAATAAAACACTTCTGGTTTCACCCGACCCATCCTTTGCACAGTTGAATTATTTACCGTATGTGCAACACATGCAATATCTCACCTCGTGGAATGTCAATGATCATGAGAACAGTGAGGAATCATCCTAGAACTACACGTGAGGATCTTGTCAATGATCTCCAGGCAGCTGGGACCACAGTCACTAAGAAAACAATTGGTAACACTCTACACCGACAAAGACTGAAATCCTGCAGTGCCCGCAAGGTCCCTCTGCTCAAGAAAGCACATGCCCAGGTCTGTCTGAAGTTTGCCATTGAACATCTGAATGATACAGAGGAGGACAAGTTGAAAGTGTTGGGGTTAGATGAGACCAAAATCGAGCTCTTTGGCATCAACTCAACTTGCTGTGTTTGGAGGAGGAGGAATGCTGCTTATGACCCCAAGAACACCATCCCAACTGTCAAACATGGTGGTGGAAACATTCTGCTTTGGGGGTGTTTTTCTGCTAAGGGGACAGGACAACTGCACCGCATCAAAGGGAAGATGGATAGGGCAATGTACCATCAAATCTTGGGTGAGAACCTTCTTCCCTCAGCCAGGGCATTGAAAATGGGTCGTGGATGGGTGTTCCAGCATGACAATGACCCAAAACACTATTAGAGTATCCTCCTGCGCTCAATATAGGCACAATCCCTATCTAAACAGCTGCTGTCACTTAAAACTTAACCATTCAGTAACCAATAGTATATACCTTAAACAGTGAAGCGCTAAATAAATAAATCAATAAATATATATATTAAGGTGCCATCAGTGGATATAAGTGCTAAAGTGTTAATAGTTCCTTGTAGATCACTGGAACATGCCAACTAATAGTGTATAAAATTAGAAACAAAACTGAATGCTTAATATATCAGTGAAAAATACTAAATAAATATATAAATATATATAAACACACCAGTGATAAATAATCTAATACCTCCAATAAAAAACTTTCTTCTCATTCACAAAAAAATATAAATAAATGAAAAAGTGCTCATTAAGTGAACAAATAATCAAAAAAGCTCAAAAAGTGAACAAGTGTATAAAAAACTTTCCTACGTGCATATGCAAAAAATATATATATAAATATAACATATATATATAAATAAATAAAGTCCATGCAGGTGTAGCTTGTGAAAAAAACCGTGGTCTTCACTTCTAGTGCTCACACACAAATCCTCAAATGGCAGCAGTGCCTGCTCACCTCCCCGCACTGACCCTCAAGGGGCCAAAAGGCTACTTAATCTCCTCTATGGCCAATCTTTCTCCTTCGGTAGCTGAGCAGGGGATCACAGGGTCTCCACTTCTCCTCCACTCATACGTCATATAGGACATAAAACAGAGCTCCCATAGTATAATATTGTTTATTATAGGCCACTTCTATTATATATTGGTTGTACTCACAATTTTCTCCCTGGTTACACAGACTTTCCACCTCATCCCATAGGTGTATCACATGAATCACAGGGGAACACCAATATGGCCGCTCCGTTCGGACATGCGTCCCACGTGACCGGAAGTGACGTAATTCTGAACCGGATATGGCGTACCGACGCGTTGCGTCACGTGCGTCGTGACTTCATCAGGGTTAACGCCCACCAGTGTCTGAATGCATTTAAATAGGATCAGCCTAATCTCTCTTCCCAATTAGAAGGCGGGCTCTCGGCGGCCATTTTCCCGAAGCCCGCTACCTTCACTATACAACACGGAGGGACATTATCATAATGTCCCCCTATGGGAAAAACCTCGATCTATAACTCTATTTATTACTGCAATTCTTATATCCCATTGTTAACCGATAAATCTATGGAATATCACTATACAGTTTAAACCCCAACCAACCTATATTAAAAAAAACTCTTTATTATATTAGAAAAACTTTTTTACACATAATAATTATATTTAATAGACACCAAATAAAAAATATATATAAAATCTAAAAACCCATATAAAAAATATATATACATATATGAATATATATATTATTATTAATTATTATTACCACATCTATGGAATTACCCTTCTACAAAAAATTAATACTAAAATAGGACCATTAATACTTTAACCATTAATATCTACCATATATAAGAACGTCTTTTATATATAGAAGGAATCATGTTGATACACCCATGGCTTGAGTTTACAGTATTCCTCATATTATATATATAAACCTTTTATTCATCCTTTTTATTAAATCTCATATATTACAAATCAATAAAAACTAAAGCCATGTGAATCATTCAAATGGATACCTGATGGATATATATTTACCTAAATACTTTGTACTCCCGTCTATTCTAACGATAGACCCAAAATCTATATTATCAAATGTTCCGATAAAAATTGTACATTATATCCATTCAAAAAAGACTACCGCCACTAGGGGCTCCCTAAAACCTAATACTTAAAAGTCACTAATAAAACAATTTAAATCAAATTCCACATTGAGTCCAAAAGGGGCCTGCGTGTGCATAGTAAAAATCCATCGAGATTCCGCCTGGCTCAAAGATTTAATCTTATTGCTTCCTCTCCAGTGTTTGGTATATTTTTGAATCCCCCAGAACCTCAAACCTGAAGGATCCTTATTATGTTTTTTTAAAAAATGTTTGGATACACTGTGTTTTGGGAAACCATTTTTTATGTTCTGAACGTGTTCCCTAATACGTTTCCAGAGCGGTCTTTTTGTTCTGCCTATGTATTGGTAGCCACAGTCACACTCCAAACCATAGACCACACCTTCTGTACGACAGGTAATGAGATCCTTGATTTTATACTCCTTTCCATCAACATTACATTTAAAGGTTTTCCGTCTCACATTTTTTCCTCTTGTTTCCCTGCATCCATAACAATGTCTGCACGGGAAAAAACCTATTTCGTCCAAAAAAGTGGATTTTTTCTTACCCGGTGGATCTAACACACTCTTAACTAGCCTCGTCCTCAATGTGGGTGCTCTTCTATAAATAAATTTTGGACAATCATCTAATATTGGGTTCAACACAGGATCAGATTTCAAAATTGACCAGTGCCTCCTAAATATTTGTTCTATTTTTTTTTTTTTTTTTTTTTTATAGTGAACATTAAAATCTAGCACAATGGCCATCTGACTGTCAAAATTCTCGTCCTTCTTCTTGTCCAATATTAACGAATTCCTCTCCAGATTCCCGACTTCATTAATCTTTCTTTCAATTTCTTGTTTAGGGTACCCTTTATTTATAAATTTGTTCCCCATCAATTCCGCTTGTTTTTTATAATCTTCTTGGCTTGAACAGTTCCTTTTAAGCCTAACCAGTTGCCCCTTTGGAATATTATACAGCCATGGGGGAAAATGACAACTGTCTACTGGTATATAGCCATTCCTATCTACTTCCTTAAAAAACGTTTTAGTAATAATTCTTCCTCTTTCTATTCTAATATTCAGATCTAGGAAGTTAACCTGACAGTTATCATATGTCCATGTAAAATTTATATTTCTATTATTAATATTCATTCCATTCAGAAACCCTAGTAATGACTCACTGTTTCCTTTCCATATAATGATCACGTCATCTATATATCTAGAATATAGCATAAGTTCCTCGGGGGTTTGGCGATAAATCGCTTCTTCCTCCCAGTGGGCCATATACAGATTGGCCACACTAGGGGCATACTTAGCCCCCATTGCAACTCCTTTTATTTGTTGAAAGAAGGTCCCATCATGCCAGAAATAATTCTGTTGGAGGCCAAATTCTAAACATTTTAATATATATCTTCTTTGTGGCCATCCAATATTGGTATATTGTCTCAGGCCCCAAGCAGCTGCTTCCACTGCTCCATCGTGATCTATAATGGTATATAAGGAAGTTACATCCGCACTTGCTAGAATAACCTCTGAGTTTATCTCTATTTTATCCAGTAGTTGAATTAAATGCTTCGTATCGCGTAAATAGGCTCTGGTCTTTCGAACTGCAGGTTGTAAATAGAAATCCACATATTGACCTAATCTCGCCAGGATGGATTGTATTCCATTTACGATAGGTCTTCCCGAAGGTTCCTTCATATTTTTATGTATCTTGGGAATTGTATATATTATGGGTATCCTACATAATTCAGGTACTAGGTATTTGGCCTCCTTTTTATTCAAAATTTTCCTATTTTCTCCTTCTTGTACAAGCTTAACCAATTTCTTCTTATATGTTAATGTCGGATCCTTTGGAATCACTTTATATGTAGTAATATCAGATAATTGTTTATTCAATTCCTGTAAATAGTACTCTTTCGACAGAATCACAATCCCCCCTCCCTTATCTGCCGGTCTGATTACTATATTATCTCTTTTGGAAAGTCTATTGATTCCTGTTTGGATACCAGTATTGGTTGAAATTTTTGGAATTTTAAGATTATCCAGATCTTTATTAATCATACGTTTAAAAACCTCAATATGGTGATTACCAGAAATTTGTGGGTTAAAAAGTGACTTATTTTTTAAAAAACTATGTAAAATCTCATTACTCGAACCGCTTGCTATATTGCTTTTTGCCCCTGGTAGTCCTAAAAAGTATCTTTTTATATTTAACTTACGGATGAATTTTTGAGCATCAACATAGGTGTCAAATTTATTGGCTGCTTTGGGTGGTGCAAATTTCAGGCCTTTATCTAACGCCATGATCTCTTCTCTAGATAGATCACATCCACTCAAATTAAATACGCCTTCACCTATTATTCTCTTTTTCTTTTGCTGTTTCCACCCTGCCCTGCATCCCCTCCTCTTGGGGGGCTTTTCCATCTTACTCCTTCCGGACTCCTGTCTCTGTCTAAAAAATCTCTCGGTGGCAGTTCATTTCTTAATGCCTCATATCTGTTAGGCATCTCAAAAGGGCTTCTACCTTCTCCGTTGGGTGGATACCACCTTTCTTGTGGATAGAATCTTGGGCTCCTTTCCGGGTAATAATTATACGGTCTTTGGTAATACTCAGGCCTAGGGGGGCCATAGTATTCTGATCTATGATAATTATTTGGTTGGTTCCATTGTAGATTAGGTCTCCAGCCGTTACCTCCATTTTTCCCTTTATTATTATTATTATTATTATTTTTCTTAATGTTATTTTTATTATTGTAGTAAGGTCCTCCTTTCTTTGGTTGCTGCTTCCATCCATTATATGGAGTATGGTATGGTGGTACATATTGATTAGTTCTCTGATCATTATTACCTCTAAATGCTATTTTTGGCGGCATAGGGAGGGATCTGTTTGTATCCATCTTATGATCTTTAATCGGAGTGGTATTATTGGATCCAATATCTGTCTCCTTTTGGGAGCTCTGCCATTTAAAAACTTGTTCTTTTTTAAAATCATTAAAATCTCTCTGGTATTTTTTGGTTTTTCTATATTTTATCTCTTGATCAAATTTTTCAAGATCCTTATTTAGACGTTTATTGTATGGCCCTATGTCCACGGTATCTTTCATAGGTTCCAACTTGTTTTTAATTTCTCCTATTTGTGATTCTAAAATCCTCATTTTCCTTTGTTTCCTCTTCATTAAAAACCTCACAAGTTCTAAACCTTTCTCATTTAATTCAACTACTGGATAAAATAGCGATAAACTCAGAGGTTATTCTAGCAAGTGCGGATGTAACTTCCTTATATACCATTATAGATCACGATGGAGCAGTGGAAGCAGCTGCTTGGGGCCTGAGACAATATACCAATATTGGATGGCCACAAAGAAGATATATATTAAAATGTTTAGAATTTGGCCTCCAACAGAATTATTTCTGGCATGATGGGACCTTCTTTCAACAAATAAAAGGAGTTGCAATGGGGGCTAAGTATGCCCCTAGTGTGGCCAATCTGTATATGGCCCACTGGGAGGAAGAAGCGATTTATCGCCAAACCCCCAAGGAACTTATGCTATATTCTAGATATATAGATGACGTGATCATTATATGGAAAGGAAACAGTGAGTCATTACTAGGGTTTCTGAATGGAATGAATATTAATAATAGAAATATAAATTTTACATGGACATATGATAACTGTCAGGTTAACTTCCTAGATCTGAATATTAGAATAGAAAGAGGAAGAATTATTACTAAAATGTTTTTTAAGGAAGTAGATAGGAATGGCTATATACCAGTAGACAGTTGTCATTTTCCCCCATGGCTGTATAATATTCCAAAGGGGCAACTGGTTAGGCTTAAAAGGAACTGTTCAAGCCAAGAAGATTATAAAAAACAAGCGGAATTGATGGGGAACAAATTTATAAATAAAGGGTACCCTAAACAAGAAATTGAAAGAAAGATTAATGAAGTCGGGAATCTGGAGAGGAATTCGTTAATATTGGACAAGAAGAAGGACGAGAATTTTGACAGTCAGATGGCCATTGTGCTAGATTTTAATGTTCACTATAAAAAAATAGAACAAATATTTAGGAGGCACTGGTCAATTTTGAAATCTGATCCTGTGTTGAACCCAATATTAGATGATTGTCCAAAATTTATTTATAGAAGAGCACCCACATTGAGGACGAGGCTAGTTAAGAGTGTGTTAGATCCACCGGGTAAGAAAAAATCCACTTTTTTGGACGAAATAGGTTTTTTCCCGTGCAGACATTGTTATGGATGCAGGGAAACAAGAGGAAAAAATGTGAGACGGAAAACCTTTAAATGTAATGTTGATGGAAAGGAGTATAAAATCAAGGATCTCATTACCTGTCGTACAGAAGGTGTGGTCTATGGTTTGGAGTGTGACTGTGGCTACCAATACATAGGCAGAACAAAAAGACCGCTCTGGAAACGTATTAGGGAACACGTTCAGAACATAAAAAATGGTTTCCCAAAACACAGTGTATCCAAACATTTTTTAAAAAAACATAATAAGGATCCTTCAGGTTTGAGGTTCTGGGGGATTCAAAAATATACCAAACACTGGAGAGGAAGCAATAAGATTAAATCTTTGAGCCAGGCGGAATCTCGATGGATTTTTACTATGCACACGCAGGCCCCTTTTGGACTCAATGTGGAATTTGATTTAAATTGTTTTATTAGTGACTTTTAAGTATTAGGTTTTAGGGAGCCCCTAGTGGCGGTAGTCTTTTTTGAATGGATATAATGTACAATTTTTATCGGAACATTTGATAATATAGATTTTGGGTCTATCGTTAGAATAGACGGGAGTACAAAGTATTTAGGTAAATATATATCCATCAGGTATCCATTTGAATGATTCACATGGCTTTAGTTTTTATTGATTTGTAATATATGAGATTTAATAAAAAGGATGAATAAAAGGTTTATATATATAATATGAGGAATACTGTAAACTCAAGCCATGGGTGTATCAACATGATTCCTTCTATATATAAAAGACGTTCTTATATATGGTAGATATTAATGGTTAAAGTATTAATGGTCCTATTTTAGTATTAATTTTTTGTAGAAGGGTAATTCCATAGATGTGGTAATAATAATTAATAATAATATATATATTCATATATGTATATATATTTTTTATATGGGTTTTTAGATTTTATATATATTTTTTATTTGGTGTCTATTAAATATAATTATTATGTGTAAAAAAGTTTTTCTAATATAATAAAGAGTTTTTTTTAATATAGGTTGGTTGGGGTTTAAACTGTATAGTGATATTCCATAGATTTATCGGTTAACAATGGGATATAAGAATTGCAGTAATAAATAGAGTTATAGATCGAGGTTTTTCCCATAGGGGGACATTATGATAATGTCCCTCCGTGTTGTATAGTGAAGGTAGCGGGCTTCGGGAAAATGGCCGCCGAGAGCCCGCCTTCTAATTGGGAAGAGAGATTAGGCTGATCCTATTTAAATGCATTCAGACACTGGTGGGCGTTAACCCTGATGAAGTCACGACGCACGTGACGCAACGCGTCGGTACGCCATATCCGGTTCAGAATTACGTCACTTCCGGTCACGTGGGACGCATGTCCGAACGGAGCGGCCATATTGGTGTTCCCCTGTGATTCATGTGATACACCTATGGGATGAGGTGGAAAGTCTGTGTAACCAGGGAGAAAATTGTGAGTACAACCAATATATAATAGAAGTGGCCTATAATAAACAATATTATACTATGGGAGCTCTGTTTTATGTCCTATATGACGTATGAGTGGAGGAGAAGTGGAGACCCTGTGATCCCCTGCTCAGCTACCGAAGGAGAAAGATTGGCCATAGAGGAGATTAAGTAGCCTTTTGGCCCCTTGAGGGTCAGTGCGGGGAGGTGAGCAGGCACTGCTGCCATTTGAGGATTTGTGTGTGAGCACTAGAAGTGAAGACCACGGTTTTTTTCACAAGCTACACCTGCATGGACTTTATTTATTTATATATATATGTTATATTTATATATATATTTTTTGCATATGCACGTAGGAAAGTTTTTTATACACTTGTTCACTTTTTGAGCTTTTTTGATTATTTGTTCACTTAATGAGCACTTTTTCATTTATTTATATTTTTTTGTGAATGAGAAGAAAGTTTTTTATTGGAGGTATTAGATTATTTATCACTGGTGTGTTTATATATATTTATATATTTATTTAGTATTTTTCACTGATATATTAAGCATTCAGTTTTGTTTCTAATTTTATACACTATTAGTTGGCATGTTCCAGTGATCTACAAGGAACTATTAACACTTTAGCACTTATATCCACTGATGGCACCTTAATATATATATTTATTGATTTATTTATTTAGCGCTTCACTGTTTAAGGTATATACTAATGACCCAAAACACATGGCCAAGGCAACAAAGGAGTGGCTCAAGAAGAAGCACATTAAGGTCCTGGAGTGGCCTAGCCAGTCTCCAGACCTTAATCTGAGTGAAAATCTGTGGAGGGAGCTAAAGGTTCAAGTTGCCAAACGTCAGCCACCAAACCTTAATGACGTGGAGAGGATCTGCCAAGAGGAGTGGGTCAAAATCCCACCTGAGATGTGTGCAAACCTGGTGACCAACTGCAGGAAACGTCTGACCTCTGTGATTGCCAACAAGGGATTTGTCACCAAGCCATGTTTTGTGAAGGGGATCAAATACTTATTTCCCTCATAAACATGCAAATCAGTACATAATTTGTTAGACATGCATTTCTTCTGAATTTGTTGTTGCTATTCTGTCTCTCAGTGTTACAATACACCTACTATTCGATTTTTAGACCGATCATTTCTTTGTGAGTGGGCATTCAAAATCAGCAGGGGATCAAATACTTATTTCCTTCACTGAATATAAGTGAGAGGAGGAGGGTCCAGGAGGTATATGAGATGACAGGAGGAGGGTGCAGGTAGTATATGGGGTGACAGGAGGAGGGTGCAGGGAGTATAGGGGTGACAGGAGGAGGGTGCAGGGACTATAGGGGTGACAGGAGGAGGGTGCAGGGAGTATAGGGATGACAGGAGGAGGGTGCAGGAAGAGTAGGGTGACAGGAGGAGGGTGCAGGAAGTATAGGAGGTGACAAGAGGAGGGTGCAGGGAGTATATGGTGACAGGAGGAGAGTGCAGGGAGTAAATGGGATGACAGGAGGAGGGCGCGGGGAGTATAGGGGTGACAGGAGGAGGGCGCGGGCAGTATAGGGGTGACAGGAGGAGGGCGCGGGGAGTATAGGAGGTGACAGGAGGAGGGCGCGGGGAGTATAGGTTGACAGGAGGAGGGCGCGGGGAGTAAATGGGATGACAGGAGGAGGGTGAGGGGATTGTAGGGGTGACAGGAGGAGGGTGCGGGGATTGTAGCGGTGACAGGAGGAGGGTGCGGGGAGTACAGGGGTGACATTAGGAGGGTGCGGGGAGTACATGGGTGACAGGAGGAGGGTGCGGGGAGTATAGGGGGTGACAGGAGGAGGGTGCGGGGAGTATAGGTTGACAGGAGGAGGGTGCGGGGAGTAAATGGGATGACAGGAGGAGGGTGCGGGGATTGTAGGGGTGACAGGAGGAGGGTGCGGGGAGTACAGGGGTGACATTAGGAGGGTGCGGGGAGTACATGGGTGACAGGAGGAGGGTGCGGGGAGTATAGGGGGTGACAGGAGGAGGGTGCGGGGAGTATAGGTTGACAGGAGGAGGGTGCGGGGAGTAAATGGGATGACAGGAGGAGGGTGCGGGGATTGTAGGGGTGACAGGAGGAGGGTGCGGGGATTGTAGAGGTGACAGGAGGAGGGTGCGGGGAGTACATGGGTGACAGGAGGAGGGTGCGGGGAGTACAAGGGTGACAGGAGGAGGGTGCGGGGAGTACAGGGGTGACAGGAGGAGGGTGCGGGGAGTACATGGGTGACAGTGTCTTCTCTGTAGATGGTATTGGTAGCTCAAACATTGTAAAACTATTGGAGTTCAAGCCCTTCTATAGTAAAGCCATTGTATGTACAGGACAGATGTTGAGTCCCTGAACCCAGACACAGCAGGCGAGGTAACTGAGCCCACCACACACGGCTCCTCACACCAGGTGCCTAATGTATGAAGTCATGAGGTCCGGGCAGGATGACCATAATCAAAATGGCTGCAGGTGCGTCCAGTCCCCGCCTCCTCAGTAAGCGCAGTCAGCGTTCCTTCCACCCTGAGCGGCGCCTTGTGATGACGTCCGCTGTTTGGTAGACTCGGCTCTGCACTAGTTGCCGCCGCGGCTGGGGATGGCGGACGCGGCGGCTCTGAGCGGAGAGGACAAAGAGGAGGATGGAGGGAAGAGAGCCGCCACGGCAGAGACCCTGGGCTTCTATGAGAGGACCGACGGGAGGAGGGCGAGGGAGAGGAGGAGGAACCTGTCTGGTGAGGAGGGGAGCGGTGACAGCTGTGTGTGCATGGAGGATGTGGGTGACAGCGGGGGCAGGGGGTGCATGGAGGATGTGGGTGACAGCGGGGGCAGGGGGTGCATGGAGGATGTATGTGACAGGAGGGTGCATGGGGGATGTATGTGACAGGGGGGTGCATGGAGGATGTATGTGACGGGGGTGCATGGAGGATGTATGTGACAGTGGGGTGCATGGAGGATGTATGTGACAGTGGGGTGCATGGAGGATGTGGGTGACAGGGGGTGCATAGAGTATGTGAGAGGAGAGTACATGGAGGATGTGGGTGTTGGGGGTGCATGGGGGGGGGGGGTGCATGAAGGGTGTGTGGGGGGGTTGCATGAAGGATGTAGGTGACAGGAAAGTGCATGGAGAATGTGAGAGGAGGGTAAATGGAGGATGTGGGTGACAGGTGGGTGCATGGAGGATGTGGGTGACAGGTGGGTGCATGGAGGATGTGGGTGACAGGTGGGTGCATGGAGGATGAGGGTGACAGGTGGGTGCATGGAGGATGTGGATACATGGTGGATGAGAGAAGGGTGCAGGGAGGATGTGGATCCATTGAGGAGGGTGCAGGGAGGAGGAGGAGGATGACAGGAGGGTGCATGTAGGATGTGGATACATGGTGGATGAGAGGAGGATGCAGGGAGGATGTGGATCCATGGTGGATGAGGATGATAGGAAGATGCATGGAGGATGTGGATCCATGGAGGATGAGGATGACAGGAGGGTGCAGGTAGGATGTGGATCCATGGAGGGCGCAGGTAGGATGTGGATCCATGGAGGATGAGGATGACAGGAGGCTGTGGATCCATGGAGGATGAGGATGACAGGAGTGTGCAGGGAGGATGTGGATCCATGGAGGATGAGGATGACATGAGTGTGCAGGGAGGATGAGGGTGGATGTGGATCCATGGAGGATGAGGGTGACAGGAGGATATAGGTGATGGAGGATGACAGGTGGGTGCAGGGAGGATATAGGTGATGGAGGGTGCAGGGAGGATATAGGTGATGGAGGGTGCAGGGAGGATATAGGTGATGGAGGATGAGGATGACAGGAGGATATAGGTGATGGAGGATGAGGATGACAGGAGGATATAGGTGGAGGATGAGAGGAGGGTGCATGGAGGATATAGGTGATGGAGGATGAGAGGAGGTTGCATGGAGGATATAGGTGATGGAGGATATAGGTGATGGAGGATGAGGATGACAGGAGGATATAGGTGATGGAGGGGTATTGGATGGTGCTGATTGATTGGCGGGGTGTAGGGAGGCTGTGATTGGCAGCTGGGTGTGTGGAAGTTGTGATTGATGGCTGGTGTAGTTGGATTAGTGGGCGGGTGTTGGAGCTTCATAAGGGACAGGAGGGTACAATGGAGTGACTGATGGTTAACCCTGCGTATGCCAGAAGGATGTATTGGAGCAGTCCGGGGGGGGGGGTTAGTAATTGTGTTTGTTGTTTCTGGCTGCTTCTGTCAGGGAGTGGAGGGATCACCTGACAGCTGTCCCCGGCCTGACTGTCCTCGTGCTCATTGTTTACCATTGGGGGCCTCGCTCCCCGCAGCACTTTCTTTGTCCCTCCATTGTAGTCTGCTGTTTGCACTTTGTCTGCGATTCTACGTCGCGCTATGTACAGGTAATCAGTAGGTGAGCAGTCCTATACAGGATTCTATTAAACCGCAGGCAGACCTGGCAGGGACAACTTGGAGGATGTGAGAGGTTGAGGTGCAGGATTCGGCACACCCCGCTCCTCGTGTGTAGGGGTTGTGCTTCTCCTGCAGATCACAGGTTGTCAGCTCTGATCTTTCACAATCTAATAGCTGCTGCTACTTGGCAAGTGCAGCTCCCATGACTTTCTGCTACCATTGCAGAATACAAGGCACTGCAACAGATTGTACTCAGGGCGGTTGTGGTGCAGGAGGGGGATGGATGGATGATGGTTGGGGTTTAGCTTCAGTATTGGCTCTGGGCGAGTGTTCCATGGAATATAGATCCTCACCTTGTCTTGGTCAGTACTATTGACCAGCTGGGTCATAAATGTCATCCAACAACATAGAAGCATCCACGTCTGGGCCAGTTTAATGTCCTGTTGCAGTGTCTGTGCAGAGCATGTCATTACATCCCCCCCCTTCCCTTGTGTTAGTGTTCTTGTGTTTCAGAACTGGGACAGCTTTTATCCGGAGTTTATTGGCATAATAAAGAGAGCGGTGCTATAATTACCATGAATATCCAGTCACTTTTACTATGGAGATATATAGTTCACGCTGGCGTAAGCAGAATCTTTTCCCTTTGTCTGATTGTCTGCTCATATTAAATGGCACACATGGTGTCAGATATTCTCAGGGTTTGATTGGGAAAGGTCGTGAATTGTAGACTTGGAGCTATGATCTGAGCACACTGCACAAACCATATGTCCTAATATGCATACCTGCAATCTTGAATCCTCCTCCTCTTGGGTCCCCCCCTTGCTCCTCCTCTTCTTGGTGTGACACCATAGGAAGCTACTTTCTATTGTTGCACACCTGCAGGCTCAACCCCAAGCTACACTACCTGCACAGCAACCCCCCACCTGCTACCTCATCACAGGATTTGACTGACAGCAGCAGGGGACAATGGCTTCTGCGGTCTCGGCAAAGCCTGTGAGAACCAGGAGAGAACAGCCACTGCAGACAGGCACAGAACTGGGTCGAGTTAGGACTCCAGTCAGTATAGTGGGGCGGGGGGGCAGTGAGGGGGCAATATTGGTACCTAAACATTTTTACCTTTAAAGTGTTACTAAACCCACAACAGTAAAATCAGTCTGTATATGCAGTAAAATGTGAAAATACTCAATGTAGAATCTAAGGGGTTAATCCTCTGCATTGTGTAAAAGGCTGTTTGATCCTATCTTCTCTAATCCTTACCTTCTTCCACAGTTCCCAATCTATCCACTGATAGTACAGAGCCCCAGAAGGCACTCTGCATATACTCAGTTTGGTGTGTATTGCTAGAGAGTGTTTTTTTTTTTTTTTAGGGTTGCATGTGATCATCACAGGGCTAATCAGCAATGTCCAGACGGGGTCCTGCATTCTCCTAGAGCTGAATGAAATCTCCTTCTACAAGCTTTAAACAGTGCTTGGCTGGACACTGATAGAAGTCCCAAGACTGCTCTAACTGCTGATGAGAAGATTTTTAGCAATTTATATTTACTAAAATAATTGCAATTCCATGCTCTGTGTACTATGGGAGACCATGTATGGGTGAATGCAGGGTCTGGAGGAGACCATGTATGGGTGAATGCAGGGTCTGGGGGAGACCATGTATGGGTGAATGCAGGGTCTGGGGGAGACCATGTATGGGTAAATGCAGGGTCTGGGGGAGACCATGTATGGGTGAATGCAGGGTCCGGGGGAGACCATGTATGGGTGAATGCAGGGTCCGGGGGAGACCATGTATGGGTGAATGCAGGGTCCGGGGGAGACCATGTATGGGTGAATGCAGGGTCCGGGGGAGACCATGTATGGGTGAATGCAGGGTCCGGGGGAGACCATGTATGGGTGAATGCAGGGTCCGGGGGAGACCATGTATGGGTGAATGCAGGGTCCGGGGGAGACCATGTATGGGTGAATGCAGGGTCCGGGGGAGACCATGTATGGGTGAATGCAGGGTCCGGGGGAGACCATGTATGGGTGAATGCAGGGTCCGGGGGAGACCATGTATGGGTGAATGCAGGGTCTGGGGGAGACCATGTATGGGTGAATGCAGGGTCCGGGGTTTAGTAACACTTTACTGCAGGGAATGCAATAAGGTAAAAAATGTTTAGGCTTTAGAACCAGGTTCGCCTCAGTTCACACACAGATATGTGAATTTGGATACATTTTGAATTGCACCAATTTGCATGACTTGAAAATAAAACCCTTTTCTGTGGAGCCCATTCACATACAAGCGGGCCTTTTAATTAATTCATTATTTTTTTCTAAAAATGGTCCTGTGCAGTATTCAGTGTGGTGCGGGTGCGCTTTCCAATCACACCTTAACAATTTTCAGCGGAATTGCATCTGCAGTGCAATAAAGAAATCGCACTTCACCGGCCTTTACAATTGCACCGCATATTTGTGAACCCAGGCTTAATCTGAAGAATCTTGAAGTTTGCAAACTTACTCTGTGAAGATGAAGATCCCCACACATTTACTTCCTTGAATTCTGTGACATATTGACTATCCCCTGTGAGTAGGCATTGCTGTGTTACACATTTCACAGAGCCTGCTTTCTGTGCTACAGAGGTGCTAAGAGAAGTCTCAGGAGACAGTCGGTACAGGAATCCCTGCTTGCAGGTACAAGGTACAATGAGAAATGTAGTCCTTAGGCTACGTTCACACTATCTTTGTCAGCAGGCGTTTGGGAAGCGTTTTTAATGCTTCTCAAATGCCTATGAAAATTCTGCACATGGCAGCACACAGTGCTCTTCACTGAGTCCCGGCCAATGATTTTCGGCCGGGACTCAGTGATCGTCGGCAAAGCTGAGAGGGGAGAGATCTGTGTGTAAACAACACAGATCTCTCTCCTGTCATCATGGACGTACTGCTTTTTGTCTCTGCTGTGCAAGAAAGCAGCAGGTCTGCTTAGTGAAACCGCACATAGTACACAATCAAATCACTCCCTAACACAGTTAACCCTTGGATCGCCCCAGATGTTAACCTCTTCCTGCCCAGTGTCATTAGTACAGTGTCAGTGCTTTTTATTAACACTGATCACTGTATTAGTGTCATGGTGATGTGAGTGGCAGTCAGTTCCCTCCAGTGTCAGATTGCCCGCCGCAATCCTGCAGTCCCTCTATAAGTCGCTGATCACCGCCATTACTAGTATAAAAAAATAAATAACTTAAAATTCCAGTATATATTCCGCCATTTGTAAACGCTATAACTTTCACATAAACCAATTATTATACACTTATTGGGATTTTTTTTTTTTTAGCAAGACATATAGCAGAATACATTTTGGCCTAAAGTTATGACGACATTTTTTTAAATTATATTTTCATTGGATATGTTTTATAGCAAAAAGTCAAAAATATGGTTTTTTTTTCAAAATTGTCAGTGTTTGTTTATAGTGCAAAAAATAAACGTAGCGGTGATCAAATACCAACAAAAGAAAGCTCTATTTGTGGGAAAAAATGATATAAATTTCATTTATGCACAGCGTTGGATGACCGTGCAATTGTCAGTTAAAGTAACACAGCGCCACATAACAAAAAATGGCCTGGTGAAGAAGGGGGATAAATCTTCTGAAGGGCAGGTATATATTTATTCATATTCATGCTGACTTATCCATTCTGTTTGGGACTTGTACGTTACATGACACCTAATTCACATCAGACATACTGTATCTACATAGAAGTATTCAGGAATAAAATCCGATTTGCACATCTATCATCACATCTTTCTCATCTATCTGACGGAAGCCAGAGCATTGGGAATTCAGCAAATTTCCTTTATATTTCCATTCAGGTCTTCTTGATGTTTGGGGAAACCCACAGTTCAGGGAAGTAGACATTTGTCAATCTAGGAAGCTAAGAAATGTGATTTGCCGATTTTACTGGATTTGCTAATATGCTTGGTCATCCCTGTAGCTGTAGCATGTAGCTGCAGGAGGAAACCAGTCTAGAAGAAGATTCCGGAAGGGGGGGGGGAGGAATGAATGGGGGGTTGTGTTAGGACTGATATATAATGCCACTTTCAGTAGCCGCTCAGGCTGCCACCAGCAAAAATCAGTGGATTCCTGCTGGCGGTTGTAAATGGCGCTTGCAAGCACCTTGTAAACGGCTGCAGCAGTGAGCGGCGGCTGTCAGAGTTGTACTCTGTATAAATCAATTGCCAGCGATCTCGCTGCTATAACCACTCTTCTGAGTAGCTGTTTGCAGATAGAGCCTGCCATCAAAGGAGCCTCTGATTAGTGTTTCTGCGGAATGTTGGCAGCACACAGACTGGCCACATCAAATTGGCCATGTTTTGTCAGCCATAGTGTACAGCAGAGGTGTCAAACTGGTAGCCCGCCAGCAGTTGCAAAACCACAAGTCCCATCATGCCTCTGCCTTTGGGAGTCATGCTTGCAACTGTCAATCTTGCAATGCCTCATGGGACTTGTAGTTTGGCAACAGCTGGAGGGCCGCCAGTTTGACACCCGTGGTGTAGAGTATTGTGTCCAGAGGCAGAGTTTATTTACCCTGGAAAGAAACGTGAAACCTGATTGGTGGATGTGAGCAGCTACTTTATAGTTTATACGTTTGCTCTATAGTCCCCCTATTAAACAGCTATACTTACTCCCAGCATCAGTTTTTCCCTATGAATTCACATGTAAAGTGACCCTGTCATATAATCAAATGTTTTACCAAGCCCATACCTCTATAGAATATATTGAATCTTCTGCAGGAGACTGCAGAGATCGACACCCCCGGAAGTGACTGTTTGGCAAAGGACTTTGGAGGACCAGTTCTAGCGATGGAAGCATTCCCCTCTGTATAGTATCAAGTCAGGAGTTATACAAGTTCTGCAAGTTGGGGAGATTTCCCCCTTTCTGGTACATAAGATGCCTGCACACATAGGGTGTGTGATTGTGATTGGGATAGGAAGGCACAGACAGAAAATAAGGCAGAAGTTTTAAAACTTACCCACTCTACTAAAAATGTGCTTTTGTTTTTGTCTGCTAAAGAGATCTCCCATGACTTTTGAAAGGAGACGTGGTACAATCTCCTGAGGTTCTCACTAGTGGAGGTCAGGAACCCGTTCAGAACCGCGCACGTTCCAGACTCGCACAGAAACATGCTGCACTCTAGCACAGACATGCAGAGGGTGTCATTAATTCTTAATGGCACCCCACATATCAGCTGTTCACATGACATTTAAAAAAAAAAAAAGAACCAAAGACTTCTTCTCCTTCCTTTCTTAAATTCAAATGAATAGGATGCTGTACCAGCAATATGTGTGCGCAAATGCACCTCTTTAATTCAGAAGACAGGCTCTGTGAAATGAGTGACACAGCAGTGCCTACTCACAGGACTAACAGGGATACCCATTAAAAACCTGGCAGACTCTGTCTACCTCTTACCTGCTCTAGACCAAACTAAGAAAATCATTTTGAATGTACTTGCTCTTTAAAGTACTTGTTTTTATTACACTTTGGATATAGTAAGAGAGGGTTATAACCCCTGTCAGTTTTTTGTTTTTGCCATCTGTGTCCCATTGCGGAGATTTCCCTTCACTTCCTGTCCCATTGCCAAAATAGGAATTGAGGCTAGGCAGGTCAAGCATTTGATGGTTCATTCCAATGGCTAGAATAAATTAGTATTCTGGTCAGTTAAATAAATGAAAGTGTAAGCTCCTCACATACATAAACGCATTTGCACAAAATGTGGTTTTAGGCACATTTTTGACGCTGCTTTCTCCAGGTGCTGAGAAGAGCTGGGCAAATGCCCAGTGAGATTCGGGCCTACAAAATGCATGAAAAATAACTTTCAGGTGAACATTACAATAATGGCTCACATTTTCAGTCCCGTTAACACTGCAGGTCCAATCAGATCTGCCTGTCAGTTTTTTCATGCAGACCTAACTGGTTGGTCCATTCACCCCTATGGACAGGCAGGTGTAGACAGACTTGTGTTTGTTTGTACTTGAATACCTATGGGTCTGATTCGGTCACAGAAAATGCAAGGGGATTTGTCCTCTTCCATTTAGGCGGATCAGAGGGTAGTTGGGTGTACATGGACAGCAGAGACCGTTTACATCCAACCACCCATAGTGCAGAGTAGGCCCTGTCCATGTGCACTCTGCAGAAACTGAGCAGACACGGACCTGTCATTCGACTGCTCTGCTCTGTGAGCAGTTCCCCTGCTGATCAGGACTGAGTTTTCCCCTCCTGGAAGGGGCCTTAAATGGAACTCAAGATAAAAAAATGATTGCTTAAATACAAGTGTCATGCGTATTCTTACTTGAACCACAATGTGCTTTTTGCATTTTTTTTTTTTTTTCTAGATCTGTTTAATAAAGGGCAGTCACTGTTGTTCTCCCCTTGTGCAAGGTGACTGGTCTTGTATTCAGCCCCTCTGCTAGTTTTCTGTAGGCAGCCTGAAGTGGGTGGAGCCTCCTTGGTCCCTCCCACAATGTTGCTTTCTGCACAGGCTGTTCACAGCACACTAGTGTTATTGCTACTTTTACAAAGTAATATCTGACTTTGCAAAGTATTAGGTGCACTCAGAGTGGATTTATATCCTTTGTGGCTATCAAGGCCATATTTTTAAGTACAACTTAAAGATATGAAAGGGTGAATTCGCAATGGGTCCCATGTGTAGTATTCTTCTCTGCTACTTTTCATAGCTCATGAATGCACATAGCATTTGTTGGAATAAATAATTATAGAAGAATTCCAGATAAAATATTTAATTTCCCATGCAGTGGGGCTGTGCCTGGGTTAACTGCTTGTTTTTGTCTAGGGCAGTGGTTCTCAACCTTCCTAATGCCGTGACCCTTTAATACAGTTCCTCATGTTGTGGTGACCCCCAACCATATAATTATTTACCCAGTAATTATAATTCATGAGTGTCGTTTTACCTCCAATACTGCTGCTTTCAACACAGTAGCTGCTTTCAACACAGTAGCTGCTTTCAACACAGTAGCTGCTTTCAACACAGTAGCTGCTTTCAACACAGTAGCTGCTTTCAACACAGTAGCTGCTTTCAACACAGTAGCTGCTTTCAACACAGTAGCTGCTTTCAACACAGTAGCTGCTTTCAACACAGTAGCTGCTTTCAACACAGTAGCTGCTTTCAACACAGTAGCTGCTTTCAACACAGTAGCTGCTTTCAACACAGTAGCTGCTTTCAACACAGTAGCTGCTTTCAACACAGCAGCTGCTTTCAACACAGTAGCTGCTCTTTACACATCGGAAATATGTGTTTTCTGATAGTTTTAGGGGACCCCTGTGAAAGGGTCGTTCGACCCCCAAAGGGGTCGCGACCCTCAGGTTGAGAACCACTGGTCTAAGGGTTTGGAGAGTGGAAATATACGTACCTAATCCTGCCGATCTTTCAAGTGCAAGATGGTCCCTGGCGCTCCTGCCCTCCCATGCTAGAGTACTTGTGAATGGACTGTTCCTGATGTCATCATGCCAATAGGCCGGCTCTGGACTTGAGAACCGCACAGTCCCACTGCATGGGAAAATAAAACATTTTGCCCAGAGTTCTGCTTTAAAGGCCTCGTGCACACGGCCATTGAGAATCTAAAATCCTGCTCAGTGTAAAACTTTGGGCATATATACTGTGTATGTATACATTGTACAGCATGTTTGTTCCTGGGTATCGGCACTGACCTCCACTACTTGGCAGTGTTCTTTCTGGAGGCTCACCAGTGTGTTTCTAATGCTTGTGACATCCCAGTTCTTGTATTGTACTATCACAGCACATAAAGGTCAAATGCTAACTGCCAGTTAATCAGTAATAACATTGAAACAATATTTTGCCTTATTTCTTTTATTGATATAAAGAGTGAATAAATATAAATCGTGTTATGATGGTTTTTACATGGCAAGCAAGTACTACACTTGGGACCTCAATTTTCTAACCTCTTGTCCATGATGCATGCAACTTTTTTTTTTTTTTTTTTTTTTTTTTTTAAGAGCTTTGGGACACAAAAATGAATAGCACAGTGACGCAATGGTGTCTATTGTCGGCCTAGATATAAACTCCAGCTCGCCAGGTGAACAAAAGCCATCCATAACTGTACACAAATTCTTCTGATTAGACATCTGTGCTGAAAACACAATGATCCAGCATTTATTTTATACATTCCAGAATACAACAGGCTGTGATTGCTGGTGCAGCTGCAAATCCTTTGTATTGTGGGCATTAGACTGCAAGTTCTATTACACCCAATACAATATTGTTTGTAAGATGTCACCCACCTTTTATACACATACTGCTATGATGGTTTGTGTTTACAAAATCGCATTCATTGCTGTAGGCCCCTGGTGCCCAACCTGCGGCCCAGGGGCTACATGAAGCCCTTTGGCCCTTATTGTACTGCCTTTGGGGCCCCTTCAGACACTAGTCTGTGTTTCCCTTATTCCCCCATAGCAGTCATCTTTGCAGTCTCATGTAATGTGTCTCCAGTCTGTGACTCTCTTGAAACATGTTCCCAGTTTCCAACAATTCCTATATCATGTCCCCAGCCTCTGACCCTCTCCTGCGTCAGGGCTGCAGTCCCTGACCCTCTCCTGCGTCAGGGCTGCAGTCCCTGACCCGCTCCTGCGTCAGGGCTGCAGTCCCTGACCCGCTCCTGCGTCAGGGCTGCAGTCCCTGACCCGCTCCTGCGTCAGGGCTGCAGTCCCTGACCCGCTCCTGCGTCAGGGCTGCAGTCCCTGACCCGCTCCTGCGTCAGGGCTGCAGTCCCTGACCCGCTCCTGCGTCAGGGCTGCAGTCCCTGACCCGCTCCTGCGTCAGGGCTGCAGTCCCTGACCCGCTCCTGCGTCAGGGCTGCAGTCCCTGACCCGCTCCTGCGTCAGGGCTGCAGTCCCTGACCCGCTCCTGCGTCAGGGCTGCAGTCCCTGACCCGCTCCTGCGTCAGGGCTGCAGTCCCTGACCGTCTCCTGTTGTGTGTCTGCTGCCTCTGTGAATGAATATTCCTTTAGTTTTATGTACGGCTCTTTGAAGATGTCGGAGGCTGCACCTGAGGCCCCCATATCAAAGTTGATTACCACTGCTGTAAATCATATGTATTTCCCAGTGTATGGCACTTCCATGAGCTTCAAATCATAACCTGGCAGGAAAGAAGCTGGCTGCTTACACGCAAACTTTAGAGGAGTTGGTTCAAAAATGAAAAATCCTTTTAAATTAAAGCCGTAGTTTATATTTCACAAAAGAGAAGTTGGCTTTAAACAAATGCTTTCAAGGAGTTATTTAAACCTTGCTTTGGAGTTGGCTGTATTTATTTTTTTCCAAAAACCTTCATGGTATGAGATCATTTCAATGCTGCAACGTGAAGCTGGTGTTTGCTCAATGTGAGAAATGTTCGGTTTTCTTTGATTCATTCTTTTTCTGGCTTTTAGCCTTATTTTGTTATAATGACACAATTCAACTTCTTAGCCTAATGAGAGATGCCTATGAATGAGTCTGAAGAGGTGACATTGAGCTCTTTGCAGTGGTTGCCAGGAACATGACTGTATTATGTTACAACTTGTCCTGGTGTTCCAGCAAAGGGGACATTTAGACAGATCCATACCACTTGATGGACTTGGCATTAGTAAAGTGCTAAGAAAGCTAGAATATCAACACAATTTGTAGAACTTGGAACATTATTTAAAGAAAAAAATTTGTATATTTAAGAGCAGGAAACGTGTAACACGGGGGGTGGGGGTAGGGGTTTGGGGGCAATGGAAGGACGATATGATAGTCATGGGGGAGGGTGGTAGGGGAAGGAGAAATATGGTGAGGGAAGGTAATAAAGGAGTTATTGAAAAGAGGATCAGTAAGAAACAAAGGAGAAAAGAGTACAGCTACATCACTAGCCTAGTCTCAAAATACCAACCTAATCGTTCTCTTCGTTCCTCCCTGGACCTCATGCTTTCAAGCTCCGTTGAGTCTCTCCCATCCTCTGGAACTCATCACCCCAATCTGTCTTGCTATCTCCTACTCTGTCCACCTAGAAGATCCCTGAAAACTCACCTCTCCAGAGAGGCCTATCCTGCCTCCTCCTAACAACTGTACATGTATTTTCTCCATCAGCCCATCCCCCACAGTTATTACCTTTTGTATCTCTTGACCTTCTCTCTTAGATTGTAAGCTGTAACGAGCAGGACTCTGATTCCTCCTGTATTGTAATGTATAATGTCTGTCCTGACGTTGTTAACCGCTGTGTAAACTGCTGGCGCTGTATAAATGCTGAATAATAATAATGAAAAAAGTAAAAAAAATAGTTTCCTCTCCCTCAGGTCCATCTGTAGTGCATTCTGTTGTATCATAGGATATTGGCATCTATAAATTATGGGGCAGGGTGACTATGGTTTTCTGGCTTTTTGGATGTGGTTGTGGTGTCATTAACGAGAAACCAGGTTGTCAAATTATGTTTTTCAGAGCTTGGGCAATATGTAAAGTTAAAGAATCCCCCCCCATGTATTTTTTATTTTTTTTTTTTTAAATCCCCTCTTACCTTTCTTACTCAAACATACACACTCAACAAGTCACACCAGGTCCAGCGCCAACATCTTTCTCTTCAACATCCTCATAAGTCACCTGTCTTTCAGGTTCTTGCAGCTGATCCCATGATGACGCGTGCCAGATTCATCCTCCTCCAGTACTACCTGGTGGACTAGAAATGGCGGGCTGGGCTGTGAATTAGAAAAAAAAATGTTAGAGGAACTGAAAAAATTGACAAAAGTCAAGTTTTTTTCATTGGATTTTGCAAGGGGTAGGAAATGTAGTCCTGGAAAGGTCCACTTTAACTAACAAACATTGCAGTGCTCTAACACCCGGTCACATTGACCTGACTTTTCACTGGAAGTCGCACGATTTCAAAGTCGGATGTCATTCGACTTGAAAGACATCTGCCCAGGTGTCTATGCAAGCCGCACCTGAAGAAGTGCATGCATTACTTTAGAAATTGGTGCGGCTCTGACCTAGTCGGAATCGCACTGATGTCTGCTTTAATTGCAGACAATAGCATGCGAGTTGCAAGTCGCATCCGGTGTGACCGTGCACAGAAAATCTGTTTGGAAAACTGGGGTAGAAGTAAAGGTGTGTGGTGTTTTTTTTTTTTTGTTTTTTTTTTCTTTACAAGGATATCAGGCTTTTTAATTGTTTTTCTCCTTTTTGACTCTTTTCTTTGTTGTTCTTTCAGATCTTTCATTATTCAGGTTTATCAGCGCTGAACTCACCCGGGGTTACTTCCTGGAACATAATGAAGCAAAATACAAGGAAAGGAGAGAGCGGGTGTACACTTGTCTGAGAATACCCAGAGAGCTGGAGAAGGTCAGTAGTGACTGGCTGCAGGTGGTCTGTCCCCCCCACTGTTCCTTCATGCTATGTGTACTATTTATTTCGTGTTACTGTCTGGCGCCTCTTTTTATGGTAATGTTAGTCCTGTTCATGCTGATAATTTGTGGACAGAGTCCTAGGATTTCTGTTCCCCAGAATCACATGCTGGATTTCTGTATAGCTGTGGCAATATATTGCCCTCCAAAGTTGAATTTTCCACTCAGCTGCTGAGGCCACTTTAGCTGGACTCATGTGGTTCAGTGTGTTGCATGTTGTGCTGTAACGCACATGTGTAAGTGTGAATAGGCTCATGGTTCCCCTTTAAATTGCAATGTATAAATGTGAACAACTCCATAGGAAATGATGAGATTTCTATTTGATTGCATTTTCATGCAGCAAAATGTGAGCCTTTTGATGCATTAACCACTTGCCGTCCGCCTGCTGTTTATAAACGGCAGGACGGAGGCACTCCAGGGACGGGTTACCGTTCATAAGCGGCACCCGTCATTTCTAGCTGTGCGCGCTCCCTGGGAGCGTGCAGCACCGCGATCTGGTGCCCGCTGTGTCCTCCGGACACAGTGAAACACCGATCGTCAGACGGGACCCCTGTACGAGGTCCCGATCATGTGATCGCTGATTGGCCAATCAGTGATCACATGCAAAGTAGTAAGCAAAATATCACTTGTGACATCATTGCTTACTACGTGTGAAATCTGTGAATGATCACAGAGGTCACATGGTACAAGGCTATTCACAACAGCCTTGTACCATGTGACAAGCTGTGACCAATCACAGCTCATTCAGTAGTTCTCAATGGCTGCAAGAATGCAGAAAGAGAGAAAGAGAAATGATTGCTTTTACATCCTATATGGGTGTAAAAGCAATCGCTGTAAAAAAAAAAAAAAAATAAAAAAAATCTTTATCACCCCCCACAAGTAGTACAGTGTCACCATGGTGACACTGTACTGCTAGGGTGACCGTATGTAAAAAAAATAAAAATAATAATATAAAAATGTGAAAAAAATGTTTAAAAATTATAATTTTTGGTTATAAACTAATTTGGCTTATTTTTTTTTTTTTACTAAAAAGATAATGGAATACATTTCGGCCAAGATTTATGATGAAAGATTATTATTTATTTGCAAAATTTTATAAGAAAAACACTTTTCTTCAAAGTTTTTGGAGGTTTTCATTTACATAGCAAAAAAATAAAAATCCCAGTGGTGAATAAATACCACCAAAATAAAGTTTTATCTGTCTCAAAAAAATGGTAAAAAATTCATATGGGTACAGTGTTGCATGACCGCGCAATTGTCATTCAAAGTGTGATAGCGCTGAAAGCTGAAAATTGCCCTGGACAGGAAGGGGGTAAAAGTGTCCGGACAGGAAGTGGTTAAAGGATTAAGTGCACTTTGGAGACCTAACCTATCTGTTAGGTCAGCTTCAAGGGCAAACTGGGTACGTTCTCAGGAAATGCACTTCTTTTTTTAAAACGGACAAGTGTGAATAGGACCTGAAGACAAATCCAGCTTTAAGATGGCGATACCTTCCTTTATAGCCTTGTGGACTGGCTGAGACACACACCACATTGTAGAAGCTAGTCATTGAAGTCTCCAAGTGATGAAAGCCAGCGGGGTATTTGGTGAATATCAGTCTGGGTACAGTTTTAAAATGTCTCTCTCCTCTTAGTGTTAATATCTTGGAATTTTCGAACTTGCTATGCACTTACAGTGCTTTTACTGTTTACGGCAAAAAGGCTTGATGTCATGATGTCAACTGTAAGTTCTTTTGAGAGTCACCAAATTTAAAAAAATTTATTCTGTAACAGGGCTTGACAAATTTCCTTTGAATCTATTAGCCAGATAAAGTTAGGAGCCTTTTTTTTTTTTTTGACTGGCAAGGCTTTGTTTTCAGTGACAGAGATGACCAACCGTTGATCTCTAAAGGGGGGCGCTGATCAAATGGGACTCTGATATAATGGGAGGGGTCTCTAAGGGGGGTGCTAATATGAAGGTATTGTAATCTAATGGGGGGGTCTCTAAGGGGGTGCTAATGTGACGAGACTCTAATGGGAGGGGGTCTCTAAGGGGGTACTAATATAAAGGGACTCTGATTTAATGGGAGGTCTCTAAGGGAATGATGATGATATAGGGGGACTCTGATCAAATGGGGGGAGGGGTTCTGATTAGCAGCAGTCAGCATCCCCCCTTAGATACCCCCATTAGCTCACAGTCCCCTTCCCCCTTAGAGACCTCCATTAGATCAGAAAGATTTCCCCCCCCCCCCTTATTTTAATGCCCCTACTCATAGATTGCCTTGCCGACAGGACTCAGGAGCAGCTGCAAGCCAGTAAGTGTCTGAAGCTGGGAGACAGAGCTGGGGGAGGAGCTGGGAGGTGGTGCGGCTGTGGCTCTAGGCCTTTTTTCCTCCCCTCCAGTGTGTGCAGTGTGCAAAGGAGATCACTGAGGCAGGAAGGGAGGTGCTGGGCAAGGGAAAAGGCAGAGACCACAGGAAGGCAGGTGCCTGGGGTGTCTCCTCTCACTTGGGGAATAGAGTTCAGCCAACTCCTGGGCCCACTGGGGCTTACTGTCAGCTCCTCTATGTGCCGTCCTCGCTATCTTCCCAGGCAGCCAATCAGAGAAGCCACCATTCCCAGCTCCCCTCCCATTTGAGGAAGGGCCTAAAGGAGTCAGGAAGCTCCGACCAATGGAGAGGGAGGATGACAGGCTGCCCAATCATCACTCCCCACACAAGGTAGGCATGGGATATGCAGCCCATGGAGGAGAGAAGGTGAGGAGCTCAGTGGGCGGCTACTTGATGAGTTGCCCGTTGGATGGACTGGTGGGATCCCGAGCGCCGGGACGTGATTTCTGGTCCCCATGGCGCCTGGGATTCGCCGAGTCCTGTTATATAATGCTTTCCTATAAAAGCATTTGTGTGTTTGTATGTATACTGTATATATTGAAGCAGACAATGAGTGTGCCCGTCAGGAATGGCAGCAGGAAGAATTTCTAATGTGTTTTTTTTTTTCTTTTTTAATGTCAGCGTTTCAACAGCACACAGCCCACCTTTCTCAAGACCATATGTATTCTACATACAGTACCCCTTTCACGGATTGTTCCCAGGCCAATATAAGCATGTGCCGTGGCCCACTTCTATTTTAAATACAGTGAGGAACAGAAGTATTTGAACACCCTGCGATTTTGCAAGTTCTCCCACTTAGAAATCATGGAGGGGTCTGAAATTCACATTGTAGGTGCATTCCCACTCTGAGAGACAGAATTTAAAAAAAAAATTCAGGAAATCACATTGTATGATTTATAAAGAATTTATTTGTCTTGCACTGCTGAACATAAGTATTTGAACACCTAAGAAACAGCAAGAATTCTGGCTCTCAAAGACCTGTTACTGTGCCTTTAAAAAGTCCACCTCTACTCCACTCATTAATCTAACTTAGTAGCACCTGTCCACCCCACAGTCAGTCAGATGCCAACTACTACCATGGGCAAGACCAGAGAGCTGTCAAAAGACACCAGAGACAAAATTGTGGACCGTGGTGAAAATAGATCAACTGTTGGAGCAATTGTTAGAAAATGGAAGAGGCTAAAGATGACTGTCAGTCTCCCTCGGACTGGGGCTCCATGCAAGATCTCACCTCGTGGGGTATCACTGATAAGAAAGGTGAGGAATCAGCCCAGAACTACAAGGGAGGAGACAATGACATGAAGAGAGCTGGGACCACATTTTCTAAGGTAACTGTCGGTAGAACACTACGCCGTCATGGTTTCAAATCATGCATTGCACGGAAGGTTCCCCTGCTCAAGTCATCACATGTCCAGGCCTGTCTGAAGTTTGCCAATGACCATCTGGATGATCCAGAGGAGGCATGGGAGAAAGTCATGTGGTCAGATGAGACCAAAGTAGAACTTTTTGGTCTAAATTTCACTCGTCGTGTTTGGAGGAAAAAGGATGAGTTGCATCCCAAGAACATCATCCCTACTGTGAAGCATGATGGTGGTAACATCATGCTTCCTTTGGGGGTGCTTTTCTGTGAAGGGGACAGGACGACTGCACTGTATTAAGGAGTTGATTAATGGGGCCATTTATTGTGAGATTTTGAGCAACAACCTCCTTCCCTCAGTCAGAGCATTGAAGATGAGTCGTGGCTGGGTCTTCCAACATGACAACGACCCGAAGCACACAGCCAGGATAACAAAGGAGTGGCTCCGTAAGAAGCATATCAAGGTTCTGGAGTGGCCTAGCCAGTCTCCAGACCTAAATCCAATAGAACATCTTTGGAGGGAGCTGACACTCCGTGTTGCTCAGCGACAGCCCCGAAACCTGACAGATCTAGAGGAGATCTGTGTGGAGGAGTGGGCCAAAATCCCTGTTGCAGTGTGTGCAAACCTGGTCAAGAACTACAGGAAACGTTTGACCTCTGTAATTGCAAACAAAGGCTTCTGTACCAAATATTAACACTGATTTTCTCAGGTGTTCAAATACTTATGTTCAGCAGTGCAAGACAAATAAATTCTTTAAAAATCATACAATGTGATTTCCTGAATTTTTTTTAAATTCTGTCTCTCAGAGTGGGAATGCACCTACAATGTGAATTTCAGACCCCTCCATGATTTCTAAGTGGGAGAACTTGCAAAATCGCAGGGTGTTCAAATACTTCTGTTCCTCACTGTATATATAGTGCCATGTATTGTTTTTCAAGCGAACAAAGTTGAAGCTCAGAAATTCACATTTTTTTTTTTCTTTTTTGGGGAGGGTTTGTCATGCTTCAAAGACCAAGCAGCCCCATGACTGCTTTTAACACATTTTAAAAAAAAACCCAAACAAATCTGTAGATGGGGGTAATTTCCATCACCATTAGTATTATATCTTCTGTGTCACATGCATCTTGTCCTCTGTCGACAGCTGTTTTAGGCCAAATTAGTCCATACTTGGATGACTGCTGTTTTTTTCAGTGAACATATTAATAGGAGGTTATATTACAATATTTTTTCTTGATATCTGTATATTTTCACATATACTACATGCACATTTATGATAACTTCTTAGAGACCCTGACACCAGACAATTTGTTTCAACAACAAATTTCCCATAGTATTATATAAATACTCTGCTCAAAAACATTAAAGGGACACTTTTTAATCAGCGTATAGCATCAAGCCAGTTAAACTCCTGGGATATTGATCTGGTCAGTTAAGTAGCAGAGGGGGTTGTTAATCAGTTTCACCTGCCTTGGTTTTAATGAAATTTAACAGGTGCAGTAGATGGGCAAACAACCCCCAACACAGGAATGGTTTTACATGTGGAGGCCACTGACTTTTTTTTTTTTTTTTCCCTACTCCCCTACTGACTGTTTTTCACTAGTTTTGCATTTGGCAGCATAACGTTCTCCACACCCTAGCATGAGGTGATACCTGGACCCTACAGAGGGTGCACAGGCAGTCCAACTCTTCCAGGATGGCACATCAATACGTGCCATTGCCAGAAGGTTTGCTGTGTCTCCCAGCACAGTCTCAAGAGCATGGAGGAGATTCCAGGAGACAGGCAGTTACTCTAGGAGAGCTGGACAGAGCTGTACAAGGTCCTTAACCCATCAGCAGGACCGGTATCTGCTCCTTTGTGCAAGGAGGAACAAGATGAGCACTGCCAGAGCCCTACAAAATGATCTGCAGCAGGCCACTGGTGTGTCTCTGATCAAACAATCAACAGACTTCATGAAGGGGGACTGAGGGCCTGATGTCCTCTAGTGGACCCTGTGCTCACTGCCTGGCACCCTAGAGCTTGATTGGCATTTGCCATTGAACACCAGAATTGGCAGCACTTATGCACAGCACTTTTCACAGATGAGAGCAGGTTCACCCTGAGCACATGAGACAGACATGAAAGGGTGTGGAGAATGTTATGCTGCCTGTAACATCGTTCAGCATGACCGTTTTGCTGGTGGGTCAGTGATGGTCTGGGGAGGCATATCCATGGAGGGACGCACAGAACTCTACAGGCTATACAATGGCACCCTGACTGCCGTTTGCTATCGGGATGAAATCCTTGGAGCCATTGTCCTTGGATCCATATGCTGGTGCCGTGGGTCCTGGGTTCCTCCTGGTGCACGACAATGCCTGGCCTCATGTGGTGAGAGTATGCAGGCAGTTCCTGGAGGATAAAGGAATTGATACCATTGAATGGCCCCCACGCTCACCTAACCTAAATCCAATAGAACACCTCTGGGATATCCTGTTTTGGTCCATCCGTTGCCTCTAGGTTGCACCTCAGACTGTCCAGGAGCTCAGTGATGCCCTGGTCCAGGTCTGGGAGGAAATACCCCAGGACACCATCCGTTGTTTCATTTGGAGCATGTCCCAACATTGTCAGGCATGCATACAAACACGTGGGGGCCTTACAGACGGAGTACCATTTTGAGGTTCTTCAATGAAATTTCAGCAAAATGGACTAGCCTGCTGCATAATTTTTTCACTGTTTTTCAGGGTGTCTTTGAATTTAGTCCTTTTTGTAGGTTGATAATTTTAATTTCCATCAAACGATGGGACATCCTTACATTTTTAACACACTACCCAGTCTGTATCAGTATAGATATCCAGCATAATATTTTTCCCCATTGAGATCTGATGTATTTGCAAAATGTTCCTTTAATTTTTTGGAGCAGTGTATTCAAGGAAAGGTATGGCAAAAACGCTTTTGGCCCTACTTCTCCTGTAGATCACAAGATTGCACTTAATTCTCCACTCTGTTACTCGGATTCAGCCAACAGCAGGCTAAAGCCCGCTGTCAGGTGACATCACAAAGCCAGTCTAGGCCCTGCAGTGATCTTGATAATAATGTGGGGATCCGCCTTACTGGTAATTTGCTCAGCTTCTCCGCACGTTGTTGAGAGACTGAGCAAGCCTCGCCCACCTTTTTCCATTTTTTGCGATATGGTGCTGCGTTACTTTAACCACTTGCCTACTAGGCACTTATACCCCCTTATTTACCAGGCCAATTTTCAGCTTTCAGCGCTGCCGCACTTTGATTGACAATTGCGCGGTCATGCAACATTGTACCCATATGAAATTTTGATCATTTTTTTCTCACAAATAGAGCTTTCTTTTGGTGGTATTTAATCGCCACTGGGCACTTTACTTTTTGCGCTATAAATTAAAAAAGTGCAAAAAATTTGAAAAAAAAAAAGTTTCTTTGTTTCTATTATAAAATTTTTCAAACAGGTATTTTTTCTCCTTCACTGATGTGCGTTGATGAGGCAGCACTGATGGGCACTGATAGGCGGCACTGATAGGCAGCACTAATGAGGTGGCACGGATAGGCGGCACTGATAGACAGCACTAATGAGGTGTCACGGATAGGCGGCACTAATATGCAGCACTGATAGGCGGCACTGATAGGTGACACTGATGATGGGTACTGATAGACATCACTGCTGGGCACTGACTGGCGGCACTGACTGGCACAACCCCTGGGCACTGACTGGCGGCACTGACTGGCAGCACTGGTGGGCGGCACTGGTGGGTGGCACTGGTGGGCACAGATGGGTGGCACTGGTGGGCACAGGTGGGTGGCACTGGTGGGCACAGGTGTGTGACACTGCAGAGTGGCACAGGTGGGTGCACTGCTGGGCACAGGTGGGTGCACTGCTGGGCACAGGTGGGCGGAACTAGTGGGCGCACTGCTGGGCACAGGTGGGCGGAACTTGCGGGTGGCATTGCTGGGCACCGATCATCAGGGCACTGATCATCAGTGCCCTGATGATCGGTGCCGATCCCCGCTCTGACAACTGCCGGTTCTCGGCAGTACTTTCCTCACGATCTGACAGCGTGAGGAAAGTGCAGCCGAGAACCGGCACTTGCATTTCCCTGTGATCAGCGTGTCATTGGACACCGCTGATCACGTGGTAAAAGGCCGGTATGATTGGCCTTTTACTACATCACGTGATCAGCTGTGTCCGTAGGACACAGCTATCACGGAGATCGCCGGGTGCGCGCCCCCTGGGGCGCGCAGGAGAGCGCGTTCTGGGAGGACGTCCTATGACGTCCACTCAGAACTGGCCGGCCGCAGTTTAGCCGTCATTCGGCTATCTGCGGTCGGCAACTAGTTAACTAACAATTGGGCGGTCATGCAACGCTGTACATAAACTAAATTTATGTCCTTTTTTTCCCCCACACATCGCTTTCTTTCGGTGGTATTTGATCACCTGTGTGTTTGCGCTATAAACAAAAAAAGCAGACAATTTTGAAAAAAAAAATATATTTTTGACTTTTTGCTATAAAACATATCTGGTAAAAAAAATCAAATAAATTTAGGTCATAGTGTATTCTTCTACACTGTCTTTGCTAAAAAAAAAAAAATCTCAATACATGTTAATTTATTGGTTTACGTGAAAGTTATAGTATCTACAAATGGCCGTGTATATACTGGAATTTTTCTTTTTCTTTTTTTATACTAGTAATGGCGCTGAGCAGTGATTTTATAGTGGGACTGCGACAGGCATTCTGACACTGGGTGGGCACAAACTGCCACTGACAACCCAATAACACTAATACAGTGATCAGTGCTAATAAAACGCACTGACACTACTAATGACACTGGGCTGGAAGGGGTTAACATCTGGGGCGATCAAAGGGTTAACAGTGTGCTGTTTTACATGATGTGCTGTGTGTGTTTTACTAGGGAGACATGCTGCTGTGTATTTCTCTGATATGCAGAGAAATACACAGCAGCATGTCCTTGCTGGCAGAAGCAAGACCTGTGTTTACACACAGGTCTCCCCTGTCAATTCTACATGGCAATTGCCAGGTGCCGGCGGGGAATCTCCGGCCAGGACCCGGTGATTGACATCCCTAGTGCGCCTCCTACCCGGAAATTGAAATCACGTGTGTGTGTGTATGTGTGTGTGTATGTATGTATGTATGTGTATATATGTATGTGTGTGTGTGTGTGTGTGTGTGTGTGTGTGTGTGTGTGTGTGTATATATATTTTACCGCCCTGCAGCAGTAGTTCTATAGGGTGGCGAGAAAGCAGTTAAGTTTAATATCAGACCAGCAAATATTTGACATCTGTTTTGAATGCTCTTTTCTCTTTCACATGATGTAACCTTTGAAGTGTGTTAGTTTTGGTGTAGGAATCCTTTAAAGAATTCCAAAACATAGTACAATATTTCCAGAGTTTCCGACAACAGAGCCTTAGACCTTTAACTGCTTCCTGATTGATGTACATTCATATACACGTTCTCATCTAGAAATGGTTATGCGAGGATCTGCAGCTGCCATGATTCTGGTATCATTCTTTTCTGCCAGCGATTCTCTACAAAGTAAAAGTGATCCACCTGATCACTTTTGCAGGCGGTGGATAGCACCAAACGTGAGGTATCGCTGTGAATCTCAGAGCAAGAGCAGTAATTCTAGTGCTGGACCTCCTGTGTAACTCCAAGAAACTAGTAACCTGTAAAGGCTTTGACAGCATTGCCTATGGATAATTTAATGTACCATTGTTTGTCGCCATTGAATGGGTGTACGTAATTTGGACTTGTGACGTGTTTGGTATCTATTTACTCGGCGTAACATCTTTTATATTATTTTATAAAAATAAGAGTATTGTGTTTTGTGGGCACTAAAATGTATTTGTGACTTAGTGTGATTCTTCCACAAAATATGCTTTTGATAAACCGCTGCGCAAATATCGTGTGCCATTGCTTTCAGAAAATATATATTGTTAAAGGATTATTATTATACAGGATTTATATAGCGCCAACAGTTTGCTCAGTGCTTTACAATATAACGGGAGACAATACAGCAACAATACAGTTCAATACAAGTTCACCTTTCTCAACATATTAGATCCGTATTTAGGGTGTAACATGTTGCGCATGCAGCACCTCTCCCCCCGATCCCTCCACCCTTGTGACAGGAGGCAGGGGACCTTCTCCCCACACCTGCTGTCATAAATTCAAAACATTGCGGCTGTGCGGGGTTCCAGCAGCACCAGTTCTGTGAATGAGTTCCTACAAGTCAGCCATTGCCGCTGACCGCTTATAGTTCTCAGTGAACTGCAAGAGTCCTGGTAAGCGATCTCATAATCCATTGAGCTTCTTGTCATTCAGTAACTGCCTGCCCATATCGAAGGTACTGGCAGACAGTGTATTGACAGTCTACAAGAGCCTGACATTGCACCCACAATCTGCTGATGCTTTACAGGCTCCCTGGGAAAAAAAATGCAATTACTTGCAAAAATGTGCATTTATTTTTTTTAAAGGTGAACTTGTCCTTTAAGGGTTTCTAAGTAATTTTCTAGCAAAAATATGCAAATATATACATTTACTGTATGTAAAAAATGTCGGAATTGACCCAGTTTTTGAAGTGGTTTAAAAAAAACCTTTAATCTTATGTCTGGAGCTTGGAGGGCTTGTTTTATGCAAATTAGATGATCAAAATCCAACATCCAGGTTCATTTTCAGTTTAAGCTCATTGGTGCTAATAGGAAGACATGCTGTGCCTGGGCCCTCATTAACACCAGTAATTCGAAGAGGTAGCTCCTGAATATTTCAGTTTTCATGTGTGTTTAACTGGCATTGGGACTCCATAAATGGCTCGTTTTTTTTATTTTTCTAGAACGTTGTTTTTCTGAAACTCCATGTTCCACAGTGTAGATGGTTTTAGCAGCGTTCCACTTTAATCTTTGTTCTTTCATCCACTGGAGAGATGGAGGTGTAAGGTCAGACTATCACAGACTGGTACAATTCCTGGGACTTCCCAGACACACATCTGAACCAGGGAGATAAGTGCAGAGTGATCTTCATTGACACATGCTCCTAAGATTATCTAATTGCACCATATGGAGATAGAACTCTGCTTGGCATAATCTTCTATCTGCATATTGTGGCTCCTTTCCAGGTAGGACTTCAGTTTACTACAGGAACAAACAGTTGTTTGATAAATAAACAAAAGCAATATACCCCATGTGACCTTCATATGGGCAATATACTTTTATATCTGCCTAGTTATTTAAATATTGTCCCTTGTATGGTGATTATCCTTCAGACATGAAATTACACATTAAGGGGGTCTGATGTTTCTTACAAAAGAAGTGCTTTTTTTTTTTTTTTTTTCTTTTTTAATCTAAGCCACTGTTTCAGTTTCTTATGTTTTTGTGGCATGAGATCTGAACGGACATTCTCATGAATTCCACAAAAGGAGTCTCTGTGGGATCTTTGTGAGCACACAATTACCACTATAGGTGTACACCCCATTTACTAGCTAATATAAATTTCACACGTGTTTTAATACTGAACTAAATGGTGTCATGTAAACGCAAACGCTGACGTGTATTGCTTTTTAACATGCGTTTTAAAATGGTAGTCAACTCCCCATTTTGATTTTTACTTACAGGTAATCTTATAATAAAGCTAACCTGTAGGTTAAATGAGTATCTCCTAAATAGTCACCATTTAGGAGATATTCGCTTGTTTGGCAGCTGGATAAGTTAAGGAACGGCATAAGCATGGGATCTCATTGCGGCTTGGCTATTGAAGAGGGCACAGCCCGGGAACGCGGAAGGAAGACTGGGTGAAGATGGAAGCCTCTGCAGCAGTGACGGTGCGCTGCTGGAGGGCTCCATTTCAAGGTAAGTTTCATAATTTGCTAGAATGCAGTGCACACTAATAGTGGTGCAATGAAATGAAAATTCTGGACCAAAACTGAAAATTCAGGATGCACATGGCTGAAACCGAAATGAACAGTTTTTTTTTGTTTTTTTATATATTTTTTATAATTATTGTATTATATTCAACTTTTTATTTATTATCATGAATTTTAAATGAATTAATTTTAAAAATACAATCCAGAAACGTAAAATAACTTTTATTGAAAGTAACACAAACATTGGACAGAAAATAAAATTAAATATATTGAAAATTAAAAAAAATTAGGAGGCATTTTTGCCTGTGTGTGCGTGCGTGCGTGCGCTTTCGAAGTCAGTGGGGGGAGTGCTTTTGCATTAGTCAGGGGGGGGGGGAAGGGGGTGCCTTTGCATTGAAGGCAGTGGGACTCGCAGTGTCTCTTCTGCTGTAAAACAGTTACCACAGCGTAGTCTTTTTTTTTTTTTTTTTTTTTTTTTTTTTGAAATATGCATGCAGCTGCGCAGTAACATCTCAATTTACATTTTGGCTTGGTGCTTGTGTGCCAGAATGACTGAACTTCTACTCAAGATGGGCAAAGACCGGGCATCTAGAAGAGCCTGGGAAGATAATGCTTGCCCTAGTGAGGGACCTCATAGACATCAGACCATTGGAGCAGATGAGAGTATTGCACATTTAAAAGAGAAGTTCATTAATTAAAAAAACATTCCTACTAGCCTAGATGGCAGCAGAACCGATCCCATCTGCACTGACAAGACCGAGAACTGAGTGATGAAACACCACTGATCGCTCAGTTCTCGGAATTCAGCCTGCAGAGAGCAAGTGAGTGTCAGTCTCCAGCTGTCTGCTCTACTCCTCCAGTGCTCATCGTAGCATCGGGATGTGGAATGGACAGGAGCAGCTGGCTCAGCTCACAGCGAGCCGATAGGCTGAGCCAGTTGCTGGTCCAGTATCGGGGGGATACTCTAGGTCAGGATCTCTCCAGAGCCTGGACTGACTGAGCGATATCAACCAACAGTGGGCTTTAGCCTTCTGCTGGCTGAAAACTGTTTGTTGGAATGCACTTCAGTCACCAGAGCTTTTGGCCCTACAGCACTATTGGTTCCCACAACAAAAAGCTATCTGCAACTGGACTGTACATTCATCTACCAGTCCTTCATTTATTGTGGGAAGCAATAGTATGGCTTTTAGGGATGGACCACGGGGGTGGGCAGCATTGCAAGTGGTAGGTCTAGCATCCCGTATTTATCCCCACAGCATGAGAAGGTTACAGCTGCAGGGGTATAGGGCAAAGGAGAAATAAGCATTTTAATGAACAAAGCAGCCACTATAGTGCAATGAACACTTCTCACTCATTCAATGTAAGTATCATCCCTTGTGCTGATAAAAGTTAAAAAAAAAAAAAAACTCCTGAAGCTGAAACTTGTTTTTGAAATAACTTGGTGTGTGCACTCTGGGGACATATTTTATCCTTATGATGATTTTGTATGATGATTTTTCTTTTTTTAGCCTATAACCAAGTTGTTCACCATTCCAGACCTTTCTGCCTGATTTGCTGGAGGTGTAAACAAAATATGGGAAAAACCCAATTTTGCAGGGACAATGTGTCTCTGGAGTGTAATGGAGATGCAGGTTGTTGAGACATGGGTAAAGAAAAATGTATTCTTATTTATTTCAGGTACTTGTATAGCGCCATCAATTTACGCAGCGCTTTTACATATATATTGTACATTCACATCAGTCCCTAACCCTCAAGGGGCGTACAATCTAAGGTCCCTAACTCACATTCATACATACACACACTAGGGCCAATTTAGACAGGATCCAATTAACCTACCAGCATGTCTTTGGAGTGTGGGAGGAAACCTGAGTACCCGGAGGAAACCCACGCAGGCACATGGAGAACATGCAAACTCCAGGCAGGTGGTGCCGTGGTTGGGATTCGAACCGACGACCCTAGTACTGCCAGGCGGAAGTGCTAACCATTTAGCCACTGTGCTGCCCAAAAATTGTTGTCACCTTTTCATGAAACATTAAATACATTCAGAATTTGCTGTGTAGGAAGACTGTGTCTATAATATACTGTGTGTGTGTGTATGTGTGTATGTGTATGTATGTATATATATATATATATATATATATATATATATATATATATATATATATATATATATATATACAGTTGCAAGAAAAAGTATGTGAACCCCTTGGGATTACTTGGAGTTTTGCATGAATTGGGCATAAAATGTGCTCTGAATGTCATCTAAGTCACAACAATAGAAGAACACAGTCTGCTGAACATAATACTACACAAACATTAGATGTTGCCATGGTTTAATTGCACATAACATGTAAACATTCACAGTGCAGGGAGGAAAAAGTATGTGAGGCCCTAGCTTAATGACTTCTCCCAGAGCTAATTGGAGCCAGGAGTGAGCCAACCTTGACTCCAATCAGTGTGATGATATTGGATGTGTTGCTGACAGCTGTCCTGCCCTTAAAAAACACACACCTGTTTTGGGTTTACTGGTTTCAAGATGCACTGTGTGATGTGAACCATGCCTCTCAGAAAAGAGCTCTCAGAAGACCTACGATCAAGAATTGTTGACTTGCATGAAGCTGGAAAGGGTTACAAAAGTATCTCCAAAAGCCTTGATGTTCCTGTGTCCACGGTAAGACAGACTGTCTACAAATGGAGAAAGTTTAGCACTGTTGCTACTCTCCCTAGGCGTGGTCGTCCTGTAAAAATGACTGCAAGAGCACAGCGCAGAATGCTGCATGAGGTAAAGAAGAATCCCAGAGTGTCAGCTAAAGACCTACAGAAATCTCTGGCACATGCTAACATTTTTGTTGACACATCTACAATAAGGAAAACATGAAACAAGAATGGAGTACATGGGAGGACACCACGGAGGAAGCCATTGCTGTCCAAAAAGAAGATTGCAGCACGTTTGAAGTTTGCAAAAGAGCACCTGGATGTTCCACAGCACTACTGGCAGAATATACTGTGGACAGATGACACCAAGATTGAGTTGTTTGGGAAGAACACACAACACTATGTGTGGGGAAAAAAAGGCACAGCACACCAACATCAAAACCTCATCCCCACTGTGAAACATGGCGGAGGAAGCATTATGGTTTGGGGCTGCTTTGCTGCCTCAGGGCCTGGACGGATTGTTGTCATTGATGGGAAAATGAATTCCAGAGTTTATGAAGACATTTTGCAGGAAAACGTACGACCATCTGTCCGCCAACTGAAGCTCCGCAGAGGATGGGTGATGCAACAGGACAATGACCCAAAGCATACAAGTCATTCAACAAAACAATGGCTGCAACAGCACAGAATACGCCTTCTGGAGTGGCCCAGTCAGAGTCCTGACCTCAACCCCATTGAAATGCTGTGGCATGACCTTAAGAGAGCGATTCACACCAGACATCCCAAGAATATTGCTACACTGAAACAGTTTTGTGAAGAGGAGTGGTCCAAAATGACTCCAGATCGTTGTGCAGGTCTGATCTGCAACTACAGGAAACGTTTGGTTGAGGTTATTGCTGCCAAAGGAGGGCCAACCAGTTATTAAGTCCAAAGGTTCACATACTTTTTCCTCCCTGCACTGTGAATGTTTACATGTTATGTGCAATTAAACCATGGCAACATCTAATGTTTGTGTAGTATTATGTTCAGCAGACTGTGTTCTTCTATTGTTGTGACTTAGATGACGTTCAGAGCACATTTTATGCCCAATTCATGCAAAACTCCACGTAATCCCAAGGGGTTCACATACTTTTTCTTGCAACTGTATATATATATATATATATATATATATATATATATATATATATATATATATATATACACACACATTTATTTATATATATATATATATATATATATATTTGTGGCAGTATGAGGTTGTGCAGCTGTGCGATTAGGCCAGATTTTGAAGGAAACAAGCTCATTATTGAGGCAGGTGTGTGCTTCCTTCATGGTGGAGCTGGAATCAGAGCTCAGGACCCTACCCTGTGTGAAGGGAGCTGTGGTAGGTGCTGCTCTGCACCGACCTGTCCAGGTCAGGACAGACTAAGGCCGGAGCCTTTGGGTATGGAACACGGTCCATGAGAAACAGTAGCTGTGACGCTGCTGTAAGGACACAGAGCTGAAGTACAGTAGTTAGTACACGAGCACTGGATGTGTTAGATGGTCGGGAAGACCAACACTCCTGGGAATGGAGCAGTGGAGCTGAAAGGAGAGCGACCAGGCTTTTTGGAATCTTGTTGATGGTGAGAACCCCTGCTTGGGAAACCTTTTTTGTGAACTTTCATTTGTTAACTCGCTGCAACAGCATAAATCTGGCCTGACAAAAGTTGTAAAAATGACTCTTTCAAGCCACAGATATTTTCAGTGTTAATTTTCTCTTTTGAACTATGAACTAATTACTGTAGCAAATCACATCATTCAATTGCCAAGAACATCTACAAAATAATCCAGGGGATTGATCCCTTTTCATATATAGGTTTGCACCTGCCAGTGGTGACAAACCTATGAGGCCTATTGTACTTTACATACAAAAGATATTTAGCTCTACTTAAACCAAACCATTGGTGTCTGTTTTCTTAGTACAAACTTGAAATACCTGTTTTCTAATTGACAAAGTATGTTCTTAGCATTCAATGGATCAATGCTTGCATTTCTATTTAGAACTCTAGATATAAGAAAAAAATTGCCCTAGAGTCTGCATTTTTAAAGCCCAACGCCAGGCAATTTTTTTTCACCATACAGTGGGGCTGTGCTCATTTTTCCTACGGGTTAGCACAAAGTTCATACCTGATTTGCCAATCCTCCAGAAAACCGCTCTCCCTCACGGTCCAGCGGTGGACTGTTCCTTTCAATGCAGTGTGCTGATGTCAGGAACAGTCCATTTTTCAAGACTGCTGGACCACGGGGGAAGCAGGATCGCAGGAGCTGAAGGGACTGGCCTTGTGCATGAAGGATCAGCGGGTCAGGTAAGTACGGTATATCTCCGCTGTCTTCTCCCCTAGAACAGAACAAGGAGTTAACCCTAACAATGCAGGTACAGCCTCACTGCACGATAAAAAAAAAAAAAAAACATTGCCAGGAATTCTGCTTTAAGACTCAGTTAACACTGCTGCAATGTGATTTTCAGTGTGATTATGTAGTGCGACTTTGATGTAACTTTGCATATTTTATGTGGCCAAATCGCACCAAAGTAGCACCAGAAACCTCTTCTAGAGCCACACCATGCTGAGCCACATTGATGAGAACAGGCACCACTGAATATAATGTGTTCTCCCTTGTCATGCAGTCGTGTCAGAAGTTCCTAAAGTGTGAACCAGCACTTAGCATCATTTGCAGGTGGGGGGCAAAGAGATGGCCAGCAGAACGGTGTACACATTCCATGGCCACGATGCTTTACATCTGCAGCAAGAATTAAACCCCGGTTGCATTCGTTGGGCAGTACCACCCACCAAAATGCAATTCAATGTGGGTTTTTAGCTGTGAAAGCTCGCTCTAGCTGTGATCCACCAAAAAAAAAAAATTCTGAAATTCTGCTGCACAGTCAAAGGTCCGAGGAAAGGACAGCCAAAAATCAGCTATCCTGTGACAGGAAATTTTACACTGATCATCAGTGCCCTGATTCGGTGCCCATCAGTGCTGCTTTATCAGTACCCATCAGAGCCCATCAGTACAGCCTCATCACCGCACATCAGAAAAGCAGAAAAATAATTATTTGAAAAATGTTACAGCAAAAATGAAGAAAAAGGGTTTTTGATTAAATACCTCAAAAGACAGCTCTATTTGTGTGAAAAAATTATAAAAATGTTATTTTGGGTACAGTGTTGCATGACCGTACAATTGTCATTCAAAGTGTGACAGTGCTGAATAGTGTCAACAAATAATATAAATGATGAAGCGCTCAACTTATATCCTTCAAAATTAAAATCAGTATAGTGCAAAAACCCTCATATAAATTATACACCCCCTAGTGGTAAATAGTGATATCCAACAAAATATCAAAATAACAATTGAACTGTGCAAAGTGACAAATATTAAACGAAGTAAAATGCAAATAAATCCACAAAATTATTATTAGTGATGCCACACTGTGTAAAATAATAAGTGTTCAATTATTATTATTTTACCCAGTGTGGCATCACTAATAATTTTGTGGATTTATTTGCATTTTACTTCGTTTAATATTTGTCACTTTACACAGTTCAATTGTTATTTTGATATTTTGTTGGATATCACTATTTACCACTAGGGGGTGTATAATTTATATGAGGGTTTTTGCACTATACTGATTTTAATTTTGAAGGATATAAGTTGAGCGCTTCATCATTTATATTATTTGTTGACACATATCTGGAGGTATAAAGATTAGGTGATAGCAGCTCACTTTTTTGATCACTAGGTTCTGTGGAGCACAGGGGGATTTTCATATATTTATTTTAGTGCTGAATAGTGACCTGGGCGGGAAGGGGGTGAAAATGCCCAGTAAGCAATTGGTTTAAAAAAGAAAAAAACTTTTTAGCTGGATTAAAAGCAGATTTGTCAAGGCCTGCTTTAGGCCTCATTCACATCTGAGTTTCAGGTGTATACAAACAATGTAGAAGTGTATTTCAAGTGTTTTACATGAGTATTCAAGCTTCAGCCATTTTTGTTTAAGCCAGTATAAAGCACTAGAGGGAGGAGACCAGTTCTTGCATTCTAAAATACCCCTGAAAATGCTCAGCACATTTACAGGCATTCCTATTAAATGGCCAATTCTGCCTCTAAAATGACTGTGTCAAGTGCTACATGTCTTTGAGTGCATAAATGAGAACAGCCATTATTGAAGTACATGGGATTTTGGACATTGAGAGCTTTGAGCTACAAAACACTTCGGTTTGAATGGGGCCTTAATCTGAGTAACTGATTTCTTGTTTGCAAGCTGGAGCAGAAATTGTCGTCATGCTTTTTTTTTTTTTTTTTTTTTTTTTTATATATAGCTGTGAGTGTTATTCAGTATCCCATTGTTGTGTGAACTATGAACATGAACTATGAACATATAGACTGCCTGGATAGGCAGGGGGTTGGTGACTGTTTTGTCTAGCAGGCTGTTACATTTGCGTCAGTAGCAGACTTGTCCCTTGTGTGGATGTACACTCCCTTTACATAACCTTCCCTTCCTTCTGTCTGCACAGGCTTCAACACGCTTGCTTCAGACTGTAGAGTTTCTTAGAATTATTGCAATGTTGGCATATTCCCAATGTGTGCAATCAAATCCGTATGATAAATAATTAGGCCAACTTTTCAGACCTCATGGACCACTAAATTCATCATTTTAAATCCCGCAGACCGCTAATATGAATTTTTTAAAAAGATAAATACATTTTGTAAAATAATGGTCAGAGAACTTCCATTTTATTAATATGAAATGCAATTATTTAATATAACAAAATTCTGAATGCTTACTTAATCATAACAGAATATTTAAAGGTTGTTTAATTGTAACAAAATTATTAAAGTTACTTTAATTATTACAAAGTAATTGAAGCTTATTTAAGTATTACACATTTTTAGTGTGATATTTGTTCCTGCTTGTTAGAAATACTTCACGACGGAGAGACGATTTTCTTTCAAGCCAAGATCGGTACCGACAATACTGAAGCGTACGGCTGGGCAATGGTTGCCTCATACAATTTAAAACTACCCTGTCGTCACGCTGCGCCTCTCTTGTTTCCCCCTCTTTAGTACAGTTCATGAATTTAGTGCAATATAAAGGCAAAAATTGTCATTCGGAATGTCTTAGAATATTATTTTTGTTTTGTTATTAATTAAACATAAAAAAATGCAAATGTCCAGATTTCTGCGAGCCACCCAAATTTTCTCACAGACCACCAGTGGTCCATGGACCGTCGGTTGGCGACCGCTGCTCTGGAGAACATTTAAAACTTTGGTCAAAGAAGTGCTACATAAAGTCAGAGCTTAAAGGATATGTTTACTTTTCCAATTAAATAAATCAATGCATGTATTTTTGCATGGGAAAAAAATGCTTTTTTTTTTTTTTTTGCTGCAGGAGCCTGGAAAGAATTGCATCCAAAATGGATCAGACAAAGCCCTGCAGCTTTCAGCCTGTACCTCCATACAGGCTGTCTGTTTGAAAGCTGCAGGGCTTGTGAATGAACTATAAGAGCTGTCATCAGTGCCCTCACCGTTTTGTTCAAAACTACAGCTGTGGTGGCTGATGGTAGTTGTTGTAGTTCATTCATTCACAGGAAACTTTGAATGTAGGATGCGGCTGTCTCAGCGGAGCTCTGCACAGCCATTCTGTTTTTAAATTGTGACAGTAGATGTCAGGAGAAAATTCCATGCCTGCTATCACACTGGAGGCGACTTGACTGCCGGAACTGGAACATGTTGCTTACTAACTGCTCCGTATCCGCCACCCCCTCTGCCAATCCCTCCACTGGCTTCCGATTGCCCAACGCATAAAATTCAGAATACTAACATTGACATACAAAGCTGTTCATAATACTGCCCCAAACTACATCACTGATCTAGTATCCAAATACCACCCAAAACGTACTCTCCGCTCCTCACAAGACCTCCTACTCTCTAGTTCCCTGGTCTCCTCCTCCCATGCCCGTCTCCAAGGCTTCCCCCATCCTCTGGAACTCCCTACCCCAATCCAACAGACTATCACCTACTCTCCTCACCTTTAGGCGCACTCTGAAAACCCACCTCTTCAGGGAAGCCTACCCCGCCCTCAGCTAATTACCGATCTCCTCCACTCTTCCTACCACTCCATCCACCGCAGCTATTTCCTCCTGTACCACTATCCCCTCCCTCCTAGATTGTAAGCTCCAAGGAGCAGGGCCCTCGAACCCCTCGTGTATTGAATTGTATGATTACTGTACTGTCTTGTGTACTGTCTTCCATTATAATGTACAGCGCTGAGCAAACTGTTGGCACTATATAAATCCTGTATAATAATAATGTTGCACGTTCGACCCCAAATACAGATGTAACATGCAAAGAGGTGAACTTCTCCCTTCATTCCACAGAGGCCTCGGGTTTATATAGTTACTTTTTATTTACTGTTATAAGTCTCTAAATGGGCCTTTTCTATGAGTGCCAGGGAGAGAAAACATTTTGTCCACAGTACTGTACTTGAATAGTAAGAGAGTCTGTAGGTAATGAGTTTGGACATTCAAGAAGAACTCCAGGGAGGTCTTGAGACCCTTATAAGACAGCAAAATGTGCTGTCTTATAAGGGTCTCAGTCCAAGGAGGTGTATGCTACCTTGTGGACTTACCTTGTTTATATACAATTTATGTTTTTACAGAGTGCCAGGAATATAGTTATCACTTTACTCTTGGCATCTGAGAGCAGATGCTGCTGGGTACACATGACACAATGTGCTCCATGGTTACACAAGAAGGGGAAGGAAGAATGGCTGCAAACGACTTCTCTGGAGGAGATCTGAGAGTCCAGTGTCAGAGTGCCAAAAGAATGGCAATAGTGATACTCTTGTTGCACTGTAAATTGTAAATAAGCAAAGGTGGCTTACCCCTTATAGGCCAGCACATTTGCATAAAAGTGCATACATTACTAGAGTTCTTCTTTAAATAAAATGTCCTTTCTCCATCCCCATGGCTTACTCTGGGCCCTTCACATATAGCCCCTTTGGGAAAAACACGGGACATAATGCATTTTAAACACCTCTTGAACACTTGTTAACCCACATTTTGTCATATTGCTGTACCTCTAGGCTCATATGAAAGAGGCCCTTCAGAAAAGTCCAGAGTCTGCTAAAATAAACAGAAATGGGCTCACTGCCGATACTGTAGCCATGAGCTTGTTTAACCTCTTCAGACCGTACCAGACACGTCCAAAGAGCTGAAGAGGTTAATAGAACTTTAATACCGTTACAGCACGCCTATGCACATACGTGGCCTCACGGAAGTGGGTCTTTTTACTTTGGGCTGGAAGGACCGACTTGCGACCACATGATCGCTGAGAGAACCTGTGGTTGGCTATAACAGCGATCATGAACTGTACAGCCTGCCCCTGTATACTTTCTCCTCTTGAATGGAGGAGAACAAGATACATTGAATAAGCTAGCTCGCTCTGGATTAAGGTCAAAAGTCATGATTAGCATGTTTTAGGTAGGATTACAAGATAAGTTCATTTTATTAAAAAAAAAAAGAAAGTACTTTTTTTGCAGGTAAAAAAAAAAAGTTTTTTTTTTTCTTAGGAGCGCTGTAAAACAATGCACCCATGATCAGCAGATTGGGGGTGCAGTGTCAGGCTCTTGCAGACTGTCTGTGTAGCTGTCTGCCTGTACCTCTGATATGGGCATGCTTTTTTAAAAATGTTAATTATTACAGCTGCTTGTATAGCACCATCAATTTATGCAGCGCTTTACATATATATTGTACATTCACATCAGTCCCTGACCTAAGGTCCCTAAACATACATACATACATACATACACATACTAGGGCCAATTTAGACAGCAAATTAACCTACCAGCATGTTTTTGGAGTGTGGGAGGAAATTGGAGTACCTGGAGGAAACACACGTAAGCACAGGGAGAATGTGAAAATTTCAGGCAGGTAGTGCTGTGGTTGGGATTCAATCAAATAATCCTAGTGCTGCCAGGCGGATGTGCTAACCACTTAGCCACTGTGCTGCCTCTTACCAAATGACAGGCAGATCAATGGACTACGAGAGCGCTCACCAGCACCCTCACAGTTCAATGAGAACTACAAGCCATCAGCCACAAAGGCTGATGGTACTTGTGGGCATCCATTCACAGAATTCTGTGAATGAATGACATGGCTGTGTGGGCAGAGCCCCGCACGGCTGTGTTTTTTTTTTTTTCTTTCAAAGGGGATTAGGGGGCTTGAGGTGGTGGATGCTCAACAATAACAAAGGTGAACTTTGATACTAAAAAATTTTTTTTTAGTATCAGTGTGTTTTAGAATGTTAAAAAAAAAAAATCACAGTGGCTAAATGGTTAGCACATTGGGTTGTCTGTTCGAATCCCAACCACAGCACCACCTGCCTGGAGTTTGCATGTTCTCCCTGTGCCTGCGTGGGTTTTCTCCGGGTGCTCTGGTTTCTTCCCACAATGCAAAGACATGCTAGTTTGTTAATTGGTTCCTATCTAAATTGGCCATAGTATGTGTATGTATGAATGTGAGCTAGGGACTTTAGATTGTACACTCCTTGAGGGTGTAGGGTCTGATGTGAATGTAATATATATATATATATATATATATATATATATATATATATATATATATATATATATATATATATAATGTATATGTGCTGTGTAAATTGATGGCACTATAGAAGTACCTATAATAAATAAATAAAATGTGCACTATTGTTTCTGGGTCCAAATATGGGTACAGACAACGAATAATATACACGTGGTGTCACTGTGATTGTCAGGAGGCAGAATTTGTTTAGGATTGTCCTTTTGGTGGTAGATTACAGTATGTAAAGAAATTATACAGTTAAATTTTAAAAAATATATATTTTTTACAATCTTGGGCCAGTTTTCTTTTGAAAGGAAAAAAATCAGGTGATAACTTTTATCATTCACCACCAAATGAAGGCCTTATTTGTCCTGAAAAAAAAAGTTCTAATTCACCTGGATACACGTGGTAGCCGCCATGACATGCAGTTTTACTAACACATGTCAAAATTGCGAAACTGGTTTGAGGCGTTAAAGATTTGTTTTATCTTCATCATGAAGGGGTTAATCAAGATTCAAGCAATGCTGGAGCCTGAAATGGCAGCTAGAACTTCCATTTAGATTTGTGTTTAATATCATTGAACTGGAGCTTTAATAGCTTCAACAAGCTGCTCAAAGCTACCTGAAGGCTTTGCAAATGTTTTGTCAGTTTGTACATGGTGTACAGCTCTTAGGCAAGGTGCAGCCCATGTGAACACAGCCGGAGGGTTTGTTTTGGCTCCAGAAATGGCCTGAAGCTCAGCTGCTGGAACCACTCCAGATGCAGAGCACTGCCAATTTCATGGTGAATTGTCATTTTAAATAGAGAGGATGGATTATCAATTTAAAACAAATCTTTTTTTCTAACTATTTATTTCTTTCTGACCTTGTTATGATTTATGTTATCGGCATCGTTTCTGGAACTTTTGGAACGCTATATTATCAAATTATCTTTATGGTCACCCTTTTCATCCTAGTTCCGATTTTTCAGCCAATTCTTTTCCAACAGCAACTCTGCAACTGTCTGCAGTGTCATATGTCTAGATCCCCTATCTGTTTTTATATTCTCAGCCATCCAGTATCTAGCCAGGTGTTGTTAAGTGCTGAACCTGCTGTCAGCAGAGTGTTGTTCTACAAGGGCCCAATGACATTTGAACTGTAATTTCAGAAAGCTCCGTTCTTGGCAGCAGATTTCATGAGCACATACAGCTAAATGTAGCAGGAAAATTCTTTTGCTGCGGCCATGGGTTTTGCCGGCTGTGCGATCACTACTGTAAATGTTGGGACCCCCATCTCACTGTCTCCGTGTCTGAAGTCTGGCTATGAAAATAGAATGGTGTCTGGTTGGTTGCAGATTTAGTTTACATTCTGGTAACTGTGTGAAGTGAGTGGCCCCTTGAATTTAGTATCACAAACAAATGAGGGTTCCCGTTTTTTTCTGCTAATCCTTGTTAATATAACAAGCATATAGGACACACGAGATTGTCTTTTATGAAGTTCTGGGGTTTATGATGGTATTTTTTTAAACCAGGTACTCTCTCATTTTACTGGTGGAGGTCTGAAAAATAATACAGTTATCATGGGAATATCAATATATTTTCTTTTTATTCATTAAAACTGAAATCTTAATAAAAATTGTTGTATGTTCCCTAGCTTTGTCATTTGTATTTTCTTTGTAATTCTTTCTTTTACTTTATTCTATTTATTCATGAATTTTTTTCGTTATTGACAGGTTGTGTTAGTTGAAGGCAGGGCATAGAGGGCTCAGTGTTCTGCCGTTCAGTCCACAAGAGAAAGGCAAGAGATTTCCCCATCCACAATAACCGTATGGTTGGAGGAATCTCCTTTGTATAGGCAACTGCGGCACCTGTGGCTGGCTGAATACAATTGAGCTGCCGAACAGTTACTGTTTATTTATTTCAGGTACTTGGCACCATCAATTTACACAGCGCTTTACACATATATATTCTATTTACTACATCTTATAGGATGTGATCACTGTTCAGCTGATCATTTTCCACCCAGCTTGGTCAATTTTAAATTGACTTTTGTCAAGCTGGGTGGTGTTTGCAGGGCCAGCCATGGCCTGAATTAGTCAGTTTAACATTAGTAAGTGGAAACTCGTGCTGTCTATGCCCAGCTCAATACCATTTATATCGATTAAAATGGATCTAACTTAACCAGATCTTTTACCCATATAGAAAAATGTTTAGATGACAAGAATAAAGAGAGTCTAAATCTATTAAATAAAATCACATGTAAGCTTTAAAGTGATTGAGAAGAACTAAAGTGATATTAAAGGCAGAAAAAAATAAGAAATCTATCAAATAGCTGCTCTTTTTAATGGTAGCACAGAACAGCCCTGATTCTACTCTTCTCAAATCACCTGATGGCACGCCTGGCCCCTCCCACCTGTCAAGTGCCCCCACAGCAAGCAGTTCCCAAGCCGCTGCTCTGTTCGTCCATTCAAACACTAGCGCAGCTCGGCAACCCCCTGCTCTTTCTTCATTGGCACACTGGCTGTTATTGACAGTAGCAGAACCAATGGTTAATAAAGCTCTTGTTATTTATAAAAAAAAAAGTCATGCTCAGTGGTTTTGCACAGAGCAGCCCCGGCTCTCCTCTCCTGGTGTCCCCTGCTGGTGCTCTGGGTCCCTCCTCCTTTTTCATATGTCACCACAGGAAGGCGACTCGAACCAGAGTGGCCATACTCAGCTCCCTCGTCACAGGATTTGATTGACAGCTGCAAGAGCTAATGGCTCCCCTCTGATCCCACGAAGTCCTGTGAGGAGAGAGAGGACCGCAGGATCAGGATTGGACTAAATTAAGTATTCATTGCGGGGGGGCTGGGGAGGTGAATATGAAAGGTGTGTTTTTTTTTTTTTGTTTTTTTTTTTGTTTTTTTTTTCGTTTTTTTTTTTCGTTTTTTTTACCTTAATGCAGAGAATGCATTAAGGTAGAAAACAAAAACAAACTTTTATCCTTTGCAGCCACTTTAAACAGATTCAAGTCACATACCTGAAACTTAGATGGTGGTCTGTGACAGAGAATGGTGACCTCTGAGGCCGGTATTTTACCTGTTGACAGATCCACTTTAATATTACAGTTCTACTGTCTCATTTCTTTTTTTTCTTCTTTTCAGCTGATGTTCTTTGGGTTCTTCCTGTGCCTCGATGCTTTCTTGTATGTTTTCACATTGCTCCCTCTGAGGGTCCTGCTGGCATTTATCAGGTTCATTACACTGCCTTGTTGTGGATTAAGGTAAGATGATATTTGTCGTCTTCTTTCCTTTGCTGTTCCTCTAGAATACTGTTTGCCTGTGTTATGAGCTCATAGTATAAACCCATGATGCAACTTGAGTTTCCCAGTTCTGCCTTATGGATGCTATGTTAGCAGTCAGCATGATTTAGCAGAGGAATAAACACACATACAGCGTTTCTGATGACGCTAGGTTCTTTGTTTATTATTTGCATTCCCATATTCCAAGGAAAGAAGGTAAAATTGTAACCGGCTATATATTTAGCAATCTCAGCAGTACTCAAATTTAACACCATATCCTGCAAGGAGTTGCTGGAGTTCCTCTTAAAATTAACTTGTACTTTGGTCATTTAAAACAAAGTACAGGTTTACTTAAAGTGATATTAACCACCTTCCGCCCGCCATATAGTACAATGACGGGCGCAAGGTGGTTCTCTCGTTCTGATAGGACGTCCTTCCATTCTCACCGCGCATGAGCGGCTCAGGGAGCGTGCAGTGCAGCGATTGCTGCTGCGCTGTGTCCCTTAGACACAGCGGATCATGGAAAGAGCCGAAGATGTCGGCTTGGTCATGTGATCAGCTGTGTCCAATCACAGCTGTTCACATGTAAACACGGAAATGCCGGTTTTCGGCATTTCTCTCCTCGAACTGTCACGCTGACAGCTCAAGAGGTGAGGAGAGCCGGTAATCGGCTTTCCGCAGAGGGGACATGTACACTGATCATCAGGGCACTGATGATCAGTGTTGCAGCAGTCAGTGCTCATCAGTGCCAGCAGTCAGTGCCACATGCCAGTGCCCATCAGTGCATACCAGTGCACATCAATGCCACATATCAGTGCCCATCTGAGCTGCCTTTCAATGTCACCCATCAGTGCTGCCAGTCAGTGCCGCCTATCAGTGCCATATATCAGTGTCATGTATCAGTGATGCCTGTCAATGCCCATCAGTGCAACCTACAAGTGCCTCCTCATCAGTGCCACCTATCAGTGCCCATCAGTGCAGCCTATCAGTGCCCATCACTGCAGCCTCATTAGCGCACATCAGTGAAGGAGAAAAATCACTTATTTACAAAATTGTATAACAAAAACTAAGAAAAAACGTTTTTGTTTTTTTTTCAAAATTTTCAGTGGTCTTTGGTTTGTTTAAGAAAAAATAAAAATCCCAGAGGTGATTAAATACCACCAAAAGAAAGCTCTATCTGTCTCAAAAAAAATGATAAAAATTTCATATGGGTACAGTGTTGCATGACCGCGCATTTATCATTCAAAGTGTGACAGCGCTGAAAGCTGGAAATTGGCCTGGGCAGGAAGGGGGTATAAGTGCCCTGTAGGCTAGTGGTTAAAGGTAATTTAAAAAAAAATACAAACCTGTCATACTTGCCTGTTCTGTGTAATGCTTCTGCACAGAGCAGCTGCAATCCTCCTCTTCTCTTGTCCCCCACTGGCACTCCTGGCCCTTCCCTCCCACCAAGTGCCCCCAGAGCAAGCACACAGAGCTGCAGCTTCCCCCTTCTCTCTCCTCATTGGCTCATTGGCTGTAATTGACAGCAGTGGAAGCCACTGGCTCCTGCTGCTGTCTCAGCCAATGAGGAGGGGGTATCCAGAGAGGAGAGGCTCTTGTGCACATCACTGAATTGTGATGGGGCTCAGGTATGTATTGGGATGGGGGGGCTGCTGCACACAGAAGGTTTTTTTACCTTCATGCAAAGAATTAATTTACAACCACTCAAATATATTTATCTATGCTTAAATAATGTATGATTGCCAAAATGAAGGAAAGTAGATCGGGGAAGGCAGATCACAATCTGTTTGCAGTGACTGAACAGCTCACTTCTAGAGGAATAACCGATACCTGTGACTACCAGTACTGGGTTGTGTCATATATCTGGATAGAAACCTCTGTATACAACATCGGGATCTCTGGACTCTTTGCCCAGGAGTTTCTTTATGCATTGCATGGACTCTATAGGTGCTAAATCATCTATTGTAATATTCTTTACTGATTATAGAAAATCCCCAGCAACTTTGTTTCAGCTGCCTCAAAATACATGGTGTCAGAGCTTAGAGTGTTGGCGTGACCTCCTGTCATGTGACAGTGCTTAGACCCAGCGATTGGCTGCTAGGCTTGAGCACTGCATCATAGAAGGTGCTCACAAGCACCCCCATACACAGAGTATTGGGTCGACTTTGGGCAAGGTGAGAGTGTCTGTTTATCTTATTTTCCTTCTGTCTTTTGCATCATGGGAACTGATGTATTCGTATTACAACTACTACGTGACAATATTACTCTCCATAGATAATAAACATTTGCACTCACTTGCATGGATATTTAAAGGAGATTTATAGTAACAGCATACACTTTTATTTTATAACATCATTCTAATGACAATACAAGCAATAATTATGTTTGACAATGCAGTATAAGCATACCTGAAAAATCTGTCTGCAGGCCATTTCTATCCACACCTTCCTGGATTCCCTGCATGCTTTGCATCTTCTCCTCTGCTCATTCCTTTGGTTTATGTTAAAATATTAAGGACTACATATCCCATGGTACTTTGCTTCCTGCGAGCAATGATTCCTAGCCTGACTCCGCCTCCAGAAACTCCTCCTCTCAGCACCTCTGTAGTTCAGAAGGCAGGCTTTGTGAAATGTGTGACACAGTGGATAGTAAATGTGTGGGATCTTCACAAACCTCAAGATCATTGAAATTAATAGAAGTAGACTACAATTAAAATGCAATGTGGAAATGCATATAGGATTTTACATTTTGACCATAAAAACACTTGAGTGAGGACAAGAAGTAATGTTCACGACTACATGACACAGTCCTCTCATTTTGCCTGTCTGTCATATAATTTGCTACTGTTAGGCTGTGACCAGCTTCAGCATGATTTCCTTTTAAGTATATTGGCTACATGGCTTCTTTTTACCGTATTATGCTTTCAAAGCTTTTTTTAAAATACAGTATATAGTGAGCTAAGGTGCAGGGATAGGAGAGCAAAAGATGCCAATTCATCCCTTTATTGCTGGATTACATAGATTCCTGTGCTAATTAACTGCAGGTAAACCATTGTCTATATCTAATTAACCACAGTGCCCACATAACATCTATACATCAGCAATTAATCGGATGAGTTGGCAGCCTTGTAAGAGAAACATTTATTCTATCTAATTGCTTTTATATTCACTGACATTTTATTATTATTAATTTATTGCCGTCTATATGTGAGTTATTACATCAGCACTGTTGTTTCTAAGATGAGTAAGACAAGCTGTTCTGGCTCAGCCATTGTTCATTTTCAGTGCTGAATATCAAGAGGCTGCTTCTATGTACGAGGGAAGCAGTATGTGGAATGGTTTGCTTGTGTTATGGCAGACTGTGGCTTTGCAGCTGATCCCTTATAACAACACTTATTCTAGTGATTGTGACATGTGAAATAACAGCCATGTAATGTAAGCATTTCTTGTATCTGCTGTTGTCTTGTCTGATGTATATAGTAAAACCAGCTTAAAGGAGAAGTGCAGCTAAAGCTCTTTTGGCTGTACGTCTGTTAATCACTGGAGTTCAGTTATTTCTACACTGCTGTGACCCGTTTTGAGCTGACAGCAGGTTAAAGCCTACTGTCAGCTGACTTCACTCAGCCGGTCCAGGCTGGGGAAAGATCCTGACTCCAAAGTCAGGATCCACCCCAGAGACTGGAGAGGCACCTGGCTCGGCCTCTCAGTGAGCTACTGAGAGTCTGAGCAGACGCTCCCTCCCTCTCTCTCCACAGCCCAGCGTTTCAGTGAGCACAGAGTGGGAAGAGCAGAGAGCGGTGACTGACAGTCACCGCTCTCTGCTGAAAGCGGCTGTGAGAAATCAGCGGTCAGTTGATCGCCCCTATTGGCAGCGGGGGACATATGCAGCATTGGACCGATTCTGCATCCACCTAGGTAAGTATAACTGGGGGAAAAAGAAAAGTCCACACTTCTTTTTTTTAAAGCCAAATATGCATATCAGTGGGTAGAAGAAGACCTGTCTTCCAGGCAATCATCCTTGAATGTATAGGGCCCTAAACGGGAGTACCACACAGTACAGCATTCAGCCCTTTCCAGCTGCAGTCTGCCTTAGACCTTGATAGGCTGCAGGCAGCGGGGCAGGACACTGCCTCTGTCCCTCCTGGGTACATTATAACTGGGGGGGTGCAGAACTAGGCACCCCTGTGTGTATACATTATGACAGAGGGGTTTCTGTTTGTTTGAAAGGTGTGAAACTGATTGGACAGAGGTGAGTGTTGTCCACAAGAGTCTTCTGTAGATAGCCCGGATACGATTGTTGCAGGAGAAGAGTGTGTACAGACATGCAGGAGGAGAGTGTCCAGGCTTGTGTGGCCGTACGCAGAGGTACTCTGACCAGGCTGACACCAGAGAGATATGTGGTCTTTGAGAGCTAGGAAGACTCAACATTTTCCGTGCATCTGTGTGATCCTGAAAACCAGCCCTGTGAGGGTAATGCCTTTGTGTTTATCTGTAGCCAAACCTTTTGTTTTTTCTTTTGTTTTGGACAGAGGGGAAGGATTAGAACTTCAGGTCCAAAACAAGATTCCTTCACTTCCTGTCAGATAAAAAGGTTGCCTGCAGGATTGCAACACAGGAATAACATTCATTTATTTATTCTTTGGTGTTATTATCCACTTCAGCTCTGGAAGGTTTTACCCCTTCACGACTAGGCAATTTTTTTTGCTATTCAGCATTGCACTACTTTAACTGGTAACTGCTTAGTTGTGCAACACTGTAGCCAAATTAAATTTTTATATCATTTTTTTTCACACACAAATAGACCTTTCTATTGGTGGTATATGAGCACCACTGGACTTTTTATTGTTTATTATATTAATGAAAAAAGACCGAAAATGTGGAAAGAAAAACATTTACTTTCTGCTTTAAAACATATCCAATAAAAACATTAGAAAAATCTAATTTCTTCATAAATGTAGGCCAACATGTATTCTGCTACATGTCTTTTGGTAAAAGAAAATCTCAGTAAGTGTATATTGATTGGTTTGCATGAAGATATAGCATCTACAAACTATGGTGCGTGTGTATGTATATATGTAGTGTGTGTGTATATGTGTGTTTGTTTGTGTATGTATGTGTGTGTGTATATATATAAGTGACCACCTCTTATCTCCTGATAAGACATATTGTGTTAAGTCACTCTGCACATGCTCAGTTTGGTGTGTAATGCTAGAGGTTTTTTTTTTTTTTTTCGTGAGAGTGCATGTGATTAGCACAGGACCAATCAGCACAGGACCAATCAGCACTGTCCAGACAGAGGTCAGGGGTTCTGCATCCTCCTAGAGCAAAAAGAAAATTCCTCCCACAAACTTTAAGCAGTGATATGCTGGACACTGATAGAAGTCACAAGACTGCTATATACTGCTGATGAGAAAAGGTGGTATTAGCAGTTTATATTTACTAAAATAATTGAATTTCCATGTTCTTTGTACTGTGTAAATGCAGGGTCCTGGGTTTAGTATCACTTTAGGTGGTTAAACTCATGAACATTCAAACTACACGTAGAAGCATAGCCCACATGCTTGCTGCCAGTTATGTTCCTCAGTCCTCTCTTTTATCAAACTGAGTCTAACTCCATGTTTTTTGTTTTTTAACTTTAAATGGTTTGTTTGGACCAAGCTGGTCACTTGCACATGGAGCAGCTGTCAGTGCTGTATGAAATGTATATAGCCCCAGCTATATGCAGTATACAGCTCTGTAGGCAGCAGCACTCCCCATTCTCGGGACAAATTCGAGTCTGGCTGAGCCCTGCTCTCATTCACGGGAAGCTTTGTATTTTCTGAATGAATACAAGGCTTCCTCTGGCTGGCTGAGGTGGAGAACTTATGTCATTCACCCACATTTTCACCTCAGCCAATCAGGAAGCGTTGTATTCATTCAGAAAATGCAAAGCTTCCTGTGAATGGCTGAGCAGTGCTTTTTTCCGGGAGTAGAACACAGCCCAGCTTGGTCTGAATGAGCTGTTTAAAATTCATTAAATGTGGAGTTAGGCTTTACATGAACCTGCCCAGTACATTCCTGCCTTGCAGGATTTCCCTGCAGGCCCAGGATAGTAGCCAGCCTTGCATGCATGACCCCATCCGGACCCACAGCTGTCAGTAATGAAGCCGTGTACATTAACAAGCACAGACTGGCAGCATTTAGATTGGCAGCTGGTTCCCTCCTATGGGGAGTACATTGAGAGCATTGAACAGTCAGCGGTGACAGGTAAGACGTCTGAGGACTGTGTAATGCAATGATATATATGGACATTATAGCACTGTAGAAAAACGTTGTCCCACCAGGCAAAGTAGGCTATTTGATTCTCTTCTTGCAACTCTCGCCATACTTGTGGCAGCCTTGCCTCTGTTTCTTCAAGTGCCCACTGTCATCTTCTACTTAATAGTCCTCTTTTTTCCAGCACGTTTTTAATAAATGCATTTAACCATAATTATCTGATTAAGCGTGGAGTTAAATTATTTTATTTTTTTTGGTATACCGCAGTCACCCAACACTTTCGTGGCCATGCTAAAATATTTACACAATTTCTGTGTATTTTATGGGGGGGTTTTTTTTGGTAATTAAAATTATAAATATTGGGGGCGCATGCGCGGCCGGCTTAGGGATGACCGCTCCGTGAAGAGAGCTCCGCATCCCCGCAGCCATAACCCGGCACTCACCGATCCCAGCAGCGGCATGGACCTCTCCCCACGCTAATAAGGGGACGCAGGTCTCCACTGGATCCCCAGGGAATATGCCCTGACGCCGCAGATCACCAGGGAACCTGGGAAAGCTGACAAGCTTTTTCCCAGCTCTCAGCCCCTGCAGCCAAGATGGCGCCGGCTCCTCCTCACAGACAGAAGCCTCACAGACGGAACGGAGACAAGAACACACCACAGACCCCAGGCTCAAAGCAGCATTATACCCTGGCGAGTCCTCTCCGCCCCTGTCTCCCACCACAAGTAGCCCTGCTAAGTCCAGACCTAGGCTGGACATAGAAAATCCTCCTGTCACTCAGCCTTCCTATTCTACACTCAATTCTGCTATTTCTGCTCCATCCTTAATAGAAAGTTTTCCTGCTTCAGACCAACCTATCACTGAACTGTCTATGAAAAGTATGCTTCTCTCACTGCGACAAACCTTACATGATGACCTGACGATGACACTATCGCAAATTTCAACAGCGGTACAACAGGACCACCGTATCCGCCATATTGAAAATAAAATGGGGGAAATGTTCGCAGCTCACAACGACCTAATAGACGCATACACCGACCAGGGCACCGACATAGAACAGATTAATCTCAAACTAGCGGATCTTGAAGACCGCTCTAGGCGCAACAATATCAAATTCCGTGAAATCCCAGGAAACATCAATTCAGACGCCATAGTACCATTTTTACAACAGTACATGAAAAACCTCATTCCTTCCCTATCAGATGTAGAACTCGCTATAGATCGTGCGCACAGATTACCAAAACAGTCCTTCCTAACGGCCGCAGTTCCTAAGGACATCCTGGCACGCATCCACTTTTACCATGTAAAAGAAAAAATTATGATACCCGCTAGAAACACTGCCTCACTACCGCCAGACCAAGCGAAGATAAATATCTTCCAAGACTATGATTAAAATATCATCCCTAAATGTTCGTGGCCTCAACTCACCGTTCAAAAGATCTCTACTACAAAAAGAAGCTCGCTCGTTGAAGGCTGATGTCCTATTCCTTCAAGAATCCCACTTTGCCACCAACAAAATCCCCAAATTTCACATACACCATTTTTCTCCAATCTATATAGCAACCAGACCCAAAAAGAACAGCGTCATCACAGCCATTAGAGACTCTCTTCAATACCACTTCATTTCAGAAATTGCAGACCCTCAAGGACGCTACCATATCCTGATATGCAAAATTAATGGAATCCTGTACACCCTGGTCAACATCTATGGACCAAACACCAATTGGCTCCAATTCTACAACAAAATAAATTCCACTATTTCCGCTCAGAAACAAGGCAGACTAATTATAGGAGGAGACTTCAACATTATCGGCAACCCACTCCTGGACTCTTCCTCTAGCAAACGCTCCTCCAAACAATCATTAACGTCTTTCTACACAAAAATTACCTCTACGACATCTGGCGATGCCATCACAGTACGGAAAAAGACTACACCTACTACTCCCTCTCTCAGCTCTCCTACTCCAGAATTGACTTTTTCATCACGGACAAGTGGACAACACACCACATCCTCTGAAATTGGTACCATAACCTGGTCAGATCATGCTCCAATTTCCATCTCCTTAGATCACAATCAACACTCTTCAATATCCCGAATCTGGAGACTTTAACACATTCTTATTGAAGAACCCAGACCACAAAAAACTCATATTGGACGCTCACAATCTGTTTTTTGACATAAATGACTCACCTGAAACATCGATATACACATTATGGTCCACAAATAAGGCGTACATGAGAGGTATCCTTATACAATTAAATTCCCGAATCTCCAAACAGAGAAACCAACAAATCGACGAACTCCTCCTCTCCATTAAAACAAAAGAAGAATTAAGCTAAAAATCCCCCAGCTCTGCAACATCTGCCCAACTCACCACTGACAGAAACAAACTTAGAACCCTCCTGCTCTATAAATATGACCTCAACCTTCAAAAACCAAAAACTACATTCTACTCCCTTCGCAACAAAGCCAACTCCTTACTAATCAAAATGATTAAACAACGACGACTAAGAAATAAAATATCTTCAGTTTATCATCCATCCTCACGATCCCTAACCACAAACCCGCAGGACATAGCTAGTGCCTTCGCGACCTATTACCAACAACTATACAACCTTAAAGACGACCCCAACACCATTCAACCAACACCTACGTCCATACAACAATTCTTCCACACAATTAAACTTCCTCAACTTTCCTCAACCCAACTTGACGACATATCAACTCCGATCACTCCCACTGAAATAGAATCCACCATTAAAACACTTCCTCCAGGAAATGACGGTTATATAAACGAGTACTACAAACAATTTGCCTCTAACCTATCGCCATATCTGACAAGACTCTTCAACCATGCGGCCACCACTGGCACATTCCCCAAAGACATGCTACAATCAACAATAACCACAATACCAAAACCTGGCAAAGATCCACAGTTTGTCCAAAATTATAGACCAATTTCCCTACTTAACAGACGTCAAACTCTATGCAAAAATTATAGCATGCAGACTACTCCCCTATCTCCCCACTTTGATACACCCAGACCAAGTAGGATTCATACCAGGCTGCCAGGCACCTGACGCTACTAGAAGACTCATATCCCTCATCCATCACTTAGAACACACCAAACAACCCTCATTGCTTTTATCACTGGACGCTGAAAAAGCATTCGACCGTATACACTAGTTATTCTTGCACATGACCTTTCAGAAATTTGGCATCACAGGTTGGATGTTAACAGCCATTTTAGCACTGTACTCCCTCCCATCAGCCAGAGTATTAACGGACGGAACACTATCAGACCCCTTTTGATATTACCAATGGCACCAGACAAGGTTGCCCCCTATCTCCGGTCATATTTGCATTGCTTATTGAACCCCTAGCCTCTAAACTTCGAGACGACCCACTGTTCACTGGCATACGATACCTTAACACTGAGCACAAAATCAGCCTATTAGCAGACGACATCATACTGATGATTACCAACCCAGCCAAATCCCTCCAAACAATACGTACCCATCTTCAACAATATATGATGGTATCCTACTATAAACTAAACGAGCCCAAATCCTCAATTTTAAACCTCCACACACCATATCTCACTCAACTATCCCTTGCTAAACAATTTCTTTTCACTTGGGAAAAAAATAATATCCCATATTTAGGAATCAAGCAACAGACCAGCTATTTTCCTTGAACCACAAACAATTACTTAAAACTATACCCCAAGTAATTGCCAACCTTCGTACCTCAGAACTATCTAAATTAGGCAGGGTGGCGACATTAAAAATGCTCATCCTACCGAAAATGCTCTATATTTTCCGCACACTCCCAATACCGGTCCCCAATACTTTCTTCTCCAAACTCCAATCGATATTCACCAGATTCCTATGGAATTCCAAAAAACCTAGATGTACCACCAATCTCTTAATCAAACCACCCTCCAAAGGAGGCACTGGACTTCCACACCTTAAATCCTACTATAATGCCACTCTCCTGGACCAAATATATTTTTGGTGGCACCCAACCAGAGAAAAGTCCTGGTCCACAATGGAAACTTCACCTTTTTTTCCCACTTAAACCACACTATCTACTCTTAACTACAATATTCTCGCAAACGACCTATTACTTAAAGCACCCATGTATCCAAGCCTCCCTTCAAGCTTGGAAAGATCTCTTATCCACAGATTACGCAGACTCCAAACAACTCCAGACCCCACTCAACATATTACATTCCATTACACCCTCCCTAGATTTAACCCAGTGGGAAAAACGAAACATACATCATATAGCAGATCTTTACAAAAATCACATCCTGCACTCATTTCATTATCTCCAAGCCACATTTAATCTCCCTACTGCTGAATACTTCACCTACCTACGAATCACACACTGCATCCAAACAAACAACATACCCCATACCATAAGAATCCCGGCTACGGCCTACACTTATTTCTCCAGACCACATTACCCAAGTAAAGGCATCTCTACCTTCTACAAATATTTAACGGACCTGCAATTTACTTTAAAATTTACCTCTTTATCCAATTGGGAAAAAAACCTTAGCAGAAACTATTCCAACTCACACATGGACTACCGCATTTAAATCCACCTACAAATCCTCACTGCAACTCACATTGGGAATCCTACTTGAAAATACTTCATCAGTGGTACCTAACCCCTACCAAACTAGCCATTTTCTACCCAAATCATCCCCCTTCTTGCTGGCGACAATGCGGGGACATAGGCTCCACTCTTCACAAACTATGGTCCTGCAAATCTATTAAATGTTTTGGGAATAGTATATTCCGACTCATAACCGAAGTTTCCAAAATAACGACAACTCCTAATCTGGCATTTACACATCGGGATTAACAATTTCCCTTGTACCGCCCGTACCATCATTGTCCACATACTTTTTGCAGCTAAACTACATATAACCTGATTATGGAATACAACCTCAGCTCCTTCCCTTCAATCACTAATTTCAGATCTCAACGTCGAATACGAAATGGAAAAAAGACTGGCCATCAATAACTCCACCCAAAAGTTTAATCCCTTATGGTCTAACTGGTTACAAAACCCTAACTGCTCCATAAGCCCCTGATACCTTACAATCAATCGCTCTACTTATCCACGTCAGACTGGTACTCCTTCCCTATTCTACCACAAGTTCTCCCCCCCTCCCCGCTACCCTCCCCCTATTATTCTCCCCCTGTTTATTACCCCCTTACTACTCACTACTCCTCACGGTTCAGTCCACCCCTAGCATACCTCTGATGTCTATGCAGTAACTTTATTTCCAACCCTAGCCGAAAGGTGGGGTAACATCTTAATACAGCTGTATTGTATGCTTACATTTATACTGAACCAAATGTTTTCTCCCTGTTAAATTTTTTAAAAATGATCAATAAAAATTTATTGAAATTAAAATTATAAATACAAATGCATTATAAAAATTACAAATGAAGGTAATTATTGTTGCTCAGTGATTTGAAGAGCCTAAATGTCAAAATTGATGATCCCAATTGAAAGAGAGTATAACTAAAGGCAAAACTTTTTTTTTTTTTGTTTTTTCCTAGTTTTGGATAGAGGGGATATGGATTAGAATTGCTGTCTATGCTCCCTGTTGCAAAGATTCACCCTCTGTTTGTCCTGTTAACCATTATCATTGAAAGTGAAAGTAAAAGAAACTCCAAATTTTGGATTTTGTCCCCAGAAAAGTAATAGAGGGGAAATCTTCCAATGTGAACACTAGTTCTGGTGACCTAGGTGGCCACAAGGAATTCCCTTAATTTGCAGAGATTTTCTCTCCCTTCCTGTTTGGCTATAGGACAGGAAGTGAAGGGAAATCTCCCCAATGGGACACAAATGGCAAAAAATAAACTGACTGGGGTTATAACCCCTTACTCTATCCAAAATGAAAAAAAATGCCTATAGTAAGTCTTGATTTTTGGTCAAAAGTGTTTTCAAAGAATGACACTAGATGGCTCTGTTTCACTGTCCTCGAAGCTGAATGGCTGTATTCTGTTTCTATGAATGCTTCAGATTTCGTTGTCCGTTTAATACTCGGTGTTGATGTCTGCTTCATCGCTGTTCATCTTTTCTACAACATCGCAGTAATATTTCACCATTGATGGAGAAGTGTCAGCCTGCCTAGGTGGCTGAATTATCACAGTGATGTAACGAGATATGCAGCTGTGAAATATCACTGCCACATGGAGAGAAAAGACTGAGAGAAGAGCAGGGAGGCTTTAAAAGGAGGCATGCAAATAATGAATATAAAAAAATGCACACATAAAGCAACATTTTACATCTGAGAGGTTACATGGATTTTTGCAACAAAAAGTGTCAGGTTTTTTTCTTGTTTTTTTTTTTTTTTGTTTTTTTTTCTTTGGGAACGCTTTGGTGTTAACCTCTGCATCCATTAACACAGTTTTAGTTCCAAAGTGTAATGTGAAGCTGGCCAGCAGCAGGACATTTTTAATAAGATAAAAAGCCGAACTGGTGTATGGGTGTAACAGCCTGTAGCTTTCCATTCAAGCCAGATGACTGAAAACTAATCGAAAAAGTTTCTTATGGAAACACTAACCTTAAAGTAGAGCTGAAGGTAAAACAATGTTTTCCCATTTTGAGTAGCATGAAAGCATCTTAAAGCCTCTACCAGGTTTTTTTTTTCATTACAGTAGCTGTGCCATGTGTTCCATGTGTTTCCTCCTGTTAATGTCAATTAATTGTCATTTTACGAACGTTGTGAATTCTTGGCTTTACAGTGATGGTCGGTTGCTGCAGCCAGCTCAGGTCTGTGACATATTGAAGGGAGTGATACTAGTGATATGTTACTTCATGATGCACTATGTGGACTACTCCATGATGTACCACCTCATCAGAGGACAGTCCGTCATCAAGCTTTATATCATCTACAACATGCTTGAGGTAAGTGCTGGTCTATCATTCATTTCCATTCTGTGTGTCAGGCTGGCCATACATTATACAATTTTCTTGTACAATTTTCCTTTACCCCAGTCATAGACTGTTCAAATCTCTGCTGGTTCAGTAAAGGCCGGCTGAAATTCGAACCACGTATGGCCAGGCAGATTGTACCCAAGTTGATCAATCGATCAACTTGGGTACAACTTGCCTGTTGGATTTTACGTTCAATTATTGCTAGTGTTTATTATAGCCGCCAGCAGTAATCCGTGTGTTCTCCTGACAGGGATGGCTTTCCCTACCAAGAGAACACAGTGGCTCTGCAGGAGGGATTCCCCCACCAACATGGACTGTGTTGATGGGGGAATCAAAGCGATTTTTTTTCCTACAACCCGTGGTTGCAGGAAAGAAAATCGCTCCATCTATGGCCTGCTTTAGATTTACCAAACCATATAACATGACGTCAAACAAACACTTTCCGTTTGTCTGCAGTCAGGCAGGCCTTTGCACTATATGGTTGAAAGTAAATCTAAAGGAAATTGAACAAGAATATTGTACAATGTATGGCCAGCTTTAGTGTGTAACATATTGCTGTTTATCACTTCAAGGGTATCTTTAGCTGATGTGTTTATCTGTGTTCTCTGCAGCATTTTGTCAAGTACATATGTGTTTTTATTTAGTTTTGCCATGTAACTAAAATATCTTCACCACAAATCTATACACCACAGGGACACCCAGACTTGTTTTTTAGGGGTCAAAGACCTCATGAAATTTAAAAAAAAATCCTGCAGTCCTAGTTTGAGAGATACATCTCATAAGGTAGGCATGGTGTGTTGGTTTAGGCCCTGGCACATTGATTTATACATACCTGTAGAGGTTGGCACACAGATGATTTGAAAGCGGACAGTTGCTGGTCATTCCTAGCACCCTCTTAGTTTTCTAGGTGTGAATACAGTGTATTAACTTGCATATTTCGGTGCACATTGTGACATGTTGAAACACACCTAAAGTTTAAGCTCATTCTTTTTTTTTTTTTTCTTTTTTTTTTTTGTTTTGTTATAAGCGAAGATACAACCAAAAAGAGGCAGCATGCTCTTGTATCATGATGCAGTTCTGATACGGTTACTTCAACAGTGGCAGTAGAAGTGGTGTCTCTGTTAAAGGGCAGGATCTGTGTAGGCAAAGCTATTGATCAGCTAGTTTTGTTGAGTGTCGTTTGATAATGGCCTCGTATCCTACCATTACCGCTATGTTTGGGTGCCAGCTAATCGTTCTCTCAGAGCTGCTGATATTAAGTGCTGTTGCTCCTGCCACAGTCACCTAGATTGGATACAGCCTATTGTGGCAGTACAAAGAGTCAAAGGATGATGCAGATGACAGTTCGGGTCAGTGGTGAGTAGTGAGAAGTTTTGGTTACTCTAATCTATGATCAGTCTCAGGTACTTTTAGGTCCCATTCCATTTAGACTTTAAAGTGGAACTAAACTCTCTCAATTAACATTACATATTTTTAATCCTTGTGCTGCTAGCTTGTAAATAGATTGGAAGGTATATTATATCTACTTGTTGTATACTTTTTTTTTTTTTCTTTTTTTCTTTTACATTTCTTCAGTTGCTTTCTGAAGGCCAAAATGATGTCATACATTCCAGAAGTTTTCATAGGCATTTTAATTTATTTCATCTGGAAGAGGAGAGGAGGGGCATTCTTAGCTAATCACACCCTCCTGTCTTCATGCCAGCTAAGGGAAGATGGATTCTAGGAAGTAAATGCTACATGAATACTCTGCCCTTACACATGATGGCTGTGGCTAAAAAGTGTTTTCTAAACAAAGCATGGAGACATGGATGGGTGGTGGAATTGAATATGGGTGTAAGTTGTAACAGTTATGAAATATGATCCTTTACAGGACAAGTTCACCTTCAGGAACATGTTACACGTTCCACTTTATTTTTATGGTGGAACATGTAGCATGTTCCCACTCCTGCAGCTCTCCCCCCAATTACCCCCCCTTACAGAAGGCTGGGGATCTTTATTTATATAAATGCACATTTTTTTAAATTTTTTTTTTATTTTTACCTGCAAATCATTGTGCATTTATCTTTTTTTAAAAAAGGTGAACTTATCCTTTGGTAACCCGCACCAAAAAAGAAAAGAACAAAATGGGGTCCGCGAGCGGTTTAAATCATAATGTGCTTGTATGCACCGCATACTTGCACATTATGACAGACTTCCCTGAAAACTAAGCCCTTCAACGGTGAACTATCACAGGTCCTGGTGCTTTCATCTTCATCCAGTCTTCCTTCCCGGGTTTGCAGGCATCGGCTGTATGAATGGCTGAGCCGCATTGACGTCATGGCCGTGGCACAGAGTTCTGAATGGATGACACAGTCCATTCAGAGCCCAGTGCGCATGCATCAGTGATGTCACTGGCTGCTGCTAAAGTAAATATCTCCTAAACGGTGCATGTTGAAGAGATATTTACTGTACCTATAGGTAAAAATCAACATTGTGACTTTACTACAACTTTAAGAGAAATAAGTAGGTTGCAATTGCTGGCCTTTTCCTTTTGGAAATACTAGTTTTCCTGTCTGCTATGCTCGAAGTCTTAGTCACTGCCTGAAACAAGCATGCAGCCACTGAAGTCAAAACGCCTGGTATATATATTGTATAGAATTACTCCAGGATCAATTAGAGAGTTCTTAACAAAATCCACTGGATCAGCTGGGCAGCCAAGCAAGCAGTATTTCAGATTGACAGCTCACACATTTTACAGGTCAGGTTTTCTTTAAAGAGAGGAAATTTTAATGCTGGAGCCTGAGATTCTAAAAACAATTTTAACTAGTTAGTCACTTGTATGTATACTTTGTTAGTCTTCATAGGTACACGTCCTTATCAGTGTTCCCAGATGGTACTCTGTCTTTATTCCAGGTTGCAGATCGCCTCTTTTCATCTTTTGGACAAGATATTTTGGATGCTTTGTACTGGACAGCTACTGAGCACAAAGAGAGGAAGCGAGCTCATCTTGGTGTCATCCCTCATTTCTTCATGGCTGTGTTGTATGTCTGTATCCTTTCATTTCTGCAGTCACACATTTAAAGGAATGTTACTTTGATTAACTTTGGTTGTTTTGTAGTGCATTAACAGACTATATTCTTTTTCTATTTGATATATAAATGCAGTTTTTGTCACATTCAGGAAATAGCTATTCACTAAGCCCTGTTCACACCAATGCGATTTGTCATGCAGTTTGACAGTTTGGACCCTATTTTTGCCTATGGAACCGTTCAAATCTGTGCGACTCTGACTTTGAAAAAGGTTCCCGCATTATTTTTGGCAATTTTCATGTGCGACTTGCAAGCCGCACATGAAATTGCACTGACCAGTGACTATGAAATCACACTACTTCAAGTGAAGTAGCGTGATTTGAAAGCTGAATTCAGTGTGAACCAGGGCTTAAAGGTTTCAGCATTTTATATTTATAAAATTTAAATTGTTTCTTTTTAGAGTGTGCTTGTCAGGTATTCATAGTACAGATAGACAATTTAACGGACACGTCAATACATAGGCATATGCGGCTTGTGTGACCCAGCTGGTCACAATCTGTTTAATTACATTTATGCATTTTGAGGGGTGTGTATGTATGTATGTGTGTGTGTGTGTGTGTGTGTGTGTGTGTATATATGTATATGTGTGTGTGTGTATATATGTATATGTGTATGTGTGTGTGTGTGTATGTATGTGTGTATATATATATATATATATATATATATATATATAATTTATTATTGTATTTTTTTTTACATTGAATGTGGAAATTATTTTGGACAATCTTGTATATTCACAGCATCTGTTTATTCTAGTTCAGTATATATTAGCCAAGTGCATTTAATCTTTTCAGCATTTTAAGGGATAGGGTCACCTTTTAAAAAAAAAAAAAAAAGAATTTTTTTACAGGTAAAAAAATGTGCATTTATTATTTTTGTCTGCAGGAGCCTGGAAAGCATTGCACCAGCGATCAGCAGATCTACTGACAGGAAGAATGAATGAACTAACAGAGCTTCACAGCGCTGTGGTAGTTCATTGAGGACTACAAGTTGGCAACCGTTAAGGCTGTCGGGACTTGTAGTCTCTCATTCACAGATGACTGTGAATAAGTGATGTGGCATGTGGGCAGAGCCTGGCACGGCTGCAGGTTTTTACATTTGACAGCTAGCGAGAAGATCCCCGCTAGCTCTCAAAGCAGGGATCAGGGAGGGGGATCGGGGGCCAGTCTGATCATAAAATATTACACCTTGAATATGGGTTTAACATGTTGCGAAAGGTGAACTTCAACACCTGTCACGTATAAATCCACTTTTTTTTGCCTATATATATATATATATATATATATATATATATATATATATATATATATATATATATATATATATATATATATATAGCTATAAACCATCACTGACAAGAATTTTCCTTTGCAGAGTTAGCACAGGAAACAGCACTTAGGTGTTTAAGTTTTCCTTGACATTATTGCTGTGTAATCTGTGTGGATACTTTCCTTAACCTTTTCATTCATAGTTTTACATGCAATCCTAATACTAGTGCAAGCCACAACTCTCAATGTGGCCTTCAACTCTCACAACAAGTCCTTGCTGACCATTATGATGTCCAACAATGTAAGTGTTTTGAGTGAGGTGGATGCTGAAGCTGTGTTTACAGTGGAACTTTACAGTATAACTAGAGGCAATTTTCTTTTTTTTAATTTTTGGTAGAGTTCAGGGGGATTTGAACATCGGTCAGGTTTTTTTTTATACTGTCCCTGCTGGGGAGATTCACCCTCACTGTTTGTTATGTTTACCGTTAACAGTGAAAGACAATCCAAAATTTTGGGTTGCCCCCAGAAATGGTAATAGAGGGAAAAGCTGCCAATGGGTACTTTAGTTCTGGTGACAACAAGAGATTCCCTCACTTTGGAGATATTTCCTCTCACTTCCTGTTTTGGCTATCAGACAGGAAGTTAAGAGAAATCTCTCCAATAAAATACAGATGGCAAAAAAAAAACTGATGGGAGTTATATCCCTCCCTTTCTGTATTCAAAATTAAAACAAAGTTTTGCCTTTAGTTCTACTTTGACTATAACAGTGTAAAATTATATAATATTTTCTATAAGGAATATACAGTTGTGTTCAAAATAATAGCAGTCAGACATCACTAACCTGATCAATCACTGTTTTTGGTAGAAATGATATTTCTACATGGCAAATAATTTACTAGCAGGTGTAGTAAAGTAATAGAAATCCAACAGACCCAACAGTCATGACATGCATGCTGCTGATTCTGTGTAATTGAATCACTAATTGAAAGGGGCATGTTCAAAATAATAGCAGTGTGGAGTTCTATTAGTGAGGTCATTCATTCTTTGAAAAACAGGTGGCAAGTATTGCCCTTATTTAAGGAAGGAAGGCAGCAAGTGTTGTACATGCTGGTTACAGTGCATTTCTCTCTGAAATTCTGAGGAAAATGGGTCGTTCCAGACATCGTTCAGAAGAACAGCGTACCTTGATTAAAAAACTTATTAGAGAGGGGAAAACGTATAAAGAAGTGCAGAAAATGATAGGCTGCTCAGCTAAAATGATCGCAAATGCTTTAAAATGGCAACCAAAACCTGAAAGACGTGGAAGAAAGCGAAAAACTACCATTCAAATGGATAGAAGAATAGCCAAAATGGCAAGGACTCAGCCAACAATCAGCTCCAGGAAGATCAAAGAAGGTGTAAAGTTCCCTGTGAGTACTGTTACAATTAGAAGACGCCTATGTGAAGCTAAGCTATCTGCAAGAAGCCCCCGCAAAGTCTCACTGTTGAAAAAAAGACGTGCTGAAGAGGTTACAGTTTACAAAAGAGCACATTGACTGGCCTAAAGAGAAATGGCGCAACATTTTGTGGACTGATGAAAGTAAGATTGTTCTTTTTGGGTCTAGTGGCCGGAGACAGTTTGTCAGACGACCCCCAAACACTGAATTCAAGCCACAGTACACTGTGAAGACAGTGAAGCATGGTTGCGCAAGCATCATGATATGGGGATGTTTCTCATACTACGGTGTTGGGCCTATTTATCGCATACCAGGGATCATGGATCAGTTTGAATACATCAGAATACTTGAAGAGGTCATGCTGCCTTATGCTGAAGAGGAAATGCCCTTGAAATGGGTGTTCCAACAAGACAACGACCCCAAACACACCAGTAAACGTGCAACATTTTGGTTCCAGACCAACAAGATTGACGTTATGGAGTGGCCAGCCCAATCCCCGGATCTTAATCCAATAGAAAACTTGTGGGGGTGACATCAAAAATGCAGTTTCTGAGGCAAAACCAAGAAATAGAGAAGAACTGTGGAATGTAGTCCAATCATCCTGGGCTGGAATACCTGTTCACAGGTGCCAGAAGTTGGTTGACTCCATGCAACACAGATGTACAGCAGTTCTCAGAAACAGTGCTTATACAACTAAATATTAAGTGATTCAAAGGAAAGCAAAATCTTCAAACATTTTTCAGTTTATATAGTGAATGTTTGAGTTTGTAAAGAAGAATACAAACACTGCTATTTTTTTGAACAGTCTAATATTCACTTTTCTTCAATTTTTTTAGAGGAACAACACAAATTTGATATATTTTTCTTCATGTTTTGATTTGGAATAGAATGTGTAGAGTTCCCAATGCATTTGTGTGTATGGAAATAAAAGCTATTAGGATTTTGAGCTTTATTCACTTTTTTCAATGCACTGCTATTATTTTGAACACAACTGTGCATGCCTCATTAAAAATCATACTTGCCAACTTTGAATAGTTATTGGTTTCAGCACTGCTCTGTTTCTTATTGGCTGGATCCTCCATATTGCCAAACATCAGGGAGAGCAGTCATTTTGTTTTTTGATAGGTTTCTGTACCTCTTCACAACTTTGTATACATTATTCTTTAGTATGAACTGTGGTTGTGTATGTCTGCTGTTCAAGAGTGGGAACCTGTAAGTTGCTGCACATTCCTGGGATGCTAAGTTATTCAGACCAGATGCACACAGCTTCTGAGGCAGAAGGCACCCGGCGATCTCTGAGGATTTCTGATGGGGGGAGAGACCTGTATGTAAACAATACAGATCTATCCCCTGTCAGCTCCAGCATGTTGCTTTGTATGACTCTGCATAGCAGAGCCATACAAAACACTGTGCTTACAGTGAAACACAGCACACATCCGCATCGTAAAACAGCACACAGTTAACCTTTTGATCACCCCACATGTTAACTCCTTCCTTCCCAGTGTCATTAGTACAGTGTCAGTGATTTTTATTAGCACTGATCACTGTATTGGTGTCACTGGGGATGACCGTGACACCAAGTATCCCCACCCCCCCAAGTAAGAATGCCCTCCGCAGTCCTATAAGTCACTGCTGGCCGCCATTGGTAAAAAAAAAAATTCCGCTATATATACCGCCATTTGTACACGCTATAACTTTCACGTAAACCAATTAATTTACACGCATTGGGATTTTTTTTAGCAAAGACAGGGAGCAGAATGCACTTTAGCCTACATTAAGGATGAAATTGGATTTTAAAATTTTTTTTTTTTTTTTTTTACTGGATATGTTTTATAGCAGAAAGTCAAAAATAGTTATTTGTCAAATTGTCAGTCTTCTTTTGTTTTTATTAAGCAAAAAATAGAAAACACACAAGCAATCAATTACCATTGAAAGACAGCTCTATTTGTGGGAAGAAAAGGGCGTAAATGTCATTTTGGTGCAGCATTGCATGACCGTGCAATTGTCAGTTAAAGTAATGCAGTGCCATATCGCAAAAAATGGCCTGGTCAGGAAAGGGGGTAAATCCTCTGGAGGGCAAGTGGTTAAAGTCAAAGTCCATCCTCACCTTTTTCCGTCCCATCAGTTTCTACCCCTGGTGCTTGGTGAACTCAGATTTTTTTATTCCAGGGCTTTGCAGCATGCACACTTTGTCTGCAGACCCCCAACCTCACAAGAACGATGGACCGTCTTAGACATGCCTTTGGGCCATCAGTCACTGCTGCTGCAATTTGATGGTGCACACAACTTCCACAGAGCCAGTTTCATCTGGATGAAAAAAGACTGCCAGGTTGGAGGTATAAAAATATAGACTGCTGCAAACTAGAATTCAACTTCAGCTCCTGGTTCTACTTCTCTCTTGGCAGCAGTGTATCCTGTCATCCCTCCTACTTTACTTTTATCCCCGCATATCTGACCATTTGTGCTAGTGTCTGCCTTGTTCCTCCACTCACTTGGCAGCTGTTTGACTGTCATCAGTAGACCTGGCTCTTATGGGAATTCCTCACTGATCTGCTGAAAACAAATTCTCGGTGCAGTGAGGCAAACAAGAGAGAACTGAGGCTGTGCAGAGGAGCCTGAAAACTGTAAGTAATACTTAAAGGCAAATTTGTCTATTACATTTTGCATTAAATGTTACAGGACAAAACAAAAGGAATAATAACATGCAGTCAGGTCCATAAATATTGGGACATCGACACAATTCTAACATTTTTGGCTCTATACACCACCACAATGGATTTGAAATTAATCTAACTGCAGACTGTTAGCTTTAATTTGAGGGTATTTACATCCAAATCAGGTGAACGATGTAGGAATTACAACAGTTTGCATTTGTGCCACCCACTTGTTAAGGGACCAAAAGTAATGGGACAGAATAATAATTATAAATCAAACTTTCACTTTTTAATACTTGGTTGCAAATCCTTTGCAGTCAATTACAGCCTGAAGTCTGGAACGCATAGACATCACCAGACGCTGGGTTTCATTCCTGGTGATGCTCTGCCAGGCCTCAACTGCAACTGTCTTCAGTTCCTGCTTGTTCTTGGGGCATTTTCCCTTCAGTTTTGTCTTCAGCAAGTGAAATGCATGCTCAATCGGATTCAGGTCAGGTGATTGACTTGGCCATTGCATAACATTCCACTTCTTTCCCTTAAAAACTCTTTGGTTGCTTTTGCAGTATGCTTTGGGTCATTGTCCATCTGCACTGTGAAGCAGCGTCCAATGAGTTCTGAAGCATTTGGCTGAATACGAGCAGATAATATTGCCCGAAACACTTCAGAATTCATCCTGCTGCTTTTGTCAGCAGTCACATCATCAATAAATACAAGAGAACCAGTTCCATTGGCAGCCATACATGCCCACGCCATGACACTACCACCACCATGCTTCACTGATGAGGTGGTATCTTAGGATCATGAGCAGTTCCTTTCCTTCTCCATACTCTTCTCTTCCCATCACTCTGGTACAAGTTGATCTTGGTCTCATCTGTCCATAGGATGTTGTTCCAGAACTGTGAAGGCTTTTTTAGATGTCGTTTGGAAAACTCTAATCTGGCCTTCCTGTTTTTGAGGCTCACCAACGGTTTACATCTTGTGGTGAAACCTCTGTAATCACTCTGGTGAAGTCTTCTCTTGATTGTTGACTTTGACACACATACACCTACCTCCTGGAGAGTGTTCTTGATCTGGCCAACTGTTGTGAAGGGTGTTTTCTTCACCAGGGAAAGCATTCTTCGGTCATCCACCACAGTTGTTTTCCGTGGTCTTCCGGGTCTTTTGGTGTTGCTGAGCTCACCGGTGCGTTCCTTGTTTTTAAGAATGTTCCAAGCAGTTGTTTTGGCCACGCCTGTTTTTGCTATCTCTCTGATGGGTTTGTTTTGTTTTTTCAGCCTAATGATAGCTTGCTTCACTGATAGTGACAGCTCTTTGGATCTCATCTTGTGAGTTGACAGCAACAGATTCCAAATGCAAATAGCAAACATGAAATGAACTCTGGACCTTTTATCTGCTCATTGTAATTGGGATAATGAGGGAATAACACACACCTGGCCATGGAACAGCTGAGAAGCCAATTGTCCCATTACGTTTGGTCCCTTAACAAGTGGGAGGCACATATGCAAACTGTTGTAATTCCTACACCGTTCATCTGATTTGGATGTAAATACCCTCAAATTAAAGCTGACAGTCTGCAGTTAAAGCACATCTTGTTAGTTTCATTTCAAATCCATTGTGGTGGTGTATAGAGCCAAAAATGTTAGAATTGTGTTGATGTCCCAATATTTATGGACCTGGCTGTATACTTACAAGTAAATATACGGAGATCACGAGTGTGGAGGTGATGCGCGAGAATAAGTGCAAGTAGTTCCATACAACAAAAAGATGACAGGATTAGAGATGAGCGAAGTATTCAAAAATTCGATTCGACTGATTCGGCGAATTCGTGGAAAAATTTTGATTCGAGTCGAATATATTCGCTGCGAATTTAATTTATAAAAGGGTGTTTCTAGGCTTCAGAGAGCCTTTATATTAGTGCAGAACACTGTACCTTTAATTTAAATGCCCTTGGAGTCTGCTGGGGAAGAGAAATAATACTGACAGTCAGTATGACATGCAGATGAGTGCCGTCGATCTTAGAATCACCGCACACTTCACTCATTTGGGCAGTCACGGGGCCAAAACCAGAGTGTGGAGCCACAGTGTGGCGGTGGAGGCAGCAGCAATGGGAGGCCATACAGCACCCTATGACAAAAATGGAAACCACCAGCAGTGTGAGGAGACCTGAAAGTGGCACATGGCAGAGTGTGGCGATGGAGACAGCAGCAATGGGAGGCCGTACAGGGACCCATGACACACTCTGGACCTGGCAGCAGCATGAGGAGGCGGTACAGGGGCCCATGACAGATTACGGGCCTGGCAGCAGCATGAGGAGTTGGTACGGGGGCCCATGGCAGATTACGGGCCTGGCAGCAGCAATGGGAGGCCGTACAGGGACCCATGACACACTCTGGACCTGGCAGCAGCATGGGGAGGCGGTACAGGGGCCCATGACAGATTACGGGCCTGGCAGCAGCATGAGGAGTCGGTACGGGGGCCCATGACACACTCTGGACCTGGCAGCAGCATGAGGAGGCGGTACAGGGGCGCATGACAGATTACGAGCCTGGCAGCAGCAACTTGGACAGGAGGACATTCAGCTTCTGCACCGTCGGGTGCGTGCTCGCAAACTGTTGTCTCTTGGAAACGGATTCCAAGAAAGACTGCTGACGGAATCCGTGAAGAGGAGTAGCAGGAGAAGGAGCATCTGAACGAGCGGAATATGCCAACAAGCGACAACAGGGGCCCATGACAGATTACGGGCCTGGCAGCAGCATGAGGAGTCGGTACGGGGGCCCATGGCAGATTAGGGGCCTGGCAGCAGCTATGGGAGGCCCGTAATCTGCCAGCACCCTATGACAAAAAATGGAACCCACCAGCAGTGTGAGGAGACCTGAAAGTGGCACATGACAGAGTGTGGCGATGGAGACAGCAGCAATGGGAGGCCGTACAGGGACCCATGAGAGACTCTGGACCTGGCAGCAGCATGAGGAGGCGGTATAGGGGCCCATGGCAGATTAGGGGCCTGGCAGCAGCTATGGGAGGCCCGTAATCTGCCAGCACCCTATGACAAAAAATGGAACCCACCAGCAGTGTGAGGAGACCTGAAAGTGGCACATGACAGAGTGTGGCGATGGAGACAGCAGCAATGGGAGGCCGTACAGGGACCCATGAGAGACTCTGGACTTGGCAGCAGCATAAGGAGGCGGTATAGGGGCCCATGGCAGATTAGGGGCCTGGCAGCAGCTATGGGAGGCCCGTAATCTGCCAGCACCCTATGACAAAAAACGGAACACACCAGCAGTGTGAGGAGACCTGAAAGTGGCACATGTTTGGGGCATGATTCATGGCGGATTTAGTCAGTTGTGTCAGGAACTGGTGGTTTGAAATCCAGACTAATCCACGCCTGATTCATTTTCACAAACGTGAGTCTCTCCACACTTTGGGTGGACAGTCGTGTCCTCCGCGGAGTTGCAATACCTCCTGCCGCACTAAACACGCGCTCCGGTGCCACGCTACTGGCCGGGCATGACAGCCTTTCAAGGGCAAATTCAGCTAGTTGGGGCCAAAGGTCAAGTTTCGTTGCCCAGTAGTCAAGGGGATTGCCTACCTCGGTTGGCAGGGTGCTGTCCAAGTAGGCCTAAGCCTGTTGTTTGAGGTCCTGCTCCAGGTCCACCTGATGCTGCTGCTGCTGCTGCTGCGGCTGGTTAGTAGTTTCCTCACTGCGCTGGTGAAGAAAGCTACTCATCATCGACTGCAGACTGAGGCAGCTGCTGCTGGTGGAGCTGCCACTGCTCCTACCACCCCACCCCTCCCCTGCTGCCATGGCAGCGGAACGCGAGCGCACAGGGCCCACAGTGTCTGAGGATGGACGTTGGCGCAGACAGGCAGAGACCAGCTGACTACATAGGTGGTTTTTATAGTACGTTATTTTGGCCTCCCTCTCAGCAGGTGTGAAAAAGGCCACCATTTTTGAACGGTAGCGAGGGTCCAACAAGGTGGACAGCCAAAAGTCATCCCTCTGTCTGATGGTTATTATTCGGCTGTCGGTACGCAAGCAAGCGAGCATGCTATGGGCCATTTGTGCCAAGGAATGCGAGGGACTCCCTGCCTCCATCTCCACAGCATGCTGCCACGGTGCGTCTGGGTCCTCTGTCTCCTCTTCCTCCTCCTCTACCAGATGCTCCTGCTCCTCCACTCCTGTCCGCTGAGTGGAAAAACCACCCATTTCACTCAATAATTCCTGAGCACCAATGTCCTCCTCTACCTCCTCCTCTTCTTCCTGTCCTGCCCCCACAGGGGTCATGTGGCGTTGAGATCTGTGCGCCACGTCTACCGCACCCTGACCAGCCATTGTTAACAGCATTTGTTCCAGGACGTGCAACAGAGGAATGACGTCGTTCATCCCATAGTCCTGCCGACTCACGAATAGCGTGGCCTCCTCAAAGGGCCTGAGCAAGCGCAGGTGTCACGCATGAGCTGCCAATGGCTGACATCTAAGTTACACAGGGACTACCTTTATCCGCTTTTAACATCAGGAAATCTGTGATGGCCTTTTGCTGTTCGTAAATGCGGTCTAACATATGTAGGGTTGAATTCCACCTTGTTGCAACGTCACAGCATGAGGAGTCGGTACGGGGGCCCATGGCAGATTACGGGCCTGGCAGCAGCAATGGGAGGCCCGTAATCTGCCAGCACCCTATGTCAAAAAATTCAACACACCAGCAGTGTGTGAGGAGACCTGAAAGTGGCACATGGCAGAGTGTGGCGATGGAGACAGCAGCAATGGGAGGCCGTACAGGGACCCATGAGAGACTCTGGACCTGGCAGCAGCATGAGGAGGCGGTATAGGGGCCCATGGCAGATTAGGGGCCTGGCAGCAGCTATAGGAGGCCCGTAATCTGCCAGCACCCTATGTCAAAAAATGGAACACACCAGCAGTGTGAGGAGACCTGAAAGTGGCACATGGCAGAGTGTGGCGATGGAGACAGCAGCAATGGGAGGCCGTACAGGGACCCATGAGACACTGTGGACCTGGCAGCAGCATGAGGAGGCGGTACAGGGGCCCATGGCAGATTAGGGGCCTGGCAGCAGCAATGGGAGGCCCGTAATCTGCCAGCACCCTATGACAAAAAATGGAACACACCAGCAGTGTGTGAGGAGACCTGAAAGTGGCACATGGCAGAGTGTGGCGATGGAGACAGCAGCAATGGGAGGCGGTTCAGGGACCCATGAGACACTGTGGACCTGGCAGCAGCATGAGGAGGCGGTACAGGGGCCCATGGCAGATTAAGGCCTGGCAGCAGCAATGGGAGGCCCGAATGGCGACGCTGCATATGCTGACGCAATGCTGTAGTCCCAACATGGGCCCCCTGGCCACGCTTGACTTTCTGGCCACATAGTCGACATACGGCTACGTTTACTTCCTCGGGCGGCTTGACGAAAAATTGCCACACCGCCGAGTAGGAAACTTTGCCCCCGATACTCCTCACTGGCTGACTGCTACTTCCTCCGTGCACACCGGCACCACTACTGGCCGTGGTGGTAGGCTGCAGTGGAGCTGGTGCTGTACTCCGTGGCCGTTTGCCTCCACTGACACTGCTGCGACCCTGCTGCCTCCTGGCAGCAGCAATGGGAGGCCGTACAGGGACCCATGACACACTCTGGACCTGGCAGCAGCATGAAGAGGCGGTACAGGGGCCCATGGCAGATTAGGGGCCTGGCAGCAGCTATAGGAGGCCCGTAATCTGCCAGCACCCTATGACAAAAAATGGAACACACCAGCAGTGTGAGGAGACCTGAAAGTGGCACATGGCAGAGTGTGGCGATGGAGACAGCAGCAATGGGAGGCCGTACAGGGACCCATGAGACACTGTGGACCTGGCAGCAGCATGAGGAGGCGGTACAGGGGCCCATGGCAGATTAGGGGCCTGGCAGCAGCTATGGGAGGCCCGTAATCTGCCAGCACCCTATGACAAAAAATGGAACACACCAGCAGTGTGTGAGGAGACCTGAAAGTGGCACATGGCAGAGTGTGGCGATGGAGACAACCCACCGACTGTTTTGCTCGCTGCCAAGCTGCCACCCTCTTCTCCTGATGATGCGGAAGCAATAGCCTGATGACGACGAGGCTGCCAAGTGCGATCAGCCTCATCATCATCAATTAGGGTCTCCGCCTCACTACTAGCCCCCTCGGCTGCGTGTGGGTCAGGAGACAGACCTGTCTCTAGACCGGCTACCGAGCCACTCTCCTCGCCACTACTTCTTCGCCTGGCTGCTGAAGAGGCGGATGTCTCCCCCCGTTCCTGACCGCCCTCTGTTAGCTCTTCCTCACTGTACTGGATGACACCGGGAGCACTGGCCTCTGGCTGCGAATAGTGCTGCCTCGACCCCTTCCTCTGCTGCCACGTCTGCTCGCTCCTAAAACATTGCCTCCTCTGCCACTCCTCTGCATGTTGTCTGACATACTCTTTAATTCAACGATTCTGTGTCCCTGAGTAACAATTCTGTGTCTGTCCCTGAGTAACAATTCTGTGTCCCTGAGTAACGTTTCTGTGGCCCTAAGTAACAGTTCTGTGGCCCTCAGTAACAATTCTGTGTCTGTCCCTCAGTAACAATTCTGTGTCTGTCCCTCAGTAACAATTCTGTGTCCCTCAGTAACAATTCTGTGTCCCTCAGTAACAATTCTGTGTCTGTCCCTGAGTAACAATTCTGTGTCTGTCCCTGAGTAACGTTTCTGTGGCCCTAAGTAACGATTCTGTGGCCCTCAGTAACAATTCTGTGTCCCTGAGTAACAATTCTGTGTCTGTCCCTGAGTAAGAATTCTGTGTCTGTCCCTGATTAACAATTCTGTGTCCCTGAGTAACGTTTCTGTGGCCCTAAGTAACAGTTCTGTGGCCCTCAGTAACAATTCTGTGTCCCTCAGTAACAATTCTGTGTCCCTCAGTAACAATTCTGTGTCTGTCCCTGAGTAAGAATTCTGTGGCCCTAAGTAACGTTTCTGTGGCCCTAAGTAACGGTTCTGTGTCCCTCAATAACAATTCTGTGTCTGTCCCTAAGTAACAATTCTGTGGCCCTAAGTAACAATTCTGTGGCCCTAAGTAACGGTTCTGTGGCCCTCAGTAACAATTCTGTGTCCCTCAGTAACAATTCTGTGTCCCTGAGTAACAATTCTGTGTCTGTCCCTGAGTAAGAATTCTGTGTCTGTCCCTAAGTAACAATTCTGTGGCCCTAAGTAACGTTTCTGTGGCCCTCAGTAACAATTCTGTCTGTCCCTGAGTAACAATTCTGTGTCCCTAAGTAACGTTTCTGTGGCCCTATGTAACGTTTCTATGGCCCTAAGTAACGTGGCCCTAACTAACGTTCCTCTGTCCCTAACTCTCTCCCTGCATACAGCCAGGTCTGCTCTGTTGAATGACTGGAGGCAAATGGAGAATTCTAAAATGGCCGCCATTTATAGCTCGACCATTACACTGTGCTGGCTGGCTGGCTGCTGATTGGCTAATGCGATCACATGTCATGAATGAATGCATTATGGGTCAGCGCGCCTTGTCTGCGCGCCTTCCCAGACATCCCCGCTCCGTCGCCGCACATGTCGCCGCCATTTTAGGAAAAATTTCGAGTAAGAATTCTGTGTCTGTCCCTGAGTAACAATTCTGTGGCCCTAAGTAACGGTTCTGTGGCCCTCAGTAACAATTCTGTGTCCCTCAGTAACAATTCTGTGTCCCTGAGTAACAATTCTGTGTCTGTCCCTGAGTAACAATTCTGTGTCTGTCCCTGAGTAACAATTCTGTGGCCCTAAGTAACGTTTCTGTGGCCCTAAGTAACGTTTCTGTGGCCCTAAGTAAAGTTTCTGTGGCCCTAAGTAACGATTCTGTGGCCCTAAGTAACGGTTCTGTGTCCCTCAGTAACGGTTCTGTGTCCCTCAGTAACGGTTCTGTGTCCCTCAATAACAATTCTGTGTCTGTCCCTAAGTAACAATTCTGTGGCCCTAAGTAACGGTTCTGTGGCCCTCAGTAACAATTCTGTGTCCCTCAATAACAATTCTGTGTCTGTCCCTAAGTAACAATTCTGTGGCCCTAAGTAACGTTTCTGTGGCCCTAAGTAACGATTCTGTGGCCCTCAGTAACAAATCTGTGTCCCTCACTATCAATTCTGTGTCTGTCCCTAAGTAACAATTCTGTGGCCCTAAGTAACGATTCTGTGGCCCTCAGTAACAATTCTGTGTCTGTCCCTAAGTAACAATTCTGTGGCCCTAAGTAACGTTTCTGTGGCCCTCAGTAACAATTCTGTCTGTCCCTGAGTAACAATTCTGTGTCCCTAAGTAACGTTTCTGTGGCCCTATGTAACGTTTCTATGGCCCTAAGTAACGATTCTGTGGCCCTAACTAACGTTTCTCTGTCCCTAACTCTCTCCCTGCATACAGCCAGGTCTGCCTCTGTTGAATGACTGGAGGCAAATGGAGAATTCTAAAATGGCCGCCATTTATAGCTCGACCATTACACTGTGCTGGCTGGCTGGCTGCTGATTGGCTAATGCGATCACATGTCATGAATGAATGCATTATGGGTCAGCGCGCCTTCCCAGACATCCCCGCTCCGTCGCCGCACATGTCGCCGCCATTTTAGGAAAAATTTCGATTCACGCATCCGAAGTCTGCTTATTTTCGGATTCAACGCGAATCGAAATTTTCCTAATATTCGAAACGAATTCCACTTCGCCTACTTCGATTCGCTCATCTCTAGACAGGATCAACAGCATTTGTTATTTGTAACGGAGGTATGAAAAGTGAGGAGAGGAGCCAGTCGTAGAGACCGTAAAGAACAGAAAGGTAGAGTGTTGGGAGGCAGGGATGGCAAGGATCAAAATCAAAGTGTTCACTATCAGGACCCCATGGGTGTGACCCAGTGACCTGCAGCCTGTAATTAATACTTAAACAAACCACTACATTGACATGGGTTATGAGACACCAACTGGATTCATTCTCTGCGTGTATGTGAATGGTTAGTAAAGAACCAAAATTTTTTTTTTGTATTTGTTTCCTCTCCTTTTTTTTTTCTCAAGTATATTGTCTGTTTTTCTGTTATGAAGTGTGTTCAGGAGATAGGATATACAGTATTTAACCTCTTCACGTCGACAGTACTCAAATATGCGGTCTCTCGGTGGCTGGGCCTTGACGCTGAGCGGCCGCATATTTGTGTACCATTTGTAAACAAACGTGCTGAGAGCGCGTGCTCTGCGTGCTCCCAGCACATGTCTGCGTCCCATGGAAAGGTCCTGAACTCTCCTTGATATCGGGACCTTTCCAATCATGTGACAGCCAATAACTAATTGGCTGTCACACAACCATAAACCCCACCTCACTTCCTGGCGTCAGAAACCCCTTAAAGGGCCAGGAGGCTCCGGTGTGAAGGGGTTAAAAACCTTTGTCATGTTGCAGTAAAGAAAACAGTGACTCGTGTGTAGACCAGCATTTAAAGTGGTTGTAAACCTCAGACATGAAATATGAACAAAGCATATCCCTCTATAATGTGTCTCAATTGAAAGCACTAAGGGGTTTATTTAATAAAACTGCATGGTGAAAAATCTGTCCCAGCTCTGCATGGAAATCCAATCTGCTTCCATGTTTTATTGTCAAAGCCCAATTGAACAAGCAGAAGTTAGATGCTGATTGGCTACAATGTACAGCTGCACCAGATTTTGCACTCTCCCGTTTTTGTAAATCTACCCCCTAAGTATCATTTCTGTCTGCTGCTTTATTCCTCTATCTGCACGAGTCACTTCAGACACCTAGAAAAAAAAAGGTGACGGGTCTGAGCTCCAGCACACAGCCTGTGATTGACGGCCTTAGCTATGTTCCTGTGAGTTGTGTGAAGGAGGTTGCGTCCCTTCACTCCAATCAGCTCTCAGAGTACTCCTCGTTGAGCTCTGCAGTGTGTAATTTCATCTTTCTGCCACCTGTTTTTTGAAAGCTCAGACAACCTTCTTAAATTCTGGACTTTGAACGTATGTAGAGAAGAGAAGATTACAGATAAACAGGTACACCATAAGTTGGAGGATTTGTTTCATTTGTGGGTGTCACCTGAGGCCAGTCACTTGTGCATAGGTAAGGGTTTACAACCACTCTAATGTGCATTCTATAAAGAAAACTGCACATATGTTATTCTAATTCCCAGACCCCAAATGCAGGCAGGCCTCGCACCTAAGTTAACTGCATTAGTTCTGAGGTTTCTGACCAATATCAAATCTTTTTAATGCTGTCCTACTCCAGATATTTACCATTTTGTGTATTTTCAGTTTGTAGAGATAAAAGGGAGCGTGTTCAAGAAATTTGAAAAGAACAATCTCTTCCAAATGTCAAATAGTGGTACGTATCTTTTTCCCTTTCTATGTATACAAAACCCTAATTGGTGTGGCCTTGGTAGTAAATGCATTCAGTGCATCTCCACCTGCCTATCAGTATCTGTAATATGGTGGTTTACCATTATCATTGAAAGTTAAAAAAAAAAAAAAATCCCAACGTTTGGGTTGTCCCCAGAAAAGTAATAGAGGGGAAATCTTCCAATGGCGACACTAGTTCTGGTGATCTGGGGATCCCCGAGGAATTCCATTAATTTGCAGTGATTTCCTCTTACTTCCAGTTTGACTATGGGACAGGAAGTGAAGGGAAATCCCCAATGGGACACAGATGACGAAAAAAAAAAATCACAGGTTCTAACCCTGCCTTACTCTATTGAAAATGGGGGGAAAAAAAAAGTTTTGCCTATAGTTCTATGTACTAATGTACTTGAGGCTAACTGTTGAGCTGAAAGCTGAGTTGCTGTAAGATACTATACATGGTTCATTTTTGCTCAAAACTCATGGTTTGGATATGTTGAGGGAGGCATATGGGGAGATGATGAATAGGTTCTTGCCCATTTGGTTACATGTTACTTTTATATATCACTTTAATAAACTCGGAATAAGAATTCAAAGATCCCATAGCTTTTTTTTTTTTTTTTCTTCTTCTTTTAACCACCTTTTACTGAGGTGGGAAAGTTTGTGCTGCTTACACCTGTATACTGCTATAACAAGGGGATGAACATCCACAGCGGTGTACAATCTGAGCTTTGAAAGCTGTATGTGCCAATGATTTCACTGTAGGTGTAGATAACTTAGATACTTGCAGTATATTAATTTAGCTATTTGAACCCTTCCCAGTTGGACATGGCTCAAACACCTGCCTGAATACTCCATTATGTCTTTTACATGTCATTATTCTTCAATATGTTCCTTCAAACAAATCCTTTCTTTTATTAATTTCGAAGTTTAGAGATTTTTTTTTAATATCGGCCCTGGGTATGGTACTTACATGAATGACATTTTGTCCCGTGTGCTGGTGGCGGCTGTGTTCCTTGAAATCTTCATTCCTCTGCACCCAGATACCCCTGCAAATGTAATTTTTCTCATGCTGCGGGGGAAAAAGTGCCAAACTAAGTAACACACAAACATGCCACCTAAGCCCCCGTTCACACCAATGTGATTTGTCATGTAATTTGACAGTTTAGAAACGCATGACAAGTCTCACCCCATTTGTACCTATGGAACAGTTCAAATTGGTGCACCACCGATTATGAAAAAAGGTTCCTGCGCTATTTTCAGGGATTTCATGTGCGACTTGCATAGACATCTATGCATGAAGTCACACAGATACAGTGCCTTGAAAAAGTATTCATACCCCTTGAAATTTTTCACATTTTGTTACGTTTCAACCAAAAACAGAAATGTATTTTATTAGGATTTTGTGTGATACACCAACACACAGTGGCACGTAATTGGAAGGAAATGATAAAAAGTTTTCAAAATGTTTTACAAATATCTGAAAAGTGTGGCGTGCATTTGTATTCAGCCCCCCGAGTCAATACTTTGTAGAACCACCTTTCACTGCAATTACAGCTGCAAGTCTTTGTGGGGATGTCTCCCCAGCTTTGCACATCTAGAGTGAAATTTTTGCCCATTTTTCTTTGCAGAGTAGCTCAAGCTCTGTCAGATTGGATGGAGAGCTTCTGTGAACAGCAATTTTCAAGTCTTGCCATAGATTCACAATTGAATTTTGGTCTGTACTTTGACTGGGCCATTGTAACACATGAATATGCTTTGATTTAAACCATTCCATTGTATCTCTGGCTGCATGTTTAGGGTCATTGTCCTGTTGGAAGGTTAATCTTCACCCCATTCTTAAGTCTATTGCAGACTCGTAACAGGTTTTCTTCTAAGATTGCCCTGTATTTGGCTCCATCCATCTTCCCATCAACTCTGACCAGCTTCCCTGTCCTTGCTGAAGAAAAGCATCCCCACAACATGATGCGGCCACCACCATGTTTCACAGTGGGGATGGTGTGTTCAGGGTGATTGTGCAATGTTAGTTTTCCACCACATATAGCATTTTGCTTTTAGGCCAAAAAGTTAAATTTTTGTCATGTGACCAGAACACCTTCTTGCACATGTTTGCTGTGTCCCCCACATGGCTTCTTGCAAACTGCAAAAGGGACTTCTTATAGCTTTCTTTCAACAATGGATTTCTTCTTGCCACTCTTCCAAAAAGGCCAGAATTATGGAGTGCATGACTAATAGTTGTCCTGTGGAAAGATTCTCCCTCCTGAGCTGTGGATCTCTTCAGTTCCTCCAGAGTTACCATGGGCCTCTTCGGTGCTTCTGTGATTAATGTTCTCCTTGCCTGGCCTATCAGTTTAGGTGGACGGCCATGTCTTGGTAGGTTTGCAGTTGTGCCATACTCTTTTTCCATTTTCGGATGTTGGATTGAACAGTCCTCTGAGAGGTTCTAAGCTTGGGATATTTTTTTATAACCTAACCCTGCTTTAAACTTTCCACAACTTTATCCCTGCCCTGTCTGGGTTGTTCTTTTGTCTTCATGATGCTGTTTGTTCACTAATGTTCTCTAACAATCCTCTGAGGGCTTCACAGAACAGCTGTATTTATACTGAGATTAAATTATACACAGGTGGACTCTATTTACTAATTAGGTGACTTCTGAAGGCAGTTGGTTCTAGTAGATTTTAGTTAGGGGTATCGGAGTAAAGGGGTCTGAATACAAATGCACGCCACACTTTTTAGATATTTATTTGTAAAAAAGTTTGAAAACTATCATTTCCCTTTCATTTCACTATTAGACCAACACAAAGTGGCATATATCACATAAAAGCCCAATAAAATACATTTACATTTTTGGTTTTAACATACAAAATATGGAAAATTTCAAGGGGTATTAATACTTTTTCAAGGCACTGTATCAGACAAGCTGCACATGAAATCACACTGACCAGCAGCTCTGAAATAGCACTACTTCAAATAAAGTAGCTCAATTTCAAAGCCACTTTCAGTATGAACCAGGACTAAGATACATTTCAGTGGTCCAGAATTAACCCCTATTTCTGTAAATAGAAAATATAGCAACAACAAAAATATCCGTTTTACACTTGGCAATTCCTTTTTCACTACCCTTCATCTAAGATTGAAGTTTCTTGCCCAGATCTTCCCACACACGATTATCTTAATCTTCTTTCAGTTGAGCCAAGTAGTCGATCTGGTATATTAAGCCCATTGGTGCCCACCCAAACCTTGGAGTTTAGGGTGGTACTACCGTTAAATAAAGGTGCTGATGAATTTCTATGGTATCAATTTTGGGAGCTTTCTATGCCAATGCTTTATCAGTAATGAAATAATGAGCAGTACAAAGTGTACAGGACACAAAACATCAAATAAATTAATGGAATGCAGAGCAGTTATCTGCCCACCTGCTGTAATTTAATAGGTAGATGGAGGACGCACCCACTATGAAGAGAAATATACAAATTTCATGATCATTTGTTTATCTGTAACTAGATAAATACTTTTTGGCAATGTGCAGTAAACCATAGCAAGTTGATTTTATTTTACTGTGGTTCTGTCAGTGAAATTTTAAATTTTGTATGGAGAAAAAATATAGTCACAATCCCATACCAGCAAGGAATGCTTTAGGTGCACCCTGGCTCTTACATTGGTGATCTGCATGCGTCCCTTTACATAGATTGTTAGTATTGCCTGCCCCCACTCCCTTTTCATAGGTGGTCACTGCCATTACATTGGGGGTCAGTGTGACCCCTTTCATTGGTGGCCAGTGACATTTGTCACTCAACTGTTAGTGGTCAGTGGATGTAGAGTATATATTTACGTGAAAATCTGTGTGTCCCATGATGCTTCCTCCAATCTCCTGGGTCTCCAGTAGAGTGACCTCAGGCTAGAATTATGTAGCTGATTGGGCTGAATATTGTCCGATATTCCTTGCATAAAACAAAGCAAATCACTCAGTCAACCACAAACTCTTAGATCTCACTAGACCCGGGACATGTGCCCCCAGTGTCAAGGTCTATTGATGCCTATGAGGGGCAATATAACCACTGGAACATTTATTGCATTGACAACTGTCAGATGTGTCTACAGGAAATCTCCTTAATGGGATAGGGGAAAAAAACAGACTAGCTTTAAACTTTGCCTATGGTATACAAAACTTAGAAAATGTGCCAAGAATTTTGGCTTCAGATATAAATAATGTGGTTCAGTTTACTATTTGTAGATGAAAACTATATCTCCTTTTATATATAAATGGTTTTGATTCCTGTAGAGTTTGTCATACAGTGAGGCAAAAAAGTATTGTCAGCCACCAATTGTGCAATTTCTCCCACTTAAAAAGATGAGAGGCCTGTAATTGGCATCATAGGTAGACCTCAACTATGAGAGACAAAATGAGAAAAAAAATCCGGACAATCACATTGGCTGATTTGGAAAGAATTTATTTGCAAATTATGGTGGAAAATAAGTATTTGGTCACCTACAAACAAGCAAGATTTCTGGTTCTCACAGACCTGTACCTTCTTCTTTAAGAGGCTCCTCTGTCCTGCACTCAGTACCTGTATCAATGGCACCTGTTTGAACTTGTTATCAGTATAAAAGACACCTGTCCACAACCTCAAACAGTCACACGTCAAACTCCACTATGGTGAAGACTAAAGAGCTGTCGAAGGACACCAGAAACAAAATTGTAGACGTACACCAGGCTGGGAAGACTGAATCTGCAATAGCAAGCAGCTTGGTGTGATCAAATCAACTGTGGGAGCAATAACTAGAAAATGGAAGACATACAAGACCACTGATAATCTCCCTCGATCTGGGGATCCACGCAAGATCTCACCCCGTGGGGTCAAAATGATCACAAGAACGGTGAGCAAAAATCCCAGGACCACACGGGGGGGTTCTAGTGAATGACCTGCAGAGAGCTGGGACCAACGTAACAAAGGCTACCATCAGTAACACACTACGCCGCCAGGGACTCAGATCCTGCAGTGCCAGATGTGTCCCCCTGCTTAAGCCAGTACATGTCCGGGCCCGTCTGAAGTTTGCTAGAGAGCATTTGGATGATCCAGAAGAGGATTGGGAGAATGTCATATGGTCAGATGAAACCCAAATAGAACTGTTTGGTAGAAACACAACTCGTGTTTGGAGGAGAGAGAATGCTGAGTTGCATCCAAAGAACACCATACCTACTGTGAAGCATGGGGGTGGCAGCATCATGCTTTGGGGCTGTTTCTTCGCAAAGGGACCAGGACGACCAATCCATGTACAGGACAGAATGAATGGGGCCATGTATCGTGAGATTTTGAGTGCAAACCTCCTTCCATCAGCAAGGGCATTGAAGATGAAACGTGGCTGGGTCTTCCAACATGACAATGATCCCAAACATACCGCCTGGGCAACGAAGGAGTGGCTTCCTAAGAAGCATTTCAAGGTCCTAGAGTGGTCTAGCCAGTCTCCAGATCTCAACCCCATAGAAAACCTTTGGAGGGATTTGAAAGTCCGTGTTTCCCAGCGACAGCCCCAAAACATCATTGCTCTAGAGGAGATCTGCATGGAGGAATGGGCCAACATACCAGCAACAGTGTGTGCCAAACTTGTGAAGACTTACAGGAAATGTTTGACCTCTGTCATTGCCAACAAAGGATATATAACAAAGTATTGAGATGAAGTTTTGATATTGACCAAATACTTATTTTCCACCATAATTTGCAAATAAATTATTTCCAAATCAGCCAATGTGATTGTCTGGATTTTTTTTCTCATTTTGTCTCTCATAGTTGAGGTCTACCTATGATGCCAATTACAGGCCTCTCTCATCTTTTTAAGTGGGAGAACTTGCACAATTGGTGGCTGACTAAATATTTTTTTGCCCCATTGTATGAATTACTACATACATAGTAGTAATTATCATGTTTAAGAAATATTGATTCACAAAAGTTTTTGGTAGCACCTTCCTATGTCTATATGTCTATGCCTATTTATAGGTGACTTTTAACCACCATTTTTTTTTCCTAACAGATATAAAAGAAAGATTCACAAACTATGTGCTACTACTGATTGTATGTTTGCGAAACATGGAGCAGTTCTCATGGAATCCAGGTCATTGTCTCATTTTTGTTAAATTCTTACCTTAATATTAAATTAATTTACTGCATGTGGTTCAGAGATTAAATCATGTATTATTCAGCATAGAAAGACATGCAAATGCACTCACTGGCCACTTTATTAGGGACACCTTGCTTGTACCACTTTGGACCCCCTTTTGCCTTTAATTCTTTGTGGCATAGATTCAACAAGGTGTTGGAAAAATTTTCAGAGATTTCGGTCTATATTGACATGATAGGATCATACAGTTGCTGCAGATTTGTCAGCTGCACATCCATGATGCGAATCTCATGTTCCCCCACATCCCTAAGGTGCTCTATTGGATGGAGATCTGGTGACTGTAGAAGCCATTGGAGTACAGTGAACCTGTTGTCATGTTCAAGAAACCAGTTTTGAGTTGATATGAACTTTGTGACATGGTGCATTATCCTGCTGGAAGTAGCCATCAGAAGATAGGTGCACTGTAGTTAAAGGGATGGACATGGTCAGTAACAATACTCAGGTAGGCCGTGGAGTTTAATCAATGCTCATTTGGTACGAAGGGGCCCAAAGTGTGCCAAGACAATATCCCCCACACCATTACACCACCACCAGCCTGAACCATTGATACAAGGCAGGATGGATACATCCTTTCATGTTGTTTATGCCAAATTCTGATCCTACCATCTGAATGTTGCAGCTGAAATCAGGACTAATCAGACCAGGCAACGTTTTTCCAATCTTCTATTGTCCAATTTTGGTGAGCCTGTGTGAATTGTAGCCTCTGTTTCCTATTCTTAGCTGACTGAAGTGGAACTCGGTGTGGCCTACTGCTGTAGCCCATCTGCTTCAAGGTTCAACGTGTTGTGCATTCAGAAATGGTATTCTGCATACCTTGGTTGTAACGAGTGGTTATTTGAGTTACTGTTGCCTTTCTATAATCTTAAACCAGTCTGCCTCTTCTCCTCTGACCTAAAGGCATTTTCGTCCTCCCAACTGCCACTCACTGGATATTTTTTTTTTTCGGACTATTCTCTGTAAACCCTAGAGAAGGTTTTGCAGGAAAATCCCAGTAGATCAGCAGTGTTTGAAAAACTTAGGTCAGCCTATCTGGCACCAACAACCATGCCACGTTCAAAGTCACTTAAATCCCCTTTCTTCCCCATTCTGATGCTTGGTTTGAACTTCAGCATGTTGTCTTTACCACATCTAGATGCCAAAATGCATTGAGTTGCTGCTATGTGATTGGCTGGTTAGCAATTTGTGTTACCAAGCAATTGAACAGGTGTACCTAATAAAGTGGCTGGTGAGTGTATGTTCTCTGTTTAGACTCATATTTATACAGGTTAAATGCCCATCATGTGATATTTTCCATTTAAATAGAAGGTCATGTCCTTTTGTGGGCGGGGATAAAACCTTGAGGGACCAAGATTTTACAAACATACCTATACTGGATATCACAGGTTTATGCAGTTTTGATGTTTTCTGTTAAAGGATAAGTTTACCTTTCCACAGAGAATAATAAGTGCACATTTTTTTTTTCAGGTAGAAAAAATTGTGTATTTATTATTTTTTTGTGTTAGAAGCCTGTAAAGCATTGCACCAGCAATCTGCAGATTTCTGATGCTATGCAGGTCTCCTTCACTCTGTCAGTGTGTCTGCTTGCTCATACATGCCCTAAGGGCAAGCAGATACTTGCTGATAGGAAGACTCAATAAACTACCACAGTGCTCACAGTGCTTGTAGTACATTCATTTACAGAGCACTGTGAATGAATGAATGATACAGCCTTGTGCGCGGAGCCCCGCATGGCTGCACTGTTTTTTAAAAGTGACAGCACAGGGAACTTCTGTCACAAGGGGGGGGGGGGCAGCGCCTGCAAAATTGGGAACATGTTCCACCCTAAAAACGGGTGGAACATGTAACATTTTACCAGAAGTGAACTTGACCTTTAACCACTTGCCTACCAGGCACTTATACCCCTTTATTTACCAGGCCAATTTTCAGCTTTCAGCGCTGCCGCACTTTGATTGACAATTGCGTGGTCATGCAACATTGTACCCATATGAAATTTTGATCATTTTTTTCTCACAAATAGAGCTTTCTTTTGGTGGTACTTAATCGCCACTGGGCGCTTTACTTTTTGCGCTATAAATAAAAAAAGTGCAAAAAATTTGGAAAAAAAAAAGTTTCTTTGTTTCTGTTATACAATTTTTCAAACAGGTATTTTTTCTCCTTCACTGATGTGCGTTGATGAGGCGGCACTGATGGGCGGCACTGATAGGCGGCACTGATGGGCACTGATAGGCGGCACTGATAGGCAGTACTAATGAGATGGCACGGATAGGCGGCACTAATAGGCAGCACTGATAGGTGACACTGATGATGGGTACTGATAGAGGGCACTGACGGGCGGCACTGACGGGCGGCACTGACGGGCGGCACTTCTGGGCACAGGTGTGTGACACTGCAGAGTGGCATAGGTGGGTGCACTGCTGGGCACAGGTGGGTGCACTGCTGGGCACAGGTGGGTGCACTGCTGGGCACAGGTGGGCGGAACTTGCGGGTGGCACTGCTGGGCACTGATCATCAGGGCACTGATCATCAGTGCCCTGATGATCGGTGCCGATCCCCGCTCTGACAACTGCCGGTTCTCGGCAGTACTTTCCTCACGATCTGACAGCGTGGGGAAAGTGCAGCCGAGAACCGGCAATAGCATTTCCCTCTGATCAGCGTGTCATTGGACACCGCTGATCACGTGGTAAAAGGCCGCTGTGATTGGCCTTTTACCACATCACGTGATCAGCTGTGTCCATAGGACACAGTGATCACGGAGATCGCCGGGTGTGCGCCCCCTGGGGCGCGCAGGAGAGCACGTTCTGGGAGGACATCATATGACGTCCACCCAGAACTGGCCGGCCGCAGTGCAGCCGTCATTCGGCTATCTGCGGTCGGCAACTAGTTAAGGGACAGCTATGACCTACAACTGGGCTTCAGTACTTTTTTCACCAAATTGTTTTAGGTTACGAATAACTTTCATTTATCCTGATTTTGAAAGCGTTGGTTGTTTTTGTTCATATCACTGCAGTTTCCACTTGAAACCATGAGTAGGTACTTTGTTTTAAGATTCCAATGCGTTTCGTGGGACAGAGCCCACTTCTTCAGGGAACAAAACACAAATTCCTACAGCAAGCAAAAACTCCTTGCTCCTACTGAATAATTAATGCACTTTTTCAAAAATAAATATGGGTGCATTTATTTTCCTTCCAAAAGGTGGAGTTAGTCTTAAATAGATATATAACATAATGCTGATGGAGGAAATGCAGGCAAGAGGAATGGATTCCAGGGACAAATTTACCACTGTGTAGTATATATGGATGAAAAAGACCCTAACCAAGAAAACTAGTGGGGTTTTAGAGGTACCAAACCATAACAATAATCATAAACAAAAATATAAGGACAGAATATAAAATTGAACACCTTTTTATTAGGTTAAAAAACCACCAACAGGTGGCGCATGATCATCAGACATACATATAGAAAAACATAAAATAGAATACAATAAATGAGATCTGAAACGTGTTGTGCGAGCTTCATTTACATATGCGTGGGCGACCATCGTTCTCTATTTGCACATGGGGATGGGGGCACTTTAAAAAAAAAAAAAAAAAAAATTCTTTACACTGTGCTTTTTCTTTTTTTTCTTTTATTAATTTTAAACATCATATAAAAGCTTCAGTTTGTGAGCTCCTAAGGTACATAACTCTCATATTTATGAAGATATAGTGCTGGAGCCAGGTCTGACAGGTTGGCCCTGAGTAGAGGCGGCTGCCAGTAGGGTCCAATTACACTGTATGCATGTGAACATTACCACAAACATTTACATGCATACAGCATAAACGCAGGTTTTTATCAGGTTTTAGTTTATGCAGCTGTGGGCCCATAGTGTACAATACTGCTGCGTTCAGATCCATATAAATTGGCAATCTTATGCAGCAAATAGTACACCTGTGTACATGAGTTCTTATTTAACAAATTCCCTAATATCTCTAATGCAAATCTTAAAATAAGATTATCTACAAATTCAAACAGCAATACGTTGATTGGACGTATATACAACACAACTCTTATTAATCTGGGAAATGGAAAGACCAGACTCGCTTGAAGAACACTCCAGGTTTATTACAAATTGTTATGCATGGGAGTGCTGGACAAGCCAGTTTGTACTTTAATTTTATTAACAATTACCTTTCCATTTCAGTCTGCAGCCACATTTTACTTTCTTAAACTGCCAAAAAATTCAGATTTCTTATTCTTGCATCCATGGCAACAGTCTTCTGCTTGAGGAAAGGATTTCCCAGAGTCCTCATCATCATATTAATATCATTGGCTCACAGCCACCCCTGGAAGTCTGCTCAGGCATAAAATTATGAGCATCCTGTTGCATGAAATGTGCCATGCTATCTGTAGGTCTTCTGTACCAAGAATTTTATTTTTGGCGATATAAGTACTCAACTATATGTCTAAAGGGATGCCAGAGTACTGCGTTTTTTCTGCAAGTGCAAAAGACTGGTCTTATATGATTTTACTAAAGGTATTTTCTCAAAGTTGGCATTCAATATATAGAAATAGTTATCACATGTACTAGAATGGCTTCAGTAACTGCAATGGAAAAGTATTGAAAGCACTCCAGCACTAAAGTTGCCCTAACTCCTTCCCGTTTATATACACTGCTCATAAAAATTAAAGGAACACTTTGAAAACATATCAGATCTCAATGGGGAAAAATGTGTTGGAAATCTATACTGATATGAACTGGGTAATGTGTTAGGAATGTAAGGATGCCCCATTGTTTGATGGAAATGAAAATAATCAATCCTACAGAGGACTGAATTCAAAGACACTCCGAAAATCAAAGTGAAAAAATGATGCAGCAGGCTAGTCCATTTTGCTGAAATTTCATTGCAGCAACTCAAAATGGTACTCAGTATGGCCCCCACGTGCTTGTATGCATGCCTGACAACGTCAGGGCATGCTCCTAATGAAACAACAGATGGTGTCCTGAGGTATTTTCTCCCAGATCTGGACCAGGGCATCACTGAGCTCCTGGACAGTCTGAGGTGCAACCTGGTGGCGTCAGATGGGCCGAAACATGATATCCCAGAGGTGTTATATTGGATTTAGATCAGGCGAGCTTGGGGGCCATTGAATGGTATCAACTCCTTCATCCTCCAGGAACTGCCTGCATACTCTCGCCACATGAGGCCGGGCATTGTTCCAAAGATTTTATCCCGATACCTAATGGCAGTCAGGGTGCCATTGTCTAGCCCAGGGGTGGGCAAACTTTTTGACTTGAGGGCCGCAATGGGTTCATATATTGGACCCGGGGGCCGGACCAAGAGTAGATGAATGATGTGTATGTGTCATCCATAGTAAGTATAGTAATATTCCCGCATAGTAATTCATCCCCCATATAGTAATTCATCCCCCATATAGTAATTCATCCCCCATATAGTAATTCATCCCCCAAATAGTAATTCAGCCCCCATATAGTAATTCAGCCCCCATATAGTAATTCAGCCCCCATATAGTAATTCATCCCCCATATTAATTCATCCCCCATATTAAGTCCCCAAGTCCCCCCTGTGTCAATTCACTTACCTTTGCTCCGCGCGTTCCTCTCGCCGTGTTCCCGTGCTGTTCCGGTGTAGCATGAAAAACTGTCTACTATGAGGATGTCCCCCTCGACGTATCTGCGCATGTGCCAGTTTCAGGCATTAGCAGCCGATCGGCGATCTCCGGCACATGCGCAGATACGTCAAGGGGGACAGATCCTCATAGGAGACAGATTTTCATGCTACACCGGTCTTCAGGGCGGACTGTGAGAGGAGCCTAGCGGGAGCCTAGCTCCGCGGGCCGGATTAAAAGGTCCGCCGGGCCGTAGTTTGCCCATTGCGGGTCTAGCCTGTAGAGGTCTGTGCATCCCTCCATGGATATGCCTCTCCAGACCATCACTAACCCACTACCAAACCGGTCACGCTGAAGATTACAGGCAGCATATTGTTCTCCACATCTTCTCCAGACTATTTTACATATGTCACATGTGCTCACGGGGAACCTGCTCTCATCTGTGAAAAGCGCAGGGCGCCAGTGGCGGGCCTGTCAATTCTGGTGTTCAATGGCAAATACCACTCGAGGTCTATGGTGCCAGGCAGTGAGCACAGGGCCCACTAGAGGACCTCAGGCCACCCTCATGAAGTTTGTTTCTGATTGTTTGGTCAGAGACATTCACACCAGTGGCCTGCTGGAGGTCATTTGGTGGGGCTCTGGCAGTGCTCATCCTGTTCCTCCTTGCACAAAGGAGCAGATACCGGTCCTGCTGATGGGTTAAGGACCTTCTACGGCCCTGCCCAGCTCTCCTAGGGGGGGCTGCAGCAGTGGTAACCTGTTACATGTTCCATCCTAGTTTGGGTGGAACATGTTCCCAAAGGTGAATTTATCCCTTAAAAGTCTCCATAGATAGTCATTTTTGCACAGAAAAGGCACCAAACATTGGTGTTTGCTGATCAATTTAGCTATGCTTAGTGGAGTGCTTCTTTAAGAACTGGATTTCTAAAAGAGACATATACATATGGAGGACATGGATCTGGTCTCTAAAGGGTAGTGTAAACTTACTCAAATGAGGATCCTGTTGTTCCTTATGGGGAGGAGGGGGGTGGGGTTGATGGCATCTGCTATGTGTTCCCACAGAATTATAAAGAAAATTTCCAAAAGTGGTAAATATCCATAGTGCAACTAACCAGATTCCTTATATCCTCATCCCATTGGCTGGAATTTGAAGCCTAGTTGAATGCTTTGATCTTCCACTCCTTGTTTTTCTTGATGGCATGTACTGATTGTAGCCAGTTTAAAAATTGAGATTTATAGATCTAATTTTTTTTCTTTCTTTTTCTTTCTTCAGATCACCTCTGGGTGTTGTTTCCTGATGTGTGTATGGTAATTGCATCAGAGATTGCCGTGGATGTTGTAAAACATGCCTTTATAACCAAGTTTAATGACATCACTGCAGATGTACGTATTCAACACATTTTCTTCCTTCACAGGTTCTTAAAAAGAAGAGCTGCCAGTGCCAACTGTTTTTTTTTTTTCTTTTTAAAGGGTGCAAGCTGTGGGGCTGTCGTCCTAGTGCTTGTTTTACTATTGGATGGTTCATAAAATGAATGTACATATCGGGCATCCTCATGCTTTACTGATTACATGCTTATCTCAGGTCATTGACTTGATTTGCCAAGTAATGAGAGCAGAATGAGGAAGGCAGTCTGGAATCATGCACATTCAATAGGAAGGAAGCTTTTCCAATATCTAATCTGACTTGTTCCCTTTAAATGCTGTTGCTTTTTCTGAAAATGCTAGTTACCTGGCTCTAATGTAAATTGATTAACATACAGATAAAACCTTCTGTCTTTTCCTTGTCTGAGAAGGCTATCCCAACCTGCTCAGTGCACTTGAAAATTTCCTTTGCAAAGATTCCTCGGAGTATGAGCATCCAGGTTCCTGTGCCTGTGATCCCCTGTTCCAGTTTTGATACCCATTTATGACTGTCTGATTCTCAACAATCCTTGTTATCCACCTGCCCTGATCTTTTGCCCTTTTTGACCCTGCGCTTTCTGCCTGCTGTCAGCTGTTGCCACTCCAATTGTAACCAAGGACCACAGGCTGGGAGCTTTAGGCCCATTATTCCTATGCAGGGTCTCTGATAAACGCTGGGCTGTTCCTTAGACCCTGTGTCACTATCCTTAGGGCCTTTAAATGCCTGGAAACATGGGAGTCCAGTATCTCATTGACACAGTGGTGTTAGCCCTGCTAAAGGTCTACCCTTCCAGACCACAGAACACCTCCTCTGTATAGTTTGGGAAGGAGGAGATGGACTGAAATTCCATTTTAATGTTTCCCAAGGTCTTGAAATCAGTAAAAAATATAATAGATTACATTTAGATATATGGTCATATGTGTTAAAATGTTGCATGTTAGTGTCTATTAATTTTCACAACAGAGTCACTTAACATTCACCAAGGATTCACAAATTTTACAATCAAATCCAAATTATTTGTAAATCTTGGTTAAAAGCTTTGTGAATCTTGTATACAATAAAATGTATAAATCAACCCTGTTTTGGTTTGATGATTTTCAGACTTTCAGTCACTGAAAGACAAGCTGTATCAACTGCATCAAACATTTATTTTATCATAGTTTCAGCTCATTCTAGCTTTTCTTCCATCTTCTCTGCACCTGTTAGTGAAGGTCAGAAGATTTGTTAGAATTATTGGAAAGCATTGCATGAATATGAATGTTGACTTGTTTTAAAAGTCCACTCATCTTCACAGACTAATACTGAGCAAACCTGTTCCCTGGTGACTTGATGTTCTGTGATGTCCTAGATTAGGGAAAGTCTCCCTCACAGCACAGATGTTCTCTGCAGAATATTATTATTTAAGAGCACAAGAGATGCAACAAACGTATATAACTGGAATAATGCTCACATATAAAGCCTCAATGTAAATCATTCTGAAATTGTAGTTATAGTCTTTTACTGCCAATAAATGTCTGTGACGAGATTTGCCCTCTCTGTTGGTTCTGGTGATCATTGTCTGCAGTACGGAAAGTGTTGGGACATCCAAATTTTTGAGTTGACCTAGAACAAGGAAGCACGAGGAAATCTTCCAATGAGGAAACCTCATCTAATGGCAACTGTGTGGGGATAGCCCCTCACTTTGGAGAGATATCCTCTTCCTACTGTTTGTTTGGGACAGAAAATAAAGGGAAATTCCTAATAGAATACATTCAGATGAAAATGTTCTTAATCATTCCCTACTCTATACAAAACTAAAAAAACAAAAAACGTTTACATCAACTTTAACATGCAATACTGGAGGAGAATGGTAAAAGTTACTCTTGTTTTTGTTATAGCCCAATACTAAAGTATTATTCATTACTTAGAACAGCATATTGGTCTTAGTCTTTGTTGAATTGATATTAAAGGCAATTAAACAAAAAACAAACATGTCGTACTTAGCTGCTCTGTGCAGTGGTTTTGCACAGAGCAGCTCTGCTCCTCCTCTACTTGGGCCCCTCGCTGGCTCTCCTGGCCCTTCCCTCAGCTTGCTATGAGGGCACCAAGCAGGCTCGCTCCTGAGTTGCTGCTCTGCGTGTCCATTCACACAGAGAGCCGTGGCTTGGCCCTTCCACTCTCTCTCCTCATTGGCTTAATGGCTGTGATTGACAGCAACGGGAGCCAATGGCTCTCATGCACATCAGTGTATCATGATGGGCTCAGGTAAGTATGGGGGGGTGTGGCTACTGCACACAGAAGGTTTTTTGCCTTCATGCATAGAACGCATAAAACCTTGAGCCTTTACAACCACTTTAAAGAGGTTTATACTTTCCAGAAGGGATTCCCCAGCACAGCTTCTTCTGCCTTAGAAATCCCTAATGGTCTGGCAACTATGCAAGTGCACAAGTGTAAACCTAGCCTAAAATAATGGTTGTTTTTATTGATGTTTCATTTTAAGTGGCAGATTTTAAGTATGGTACTGTGAATTCTAGAGTGGCCTGAAGCCTTCTAGATTACATCTTCTATTTGTATAGTTTAGGGCCTGAAATGGGTTTTTTTAATGACTTGCCATGCATATATTTCCTGAAGGTGTACAGTGAATACAGAGCCAGTCTTGCCTTTGAACTTGTGAGCAGCCGCCAGAAAAACGTAAGTGCTGGATATGTCTGTTAATGCAAAATTTATGAACTTGTTACTGTTTCAGTATTAACCTTTTTCTATGTAGAACACATATTCATTGTTCTAATTAGTCCAAATCTATTCAGACACAGAACTTCAGCCTATTCGATAAGCCTCTTTTCACTTGACAGTTAGTCTCTGACAGGTTAGTTGCTCACCTACAGCCTGTGAGATGCAGAGTGTTACAGGTATCCTTTATGAACAGAAAAGCATAGGGTGTACAGAAGGAATACTGATGTGCTAATATGAACATCCATGCTTAATTTACACAGATTCTGCTCTGTTGCTATATTAAAATCCTTTGAATTGTTAATTTTTTTACCTGTGTAGTTGGCTAAACTTGAATGCTGGAGAGAGGTAAATACAGATGTATGACTACTGTCCAAGCATTACAGTTTTAGGTTACGTTCACCCTAGCCGTGTTTTCAAGCGGTAGAAAGTCGTTTGGGAAGCGTTTTTACCGCTTCCCAAATGCCTCGGACAATTCTGCCCATTGCAGCACATGGTGCTGTTTGAACGGTAGCGGCACGGCAATACGGACGCCTCTGATCGTGTCAGGAGACGTTGAAGCCTCCTATTCTAGTCTATGGTGCCGCTCCGCAAATGCCCGGTTGGCGTTTGCGGTGCAGTTGCGAGTCGTTTGCGGAGCGGTAACACCATCCAACCTTCATTATAGGCGTTTGTGGGGCGTTTTTAACGCTCGACAAATGCCTAGCAACCGCCGCTGAACCGCGCATGCGGCGCGTTAAAAACGTTCCGCAAACGCCAGACCGACACTTGCCAAACGCTATAGGGGCGTTTGGCAAGAGTTGGTAAAACAGTCAAGTGTGAACGAGCCCTTAGTGTGTAGGCACTTTCAGGTCTTGAAAAATGGCCTTAAGCTGACCACTCTTGGAGCGATTGTGAGTGCAAAGCTTTAAGGAGTAAGAAATGTACAAATGTCCTTTTCAGGGACGCGGCGGCTAGATTTACAGGTAGCATTTAGTTGTAAATCCTGCTCCTAGCATTCAAACATGTAGTTATTGCCCACAACAGTGCTAAGGTGAGAAGTATCAAACTATAAACCTTTGTATTCTTTGAATTGGGTTTACAGTATTTCTCTCAGTGGTACAACAGAGGACAGCTGCAAGCTCAAGTTAGCTTACGTTCTAGTAATAACTGAAATCTTTTGACTCCTATAAATATATAGAATATAAATACTGACTTTTTAGAGCAGCCATACTGTCAACCAGGGTTCCTCAAAAGCTTACTGGGGCTCCTTAAGCTATGTCTGATTGGCCTCCCATCTCCCATGGTACCTGAATAGTTTTAGGACCAAAGCCACTTTGCAGAGCCAATGCTATGACACGAATGATCTTTTCAGCTGTCTGCAACAGGGACAATCTTCCCACTGGCCTCCAATGTAAATGGCATTTTTTTCCCACTGACCACCAGCGTAAGGGGCATTCTTCACACTGGCCACTAATGTAAGGAATTTTTTTTTTCACTGACCATCAATGTAAGGGGCATTCTTTACACTGGACACCAGTGTAAGGGACATTTTTTTCAATGACCACCATGGTTAGGGGCTTTTTTTTCCCACTGGCCACCAATGTAAGGGGCATTCTTCACACTGGCCACTAATGTAAAGAATATTTTTTCACTGACCATCAATGTAAGGGGCATTCTCTACACTGGACACCAGTGTAAGGGACATATTTCTCAATGACCACCATTGTTAGGGGATTTTTTTCCCCACTGGCCACCAATGTAAGGGGAATTCTTCACACTGGCCACCCATGTGAGGGACAGTCTTCCCAATGTTCACCATTGTAGGGGCATTTTTTTTTCCCACTGGCTACCAATTTGGTTTTAGCAGGGTTTCCCCAAGACTTTATAATTATTTAGAGTTCCTCTGAAGTAAAAAGGTTGAGAATGGCGTATAAATTAGACTAATCATAAAATAGATTTTACATATTAACCAAATAATTACTAAACAATTGAAAAAAAGCTGTGGCTTTTAAAAGGTAATGTATTTGCACATACTAGAAAACAACCTTATAACCTGTGCTTGGGTATAAATTATTACGTGACTGTGTGCACCAAAATATATTCGTATACCTCAATAAGCGACTCAAAAATAAACCAAGTGAACATCCAAAAAAAATTTATTAAATCAAAAGCATAAATAAATAGTCAACAGAAGGCTGCTGCTACTACATAGGATGCTGACCCTCATAAAACTAATCAATGATGGTAGTTAAGCACTACCTAATCATAAATTCACAAACATATACATAGTGTCTTATTATGCAATAACTCTTCTCAAAGTCCATAAACTGTGTATAACCGTGAAATCTTTTAAACTGTGTCTGTGCAGGATTCTTCTTAAAAGTGCTACGAAACAGACTGTGCTCCCCACTGGTGATCTCCCCACTCACCGACTTGATTGGACTCTTAGGTTTAGAGAACAGCTTAGTGGGAAGGTCCCGGTATAGCTGGTACTTGTAGTCCTCCTTCTTCATGTGGATATACTCCTTATTCATGGAGATGATCGATTTCAGTGGTCATAAGATTTAGGTACTCCTAGGGAATGAAGAAAGTGGCCAAATAGCATAATTTCTGTTTATTTAAAATTAACAAAATAAATGCATTAAACTCGCGTGATCAGAAATACCAAACATTAAAAAAACTGTCAAACCGGAAGCGGCGCACCAGTGAAACGCATCACGAGAGCCATAGTGATGTTTCCGGTCGGTGGAGCGCATGCTAGTGCGCCGTTTCCAGTTTGACAGGTTTTATGTTTGGTATTTCTTTTTATCATGCGAGTGCAATACATTTATTTTATTTGGTAATTTTAAATATATGGAATTGCGCTATTTTCTTTATTCCCTATGAGCACCTGAATCTTATGATCACTGAAATCGATCATCTCGTGAATAAGTACATCCACATCAAGTAGGACTACAAGTACCAGCTATACCAGGACCTTCCTACTAAGCTCACCAGATGCTTATCTAAACCTAAGAGTCCACTCAAGTCGGTGAGTGAGGGGGATCACCGGTGGGGAGCACTGTGTGTGTGTGTGTGTGTGTGTTAGCACTTTTAAGAAGAATACAGCACAGACACAGTTTAAGGGACAGTTCACACTACAAAAATGCACTCGGATATGTTTTTGCATACAGTTCACACCACATGTAGTTTTGGTGCATTTTTGATGCAGTTTGCCATGTTCCAGTATGGTTCTGTGCAGAAAAAATGCAACATGTTCTACTTTTTTTTTTTTTCTGCATCGGAATTGGACTGGAACTGCCTGCACTAGTGTGAACCAGGGCCATCGGAATACATGGAAAACACTGTGAATGCATTTTCAATGCAGAAATAATGCACACTGAGCTGCTTCTAATGTGAATTAGCCCTAAAAGATTTCACGGTTATGCACAGTTTATGGACTTTGAGAAGAGTTATTGCATAATAAGACACTATGTATATGTTTGTGAATTTATGATTAGGCAGCGCTTAACTATCATCATTTAGTTTAATGTATTTGTACATGTACATAGTGCCAGCGGTAATTTCCCATTACATACTCTGCTTCTTGCTAAGCAGTACTGTATGTTGATTGCACTTTGCTGTGCCTCAAATCCCTATGAAACTCTTAGTTGTAAGTTCTGGCTGAAAACAACTCTTTGTTGCTGCCTATAACGTGAATATATCACGTAGAATACTTAGCAGGTATACAGATTAGTCAATATGTGGAGAATGTACAAATCTTTATCTGGTTAACCGGTGGCACTGTCCAGGTAACCCCTAAGCTGCAGCAGGAACCTTTAGCCACTGAGCCTGAGGCCGGAGTTTGGTATTAGAAATGTTTAAATGTCATTTTTTACATAAACACAACACAAAAAAATGTTAAGGTTTAGGTCCCCTTTAAAATCAATATTCCCAATACGTACTGTGTTTCTCACTTTCATAGGAGATACTTGAATCTTTTTTTTTTCCATTATAAATTTTTATTTGGTTTTACAAATATAGTTACAACGAAAAAAAACAAAAACAAAATAGAGTGAAAAGCTACACAATATCACAGTACAGGTGTTGCTGTAAAGTTTAGCAAAAAAGGAATTATTGAATAATTCCTAACAGTCCTACTAGTTCCACAAAATAAATTTATAGTATCCAAAAAAAAAGCTTAAACATAATATCTTGGGTTACAGTTCTGAACCAGTCAGACCGGGGTTTCCAAGCTTTGTCAAATTTAGTAATTCTATCGTTTAGGTAAGCTAAAGATTTCTCATAGTTGAAGTGGGTCTGGACTAGCTCAATGACTTCTTTTAGAGAAGGGGCAAAGTCTTTTTTCCAGTGTCTAGTAATGGTAAGTCTTGATGCTAGAAGAATATGTGTCACTAAGCGTCGATAATTGATCAGATATGTATTTATATTTAAAATGGCTAGGGCAGGATCTGGTTGTTTTAATATCCCAGTTATTTCCGATATCATGTGGAAGACTTTCTAGCAATAGCTTCTAATATTTTACATGTCCATAATATATATAATAGAGTAGCAATCTGACCTCAGTTTCCCCAACATTGAGGACTATGTTTTGAGAATTTGGCCATTTGGTAAGGAGTTAGACACCATCTTGTGGAAATTTTGTGCGTTGGGTCCCAAAGGTTAACACATCTAGTAGCTGAAAACACATTCCCGAATGCACATTCCCACTGCTCATTAGAGATTTCAGTCTCTAAGTCTTTTTCCCACTTGATCAAGGGAGTAGTCTTTTTAAATTCTGATTTACATTGTAGAAGGTTATAAAATAGGGTTAAGCCACCTGATTTAGGAGTTGTGGAGCTATAGAACTGTAAAGATACTTTGGGTATATATATTGTTTTTACTGGATGTTTCAATAGGCAACGACTGATGTGTGTATAGGTTGATTTTTCAGAAGGGCGGAGGTTAAACTTTCATAAGGAATTAAATTTTTGATATCGTTTGTAACACAAATATCTTGTATTGTGCATATGCCATTATGTTTCCAATTAAAGATATCTATGCTAGGCATTACAACTTCTAAGGCTGTTATAGGTATAGGAAGAGGACTTATTTGGAGAGGATCTATAGGCATGGAGCTTAAGTATTCCAGGCTTCAATTGAGGCTTGTATAGTTGGTGGTGTTTTACTAGTGGGAATCCTTTGCCACAAGCTCGCTAGTAGTATGGTGCTTAAATCTGTTGTAGAGGCTAGATTTTTTTCATTGTCACCCCACTTTGTATCATCTTCCATTATAAACCAATGTTTAAGTTGGTCTAATAATGATGCTTTGTGATAGTCCCTAATGTCAACAAATCCCATTCCTCCTATTTTTTTTTGTGTTTGATTAATATATTATGTGAGCTTCTAGGTCACATTTTTTAAGCATAGATTGTAATTTTGTTAGATATGGAGATTTAATTGGGATTAGAATTGATCTAAATAGATATAAAATCTGTGGCAATATGAACATTTTAAATGCGGCCAGTCTTCCCGACCAAGATAGTTCATGTTTAGCCATTTGATTAAGGTGGGTTTGAATTTTTGGAGTGAATTTAGAATAATTGAGAGTTCCTAGGTCTAGTTCCGAGGTTTTGTTTGTCAACAATATTCCAAGATGAGGAATGGCTTCATTTTCCCAGATGTAGGGAAATTTTGTTTTGGAGGTGCATTTTTAGAATGTGACCTACACCTAGATTTAGGATATTAGATTTGGATGCATTAATTTTATATTATGAAATATTACTGAATTGTATGAGAGTTTGTTGAATTGCTGCTAAAGATGTAGAGGGATTAGTTAGTATTAAAATGATGTCATCTGCAAAGAGCGTTATTTTGTGGTGGTTTTTACCTATATAGAAGCCATGTATATCTGGATTGTGTCTTCTAGTGTCAGCAAGAGGTTCAATTTATCAATTAGTGGAGACAATGGGCATCCTTGTCTGGTACCTGTCATAATTAAGAATGGTTTGGATAGCATGTTAGATACATAGACTTGGGCGGAAGGATTTGAGTAAAGTGCTGAAATAGCATTAATAATAATTCCTGAAAATCCAAATGTATGCAGTACTTAGAACATGTATGTCTAGTGTATCCTATCAAAAGCCTTTTCGGCGTCCAGAACAAGTAATAAGGAAGGAATTTTATGTGAGTCTGCGTAATGCATTATGCTGATTAGTCTCCAGGTTGCGTCAGATAAGATACTTGAATCTTTTTTGGATATAAGATGTCAGTTTGCCTGATTTCTTTGTTAAAAATAGGCTGAAATCAAAGTTTATCAACTTTATGTATATTAGCATAAGCAGAGTGAGATGCCTTCAGAGTTGTATTCATCATCATTCATATGTATTTCCACTTTGTCACTTGAAATAATATATAAACTTCACAAGGTTACACCGTTCAGACTTACGCCTCTTTATTTTGTTCCAGGCTTACACTGACTATAGTGATTCTGTCTCCAGGCGTATGGGCTTTATTCCTCTCCCTCTTGCAGTGCTTGTAAGTATTAATATGTGAGACTGGTGTGTTGTACAAAGACCAGACAGCAATCATTAGCATGCATTTAAATTAAATTTAACATGCCACGAGCAAAAGAAAACACGAGATATAACAGGTCTGAAACAAGAAGATGGGAGTGCAATCACTCAGGCAGACTTGTGTAAGGTTTCATTAGGTAGAACTCCAGAGTTTTGTTACCGCCTGTGGCAAATCGCACGCTAATAAGTAGCCTGGGCATTCATTTGTGTCTACAATGTCTGTACATTTAATTACATTAGACACCTAATTAGCTTCTGCTGCAATAATTAGAGCCTAAACATATATAAATATTAATTATGCCCTGGACTACATTCATTAGGATGCAAACACACTTTGTTTGAAGGGGGGCGGGGGGGGGGCACCTCAAGCTTATGCAATAAGACATTGATAGCATAGCCCTTAATCCCATTTTAGTGTACCAAGGTCAGGTCAGTGAAAGATGATTTCTAATTGTCTGCTCTGGATTACTGCACTCTGCTTATTGCTTTTTGCCTTCTTAAAGTAAACCAAGTATGGAGAATGAACATTTTGAAATACTTTTGTTTGATGTGTTGCTTTTATGTGTTACTTATTACATATTTTCTATTGGAACCTCGGCATCTGTTTTTTCTTTTTTCCTAACAGTCATGCTGTACATACTTGTCCCTTCATTTTCTCTGACATAGTTACTCATTAACTACTTAATATTAACGCAGCATAGCTGATTAGAGTGCAGTGAACCATACATATCATCCCTTCTTCCAAGGAGGCCACAGCCTGATATTACTACAACAAACCTAAAGGCACGTACACCAGGGTTGATGGGTCAGATGCCAGGATATCTTCCAGTATGGTTTTTAAGCTGTCAGAGAAAATCAGAGTATCCAGAAACACCCACACAAGCATAGGAAAAACAAACTCAATTTTGGGAACCAAGGTGCTGTTAGACAAAAGTGCTAATACCATGCCACAGTGCAGTTTTCATAATGTTTTATTGTTGATTTGATAAGTAGATGACAGATTTTGTATGTGCAGTAAAAATAAAAGGAAGGTGTTTTTCTCTTTCCAGTTAATCAGAGTGGTTACCAGCTCAGTTAAGGTGCAAGGTGTCCTGGCATACGCCTGTGTGGTTCTCTTTTACTTTGGGTAAGCATTTCATCATACTTTTGCTAGTAAACATACTTGTTTAAAGGGTTTAATGAGCTGTCTTTAGCTGACTGAGCCTCTCAATGTTTTCTTATAAGCTATGCTTACCTGAGCCCTGGTCCCACTGAGATTTTCACTGTCAACTACCAAATCCTTCCATTCCCATACACACGTGTAGCAAATGGTCCGGTAATTTGTTAACAGGCTTGTGGACCGGATTACCATTTAGTAGTATGGAGTTAGGGGTTTGCATTTTTAGAGGGTGAATTGTATGAACTGGGAAGCTTGTTGTGCAGTGCACCCTGCCATGCAGTGTTGTGCCTTGCAGCCTACACAACAAAGATCACCCTTCTGGTAAGCATGACCTATGAGAAATACTCAGCACTGGGATGGGTGGTTTGCTAAAGATAGTGCACTGGTAGTAACATTTAACTAGGGAAAAACAGCACCAGTCAGTTGTTTCCATTTAACATAGTGCTTAGGCCCCAGTATGTGGGCAAACATGGAGGTTTTCTGTCAGTTCTTTAGTATTTCATGCAAAGTTTCTGAAAGATTTCATAATGGACATGCTTCTCCTAGTGTTCTTAGATCACAAAAACTGTCTCAGTGGGTTTTCTTTAAACTTTAGATAAACATTGTTTGCTTTATAATGTGAATGCTTTGTGGCTGGCATTCTTCTCCTTGATTCATTAATCATTGACTTAGATTAAGCATAAATACATATTTTATATCTGCTATGCATATGGTTGTTCCAAGCTATTGACTCTCCCATTCATAATGCTACAGAGTGTATA